>NC_091979.1:66782908-67082908 GCF_044704955.1 Pristiophorus japonicus
TGCAGGGGACCCCTGCAGTCATACCCCTGCAAAACAGATACTCCGCTTTGGGTACTATTGAGGGGGATGACTCATTAGGGGAGAGCAGCAGCAGCCAAGTTCATGGCACCATGGCTGGCTCTGCTGCACAGGAGGGCAGGAAAAAGAGTGGGAAAGCTATAGTGATAGGGATTCGATTGTAAGGGGAATAGATAGGCATTTCTACGGCCTCAACCGAGACTCCAGGATGGTATGTTGCCTCCCTGGTGCAAGGGTCAAGGATGTCTCAGAGCGGGTGCAGGACATTCTGAATAGGGAGAGTGAACAGCCAGTTGTCGTGGTGCATATAGGTATCAACGATATAGGTAAAAAACGGGATGAGGTCCTACGAGACAAATTTAGGGAGTTCGGAGCTAAATTAAAAAGTAGGACCTCAAAAGTAGTAATCTCAGGATTGCTACCAGTGCCACGTGCTAGTCAGAGTAGGAATCGCAGGATAGCTCCGATGAATACATGGCTTGAGGAGTGGTGCAGAAAGGAGGAATTCAAATTCCTGGGATATTGGAACCGTTCTGGGGGAGGTGGGACCAGTACAAACTGGACGGTCTGCACTGGGCAGAACTGGAACCAATGTCCTAGGGGAAGTGTTTGCTAGTGCTGTTGGGGAGGAGTTAAACTAACATAGCAGGGGGATGGGAACCTATGCAGGGAAACAGAGGGAAATAAAATAGAGGCAGAAGCAAAAGATAGAAAAGAGAATAGTAAAAGTGGAGGGCAGAGAAACCCAAGGCAAAAAACAAAAAGGGCCACATTACAGCAAAATTCTAAAGGGGCAAAATGTGTTAAAAAGACAAGCCTGAAGACTCTGTGCCTCAATGCGAGAAGTATTCGGAATAAGGTGGATGAATTAACTGAGCAGATAGCAGTTATGATGTAATTGGCATCACGGAGACATGGCTCCAGGGTGACCAAGGCTGGGAACTCAACATCCAGGAGTATTCAACATTTAGGAAGGATGGACAAAGAGGAAAAAGAGGCGGGGTGGCGTTGCTGGTTAAAGAGGAAATTAATGCAATAGTAAGGAGGGACATTAGCCTGGATGATGTGGAATCGGTATGGGTGTAGCTGTGGAATACCAAAGGGCAGAAAACGCTATTGGGAGTTGTGTACAGACCACCAAATAGTCGTAGTGAGGTTGGGGACAGCATCAAACAAGAAATAAGGGATGTGTGCAATAAAGGTATAACAGTTATCATGGGCGACTTTAATATACATATTGATTGGGCTAACCAAATTGTGGTGGAGGAGGATTTCCTGGAATGTATTAGGGATAGGTTTCTAGACCAATATGTGGAGGAACCAACTAGAGAGCTGGCCATCCTACACTGGGTGATGTGTAATGAGAAGGGACTAATTAACAATTTTGTTGTGCGAGGTCCCTTGTGGAAAAGTGACCATAATATGGTAGAATTCTTTATTAAGATGGAAAGTGACGCAGTTAATTCGGAAACTAGGGTCCTGAACTTAAGGAAAGGTAACTTTGACGGTATGCGGCGTGAATTGGCTAGAATAGACTGGCAAATGATACTTAAAGGGTTGACGGTGGATAAGCAATGGCAAACATTTAAAGATCACATGGATGAACTTCAGCAATTGTACATCCCTTTCTGGAGTAAAAATAAAACGGTGAAGGTGGCTCAACCGTGGCTAACAAGGGAAATTAAGGATAGTGTTAAAACCTTATCAATACCAACGCTTCATCCCGCATCCAAAGGTGGGCGCTGACATTATCTGCCTATAATTATGTCATTCGCCACAGACCTGGCACAGAGAATTGTGCCGATGCTTTGAGCCGGTTGCCGTTGCCCACATCGGAGATGGAAACACCACAACCGGCAAATCTAATGTTAATCATGGATGCTTTTGAGAGTGAAGGAATTCCTGTCACGGCTCAACAAATTAAGACCTGGACCAGCCAGGACCCGATTTTATCGGTGGTAAAGGGTTGCATCCTCAAAGGGGATTGGTCTGCCATACCTAAGCAAATGTGCGAGGAGGCCAAATTGTACATTCGTCGCAAGGACAAACTGTCTATTCAAGGAGATTGCATATTGTGGGGCAATCGCGTTGTAATGCCCAAGAAAGGGAAAGAGAAGTTTGTACGTGAGTTACACAGCACACATCCTGGTATAGTGATGATGAAGGCCATTGCCAGGTCCCATGTATGTTGGCCAGGAGTTGATTGTGAGCTGGAAGCATGCGTGCATCAGTGCAACACTTGCATGCAGCTCAGCAAAGCACCAGCGGAATCGGATGTGGATAGTGGATAGAATGCATAATCATGTCATCCAGCACGTCCACGGCAACCATAGAGAATCTCAATGTCATGTTCGCGACACATGGTCTGCCTGACATAGTGGTGAGCGACAATGGGTCGTGCTTCACCAGTCAGGAGTTTCAGGAGTTTGTGAAACTTAATGGCATAAAACATGTAAGGTCAGCACCATTCAAGCCTGTGTCCAATGGGCAAGCTGAACGTGCAGTAAAAATGATCAAGCAAAGCATGAAGTGAGTAACCCAAGTGTCACTGCAGACCCGCTTGTCCTGCATACTGCTGAGTTACATGACAAGACCCCACACGCTCACAGGGGTCTCGCCTGCTTAACTCATAATGAAAAGAGGTCTTCAGACCAAGCTATCTCTGGTACACCCGGATTTAAATAATCATGTTGAATACAGAAGACAAAGTCAACAAGGGTACCATGATCACGCAACTGTGTCATGCGAGATTTCTGATAATGATCCTGTATATGTGTTGAACTATGGTCAGGGTCCCAAATGGATCGTTGGTAAGGTCATGGCCAAGGAGGGCAACAGAGTATTCGTTATTAAGCTCAAGAATGGGCAAACTTGCAGGAAACACATGGATCAGACAAAGCTGAGGCACACAGACGAGTCAGAACAGCCATACGAAGAAACCATCGATGACCAACCAATCTACCAGCAGTCTTCAGAGGGCTCAAGGGTCATCAGTTAACCCGGAATTTCCATCACGGACCTGTTCAATAAAAATGGACTTGCAATTCCTGACATGGCCACTGCTACCCCCATCAAGTCAGTCATCCAGCCATCAGCCACAACAGACCCTGCACACTCACCCAAGGCTGGAATCGAACTGAGACGGTCAACCCGGGAGCGCAAAGCACCGGACTGTCTCAACCTGTGCAAGACTGTGATAAGATCTCAGAGGGGATATTGTCATGTATGTACATTCTGTTTGTAGCCACCAGATGGCGTAATTATTGGAGGCCACTGAGCAGCATGCACATGGTGCTGCTCAGGTTTATAAGGCCAGCCATTTTGAGAGTCAGGCACTTTGGCTCGTAATAAAGAAGAACCCAAGTTGTATCTTGCTTAGTTAAACAGTACTCAGTTTGAACCTTTATTGCATACATAACAGACCCCAAGAAGTCCGATCCCAAAGGGGGATCTGATCCCTGACCCCGGGGGGCGGGGAGGAAATCCGATCTCCAGGGTGGTCTGATCCCCAACCCCCGGGGAGTCTGGTCCCAAAGGGGGTCCAATCCCTGATCCCAGGGAGTCTGGTCCCAAAGGGGGTCCAATCCTAGGGGGGGATTGATCCCTGATCCAGGGGTTCGATCCCAAGGAGAGTCCGATCCCAACGGGGGGTCCAATCCCCGACCACGTTGGGGTTCCGATCCTAAGAGAGGTCTGATCCCCAGGGTGACTGATCCCAAGGGGGATCCAGTCCTTGCCCGGGGGAGGTCCTATCCCAAAGGGAGTTCCAATCCCCAACCATAGAGGGAGTCTGATCCCAAAGGGAATCTAATCCCTGGCCCCGGGAGGGTACGATCCCAGCGGGAACTGATTCCCGACCTGGGGGTGGGTGTCTGATCCCTGACCCCGGAGGAGTCCAATCCCAAGGGAGGTGGGGGGAGGTCCAATCCCAAGAGTGTTCCGATCCCTGACTCTGGGGGGATCTGATCCCAAGGTTCTAGCCTCATTATCTTATTTAAAATGGCAACCTCACAGTCTGCGAGCGAGTTGGCTGCCCGCCCCTTGTTCCCCCCTCAGTAAAACCCAAAAGCCGACGGATTGGAGCCGGCTTCCCGGCACATTTCAAGATTTTTCCCATTTATCCCCCCACCCACACCCACTCCCACCTGCGCACCCACGTTAAAATACTCCCATTAATTCTGTTTCTCTCTCTACAGATGCTGCCTGACCTGCTGAGCATTTGCAGCATTTTCTGCTTTTATTTCAGATTTACAACATCCGCAGTGTTCTGCTTTGGTTTTAGATTAGCCCTGCTGTTAACTTTCCTTCATCAGGTGCAGCTGTTAATTTACAGAGTGGCCATTGTGGCCTTGAGGTTTTTCTGTATTACACGATAAGGTCAATTTTATAATACACATTTGTTTTTTACATAAATTATTTGAAAGAAAGCATACGTTTGAAATTACAGCAACAATTCCACTTTAACCTAACAAATATGCGATAGCACAGAAACTAAGTGTTGAATAATTAAATTTACTGAATGCTCACTCTTATTGGAAGACAATGTCCTTTCTGTGTCTCAGGCAGTAAATACTGTTAATGCGCTGAAACTGCAATGCACCAACACAGCAGCTATTTAAAACTGACATGAATTATCTCAGCATTTCTGACTACAATTGAGATATGAGCTCATGGGTTATGTATTGACACTGCACAGAATGACACATCGTCATTTTGAAAAAGGTGCGTGAGCTACAAATTGTGTATTCCATTCTGTTCAAATATGGTTAAAGGAAACCTCAAAGCTGTCTTTAATAATAAAAGCAGAGAATGCTGGAAATCTCAGCGGGTCAGGCAGCATCTGTGGAGAGATAAACAGAGTTAACATTTCGGGTCGACGACCCTTCATCAGAACTGCCGAATGCTCGAAAAGAACAAAGCTGTCTACATGATTTGTTTTCTTAGGCTTGGATTACTTCGAAAGGCAGTATAGATTCTGATGTAATATTTCCCATGCAAATCTTATCATTCTGCTTTGTGAAACTTGCAACAGAATAAGCCTGTGAATGCCTATTATATTTCACACTTTTATGAGTCTCCAAAATGAAATAGAAGACTTAATCATACTAACTTTAAATGCACGTTTTAGTGTCATTATACGTCCACACAAATACTTCAGATATGAAAGTGCCTAAATATTATTTTAACACTATCAAAAGTACTTTCCTTCATATATTGTGACAACTGACTAAGTGCAAGAATCACAATCCAATGAAGAGATGAATCATAAAAGTATAACAGCAGGTTTCTCCTAAAGCATGGTAAGTCATCAGACCTGTAAATAATTGAAACTCAGGTCATTTTCTACTGATAAGGACTGTATGCTAATTATTCAGCTTTTTACTAAATGCTTGTGATTGTTAAGTCGTGTTAAGTCAACCTTCTCATATTCAGGCAAGCCATGTTTATCTGGATTGGAATCAAACAATCTTAGAAATTTCAGCACAGAAGAAGGCCATTGAATCCATTGTGTCTGTGCCGGTGTTAGTTCCACATTAGAGCTATCATCTACTCTAATACCATTGAGTTGTCGCTTATTGTTGCTGAAGGATTTTAGAGTTTCCACAAAATGAGATAACAACACAAAGTACTATACATTTCATTTGTCTTTGTGCTAAAGCTATACTGAGGATACTGCCACAGAATATATGCAATTATATCCCAGTTCTACAATATTCCTGCCAAGTAAATAACATTATTTGGCACACAATGATTGTGCTTTGAATATAAATCGATTGTAAACAGCTTCAGGTTTTCTAAGATCTAGCTCACCCATCATAGTAAAGTAACCTCAGCAACAAAAACAGAAAGCTAAGACACGACACCCATTATAAATGAATACTTACTTTGTATATGCATGCAATACCCACCGAACAAGCCTCTGGCTTCTTCTCAGTCCACAATGTGTTTACAGTGTTGAATTACCACTCAATAGCTTCACTGGGAAAGCAGATCTCACAACAATCAATATTGAAGATGCCAGACTGAGAGCATTGACCTATCCCGTCTGCAGAAAACACAACATTAAATATTCTTCCATGAACATCACACAGGGTCAAATGGCAATGCACGGTTAATGATATGATACGGTAGAAATCAAAAGGTTTTCGATGCTCCACTAATTCAGCCTTTATTTTCTACATTCCCGTCAGACTTTAGAGGTCTGTTTGCAAAAACAGCTTGTCTCTGTTATTTAGCAGTATCAAACTACGGTGCCTAAGTCAGCCATGACAACAGGGCTGTCTGGACAATAATTATCTGGTATACTTTGTTTTCTACTTTGCATATATCCTCATCTAAAATTGACATATATAGGTGCCTTCCTGCTTTGGCAATACATTCCATAGTGCTAAACATATTAATCCCCTCCCACTTAGAATGCCCAGAATACAAACAACGGTGTCAAAAATAGACAAAGAAGCTTTAAACAAACCTGAATAGGGTGAACATTTGAGTTTTTACAGGCATCAACTTTGGTTTCACAGAGCGCAAATTGAGGATTTCACAAAGCCAAAACTCTGATAGTGATCATGCAAGCTGGTTTGAAAGCACTCCCAAACCACCAGGGAACACAAGCACAATCTCAGTTTCCAATAAATCCCTAGAAAAAATAGGTACAAATTCACCGCTAGAAAACAGACACAAAACCACTGAGGAAATATTTACCTTAAAAAAGAATCTCCTGTGCAGCAGATATCATCGTCATAGGCAGTCCCTCGGGATTGAGGAAGACTTGCTTCCACTCTTAGCATGAGTTCTTAGGTGGCTGCACAGTCCAATACGAGAACCACAGTTTCTGTCACAGGTGGGACAGATAGTCATTGAGGGAAAGGGTGGGGAGGGAGCCTGGTTTGCTGCACACTCCTTCCACTGCCTGCATTTGATTTCTGCATGCTCTCGGCGACGATACTCGAGGAGCTCAGCGCCCTCCCGAATGCACTTCCTCCACTTAGGGCGGTCTATGGCCAGGGACTCCCAGGTGTCACTGGGGATGTCGTACTTTATCAGGGAGGCTTTGAGGGTGTCCTTGTAACGTTTCCTCTGCCCGCCTTTGGCTCGTTTGCCGTGGACGAGTTCTGAGTAGAGCGCTTGCTTTGGGAGTCTCGTGTCTGGCATGCGAACAATGTGGCCTTCCCAGCGGAGCTGATCAAGTGTGGTCAGTGCTTCAATGTTGGGGATGTTGGCCTGGACGAGGATACTAATGTTTGTTCGTCTTTCCTCCCAGGAGATTTGTAGGATCTTGCAGAGACATCGCTGGTGGTATTTCTCCAGCGACTTGAGATGTCTGCTGTACATGGTCCACGTCTCTGAGCCATACAGGAGGGCAGATATTACTACGGCCCTGTAGACCATGAGCTTGGTGGCAGTCTTGAGGGACTCTTTTCCTCAGGCGGCCGAAGGCTGCACTGGCGCACTGGAGGTAGTGTTGGATCTCATCTTCAATGCCTGCTCTTGTTGACAAGAGGCTCCCGAGATAGGGGAAGTGGTCCACGTTGTCCACGACCACGCTGTGAATCTTGATGTTTGGGGGGCAGTGCTGTATGGCGAGGATAGGCTGGTGTAGGACCTTTGTCTCACTAATGTTTAGCGTAAGGCCCATGCTTTCATACGCCTCGGTAAATACATTGACTATGTCCTGAGTTCAGCCTCTGTGTGTGCACAGACGCAGGCGTCGTCCACATACTGTAGCTCGACGACAGAGGTTGGAGTGGTCTTGGACCTGACCTGGAGATGGCGAAGGTTGAACAGCTTCCTACTGGTTCTGTAGTTTAACTCCGCTCCAGCGGGGAGCTTATCAACTGTGAGGTGGAGCATGGCAGCGAGGAAGAATGAGAAGAGAGTTGGGGCGATGACACAGCCCTGCTTGACCCCGGTCCGGACATGAATTGGGTCTGTGATGGATCCGTTGGTAAGCCATTCATCACTACCACAACCTACCAAGAAAGGGGAACCTACCAATGGGTTTTATGTATAATGCCAGTGTGCATTATGAAGGGAATCTGCCTGAAATCAGCAAACCAGTCTCTACAAATCTTTGCTATCAAAGGACACAATTGAGGGTGTGCAGTATAGTGCATGCCAGTATACTGTACCATTCCGCAGTAGATACAAGTGTAGACTTGTCGCTTCCCTGCAATACGCTCCCCATCTCTGTCAATAAGACTATCAGAAAAGTGCAAGAAAAGGAAATGATCCATTATCCGACAAGAAAAAAGATTAAATCTGTAGCCACTCTCCCAGACTTAACGGTGGAGGGTTACATATTGCCATTGGTAGGACCCTGTGAGCAAGTCACCTTAGTGATTTCCTATCTTGCTAAATTCGATAGCTTCCGAAAACGAGCTCAGTGATTGTGATGCGCGATTATGCACTAACCGTGCTGTTAATTGGCTGGATGCATCAGCAGGGGCCGATATTGTGAGAAATCAGCACCAAATAACCAGCTATCCTGCACTGCATAAAGCCAGCCTCTTAAAGGGGAAGTGCCTTGTGGTGGCCGCAGGTGCTGGGAGAAATGGTTGATAAGATTCTAACCTGGGAAAGAGTGAGGAATGGCACAAATGAGGAGAGAGTGAGCTCAAAGGTTCTCGGACGTTGCACTGGTGGTCTTGGTGGAGGAGGTGGAAAGGTAGAAAGAGATTTTGTATTTTCAGGGGCAAGGGGCCCCGCCCGACACATGACGCGAAGGCATTGGGAGCAGATAGCCATGGAGGTCAATACCAGGAGTCATGCACTGAGGCCACAGACGCAGTGCTGCAAGAAGTTCAATGACCTCACATGAGTGGTCAAGGTCAGTGAATACATCTTCAAATGCCATATCCTACTAATTGCACCAGTAGCCGCAGACACTGCTAAATCACCACACCACCATCACTCACCTACCAACAATCTCTATCAATCATGTCTCATACTTAATATTCATATGCTTCACCTCACCCTCATACACTTAGCACTGCTGCAAGCCTTACACCCACATCTCACAACTTACATACACTATTTAACCATGAGAGCCACATCACCCAAACAGATTGCATGTCACTCACTGACACTCTTCCCTCTCTCTTGCAGGCCAAGTTGGTGCACAAACAGATGCAGCAGGAGCTAACTGAATGGGGACAGGCACGCTTGCATGTCTTGACCCCCACGGAAGAGACAGTTATTGGGATAGACATTGCTGAGACCATTGCCAGTGGCAGGGCTGAAACTATTGTGTTCCAAACACAGATGAGACTGCACACAGGGAGGTGAAAGTAACAGTGACCTCAGTCTTTAATTAGGCACTCCAGAGTAAGGAACAGGCCTTAGGGACTGGCTTATATACAGTGCTCCCAAGGGATGCTGGGATCCCTTGGGACTTCAGGGGATGAGTTCCCTGGTGGCGGAACATGGGAGTACATGTTTTACAGATACACAACATCACTCCCCCCGTAAAGTCAAAGTGAAAACTATTTACAAGGTGAGGCGGTCGGGAGCCTTTCTTTCCCTGGTGGACCGCCTCGGTACAAATGTCTGTTCTGGTGTGTTGGCTGTGCCCTCGCCGGGCAGGCGTGTTGTTGACCCTGCAGGACTGCTGGGTGAGCCTGGCCTTGCTGGGCTGTTGGGCATGATGGGTTCAATTTCCTGGTCCGGGGTGGTGTCGTTGATCCTTCGGGTGTCTGCTGTGGGTTGTTCAGGGCAGTCTGTGAACCACAGCCTCGTTTGGTCCAGGTGCTTTCTTCAAATTTGTCCATTGTCTAGTTTGACTACAAACACCCTATTCCCTTCTTTAGCTATGACCGTGCCCGCGATCCACTTGGGACCATGTCCATAGTTTAGCACATACACAGGGACATTCAGATCAATTTCCCTTGACACAGTGGCACGACCATGGTTTACATTTTGTTGCTGCCTCCTGCTCTCTATCTGATCATGCAGGTTGGGGTGAACCAGCGCGAGTCTGGTTTTAAGTGTCCTTTTCATGAGTAGCTCAGCCGGGGGCACCCCTGTGAGAGAGTGGGGTCTCGTGCAGTAGCTGAGCAGTACTCGCGACAGGGGGGTCTGGAGTGAGCCTTCGGTGACTCGTTTAGGCTCTGTTTGATAGTTTGTACTGCCCGCTCTGCCTGCCCATTGGAGAGTGCTTTAAACGGGGCCGAGGTGATATGTTTGATCCCATTGCGGGTCATGAATTCTTTAAATTCAGCACTGGTGAAACATGGCCCGTTGTCACTGACCAGTATGTCAGGCAGGCCGTGGGTGGCAAAAATGGCCCTCAGGCTTTCAATGGTTGCGGTGGCATTGCATCCCAACATTATTTCACATTCAATCCATTTTGAAAAAGGATCCATCACCACCAGGAACATTTTACTGAGAAACGGGCCCGCATAGTCAACATGGATCCTCGACCATGGTCTGGTGGGCCAGGAACACAGACTTAGCGGTGCCTCTCTGGGCGCGTTGCTCAACTGAGCACATACGCTGCATTGCCATACACAGGACTCTAAGTCAGAGTCGATACCGGGCCACCACACATGGGATCTGGCTATCGCTTTCATCATTACTATACCCGGGTGTGTGCTGTGGAGATCCGAGATGAACGTCTCCCTGCCCTTTTTTGGTAGCACTACGCAGTTACCCCACAACAGGCAGTCTGCCTGAATGGACAGCTCGTCTTTTCGCCGCTGGAACAGCTTGATTAGCTCTTGCATTTCAACGGTGATGCTGGCCCAGCTCCCATGCAGTACACAGTTTTTTACTGGGACAGCAGAGGATCTTGGCTGGTCCAAGTCCTAATCTGGCGGGCCATGACAGGTGATTTATCATTTTCAACACTTCCATGACCAGCAACAAGTCTGCGGGCTGCGCCACCATCAACAAGTTTGCAGGCTGCGCCATTTCCACCCCCGTGGTGGGCAATGGTAGCCGACTGAGAGCATCCGCACAGTTCTCGGTGCCTGGCCTGTGGCGGATGGTATAGTTATACGCTGATAGCGCGAGTGCCCACCTTTGTATGCGGGCTGAGGCATTATTATTTATCCCCTTGTTTTCAGCGAACAGAGATGTGAGGGGCTTGTGATCGGTTCCAGCTCAAATTTGAGGCCAAACAGGTACTGATGCATTTTCTTTACCCCGAACACACACGCTAATGCCTCTTTCTCAATCATGCTTTGGGCCCTCTCAGCCTTAGACAAGTTCCTGGAAGCATAGGCGACAGGTTGCAACTTCCCCGCAACGTTAGCTTGTTGTAATACACACACAACTCCGTACGACGATGCATCACATGCTAACACAACTCTTTTACATGGGTTATGCAATACAAGCAGCTTGTTGGAACATAAAATGTTTCTGGCTTTCTCAAAAGCAATTACTTGGTTTTTTTCCCCATACCCAGTTCTCACCTTTGCGCAATAACACATGTAGCGGCTCTAAAAGGGTGCTTAACCCCAGTAGGAAGTTACCAAAATAGTTGAGGAGTCCCAGGAACGACCTCAGCTCCATGGTGTTCTGTGGCCTGGGCGCGTTCCTGATAGCCTCTGTCTTGGTGTCTGTGGGCCGAATGCCATCCGCCGCGATCTTTCTCCCCAAAAACTCCACTTCTGTTGCCATGAAGACGCATTTCGACCTCTTCAGCCGCACCCCTACGCGTTACAGCCGCTGGAGGACCTCCTCCAGGTTTTGTAGGTGCTCGGCGGTGTCCCGACCCATGACCAATATGTCGTCCTGAAAGACCACCGTGTGTGGTACCGACTTGAGTAGGCTCTCCATGTTTCTCTGGAAGATTGCTGCAGCCGACCGAATTCCAAACGGGCATCTGTTGTAGATGAACAGTCCCTTGTGCGTGTTGATGCAGGTGAGGCCCTTCGAAGACTCCTCCAGCTCCTGCGTCATGTAGGCCGAAGTCAGGTCGAGCTTGCTGAACGTCCTGCCTCCCGCCAGCGTCGCAAATAGGTCGTCTGCCTTAGGTAGCAGGTATTGTTCCAGTAGCGAGAAACGATTAATAGTTACTTTATAATTGCCGCAAATCCTGACCATGCCATCACTTTTGAGTACTGGAACAATTGGGCTGGCCCACTCGCTGAATTCCACTGGGGAGATGATGCCCTCGCGTTGCAGCCTGTCCAGCTCAATTTCCACTCCCTCCCTCATCATGTGAGGTACCGCTCACGCCTTGTGGTGAATGGGTCGTGCCTCTGGGGCCAAGTGAATCCACACCTTCACCCCGGAAAAGTTTCCAATGCCTGGCTCAAAAAGGGAAGGAAATTTGTTAAGAACCTGGGTACATGAGGCCTCATCGACATGTGATAGCGCTCGGATGTCATCCCAGTTCCAGCGGATTTTGCCCAGCCAGCTCCTTCCAAGCAGTGTGGGGCCATCGCCCGGGACAATCCAGAGTGGCAGTTCATGCACCATAGGTGACCTTGACCATGGCACTGCCCAGGACAGTGATAAGCTCTTTGGTGTACGTTCTCAGTTTCGTGTGGATGGGGCTCAGGGCTGGTCTGAATGCCTTACTGCATCACAGTCTCTCAAACATCTTTTTACTCATGATGAATTGGCTAGCACCAGTGTCCAGTTCCATGGCTACGGGTAAGCCATTAAATTTTACATTTAGCATTATAGGTGGACATTTCGTCGAAAATGTGTGCACCCCGTGTACTTCAGCATCTGCCTCCTCTCTCTGAGGCTCGAAATTGCTTTGATCCACCATGGACTGATCTTTCTCTGCCACGTAGTGGTTAGCAGGTTTTGCAGAGCTTGCAGCTGGTTTGCAAGCTCGTTGGAGGTGCCCCATTGTTCCACAGCTCTTGCAAACATACCCTTTGAAGCATCATGAATAGGCTGAATGGAAGCCTCCACAAAGCCAACAAGTGTGAATTGCCTTGCATTCATCCTTTGTTGGGGAATCTGAGTCATCTGGGTCACCTGAGGCCTGCTGGCAGTTGCAGACTCATGGGTTCTGCCCTGTACATTTCTGCTCGCAAACACAGTTCCAGTTAATTTATGAACATTGCTCGCACTTGTGTGCTGAGAGATTTGTTTGGTGTTATCACTGGTGGACATAAACGCCTGTGCTATCACAATGGCCTTACATAAGAACGTAAGAACATAAGAGTTAGGAACAGGAGTCGGCCATCTAGCCCCTCGAGCCTGCTCCGCCATTCAAAAAGATCATGCCTGATCTGGCCATGGACTCAGCTCCACTTACCCGCCCGCTCCCCATAACCCTTAATTCCCTTATTGGTTAAAAAATCTATCTATCTGTGATTTGAATATATTCAATGAGCTAACCTCAACTGCTTCCTTGGGCAGAGAATTCCACAGATTCACAACCCTCTGAGAGAAGAAATTCATTCTCAACTCGGTTTTAAATTGGCTCCCCCGTATTTTGAGGCTGTGCCCCCTAGTTTTAGTCTCCCCGACCAGTGGAAACAACCTCGCTGCCTCTATCATGTCTATCCTGCCTCTATCTTGTCTACCCTTACTGAGGGTCGGTGTCCCCACAGTCAAAAGTTTTTGTAGGATGGTCTCATAGCCAATGCCCAGTACAAAAAAGCCTCTGAGCATTTGCTCCAGGTAGCCATCAAACTCACATTGTCCTGCAAGTCGCCTTAGCTCGGCGACGTAGCTCACCACTTCTTGACTTTCAGATCGCTGGCACGTGTCGAACCGATAATTCGCCATCAGCATGCTCTCCCTCGGGTTAAGATACTCCCAAACCAGTGTACACAGCTCCTCATACGACTTATCTGTGGGTTTTACCTTGGGCCTTCATGAGGCTGTAGGTCGGTGCCCCGCAGACTGTGGGGAGGACCGCTCTCCTTTTTGCAGCGCTTCCTTCTCCGTCTAGCTCGTTGGCTACAAAGTACTGGTCTAGCCATTCGACATAGGCTTCCCAGTACTCACCCTCCGAGAACTTCTCCAGGATGCCCACAGTTTGCTGCATCTTTGCGTTGGATTCATATTCCCATCGCCAGTTATTATGTTCCTAACACAGATGAGGCTGCACACAGGGAGGTTAAAATAACAGTGACTTCAGTCTTTAATAAGACACTCCAGAGTGAGGAACAGGCCTTCGGAGCCGGCTTGTACACAGTGCTCCCAAGGAATGCTGGGATCCCTTGGGATTTCAGGGGATGAGCTCCCTGGTGGCGGAACATGGGAATGCATGCTTTACAGATTCACAACAGAAACCATCAAAGATGACAATAGCCTCATACCAATGTTCCCTTTAAGCTGCCAGTGATCCCATGCAGCCGGTGAGCCTGCTTTTGAATTGAAAAAAACATGCATGCATTAAAGGGGGTGTGCGGCCCAAAAGAATTAAGGGGAACATTGCCTCATACCCATTTCTCCTTCTCATATCCCACTTCCCCCTCATCCCACAATCTCTTCTGACTATCAAGCTGAAGATGGTGTAAGCAGGCACCTTTTACTTCCTCACAATGCTTCCAGCCTCCTTCCGCCCCCAG
Source organism: Pristiophorus japonicus (assembly GCF_044704955.1). NCBI lineage: Eukaryota > Metazoa > Chordata > Chondrichthyes > Pristiophoridae > Pristiophorus > Pristiophorus japonicus. The sequence goes on from NC_091979.1 coordinate 66,797,413, forward strand.
CTCCCTCCCGCCCCCGCCTGATGCCCCCCACCCTCCATCCCAGCCCCTCATCACATCCTTACCCTTGAGCCTTTCTCCTTTCAGATACCCATGAGCAACCAGGTCAGGCAGTGGAGGAACAGCAAGAAGACAGTGATGATGAAGTCGCACTCGATTTCACGCTCTGATCCACCAGCTCAGATACTGACACTGCGGGTAATTTAGAGGACAGCATAGAGGTGGGATCTGCACGTGGTGCAGCAGGTTCAGGTAGACAAATTTCTCCCTGAACACCCTGGGCAGATATGGCCTCCTCCTTCATCTGCTCCTCCTCCTCCCTCTTCCAGCAGCTTATGCCCTCTGATCAATTTTCCAAGTCAATCTTTGTTTCAAAGGGAATGCCTACTAGTGCATCCATGTTTGGCAGTAAGTGGTTTCTGCAGAAGCCTTGAAGTCAGGAAAAAGTCCTTCAGCACCTGCTACACCACTCCTTGTAGATTTTAGCAACTTGAAACAACTCTAGAAAGCACCAAATGCTTGTAGAATCGTAGCACCAGCCAGTAGAAATCAATCAGCAACTAACCTGTAAGTAGGTGATGATCCCTTTAAAGAATGCTGATGGGAAGTCCTTCCTGCTGCTGACGCTTGTTCAGTTGTGTGAGGTTGGCTGGAACTTTGAGCTCCAAAATTGCACCCCTGGCATCAAATCAGCATTGCTCGCTGGTTGACGTCATGATCTGCTTGTTCTGTATAATTCCGGCAGACATTCCTTGCGCACACTCACGCCTTCACGAATATGGCATCTGAAGCAATTCGCCCGACAAGTGAGCACGCGTATTGCGGGCGCCATTTTGGAACAAAAACAGCACTTGAACTGGTGAAAAAACAGACACTACCTGTTGTGTCCTAACACACTACTATAAATTCACACGAGGCAAATTCTGCAGACAAGGTCACTCCATGACCTGAACCTTTATTCACAGGACCAAGAAGTGATGACCCTGCGTGGGACCTCCCTTTATATACCTGGATGACCAGGTGAGGAGTGTCTCCCACAAGTTCACCCCCTGTGGTCAAGGTGAGCATTTCTTAGGTGTGTACAGTATGCAGTGTTGTTACATGAAGGTTACAGTTACATGAAGGTTACAAACATGACATCACCTACCCCCCAACGTCTTATGGGGTCAAAGATTCAGTCTTTTGGGCGGTCGGCGCTCCCTCGTGGAGTGCCGTAGTTGGAGCTCTGGTTGTTGAGCCTTGGCATGTATCTCTGTCACCTGTGGTGATTCCGGCTTGTCTGGACTGGCCGCAGGGACTGTGCATGCTGCTGAATGTTCTTGTTGCTCGTTCACTGGCAATGGTGGGGGCAGCATCTCATGATCTTCCTCAGGTTCCTCAGTGTCCATGCTGAACCTTTTTTTTACTTGGTCCAAATGCTTGCAGCATATCTGTCCATTGTTAAGTCTGACCACTATGACCCTATTCCCCTCTTTTCCAATTACAGTACCCTCAAGCCACTTGGGCCCCAAAGCGTGATTAAGAACAAATACAGGGTAATTGATTTCTATACATCTCCCCTTTGAGTTTCGGTCATGGCACTCATTTTGGGACTGTCGCTTGCCCTCAACAATGTCTGACAGGACTGGATAAATGAGGGACAGCTGAGTTTTAAGTGTACGTTTCATGAGTAGTTCCGCGGGCGGGACTCCAGTGAGCGAATGCGGTCGGGACCTATAGGCCAGCAGGAGGCACGATAGGCGGCATTGAAGGGAGGGTCCTTGAATTCGGAGCATGCCTTGTTTTATGATTTGGACCGCATGTTCCGCCTGGCCATTGGAAGCCAGCTTGAACGGTGCTGTCCTGACATGTTTGATGCCATTACCCGACATGAACTCCCGGAATTCATAGCTAGTGAAACATGGGCCATTGTCGCTAACCAGGATGTCCGGCAAGCCGTGGGTCACATAGACCGCACGCAGACTCTTCACAGTGGTGGATGTCGTGCACGAATTCAATATGATGCATTCGAGTACACATCAACAACAATGAGGAACATTTTTCCCACGAACAGGACCACGTAGTCTACGTGAATACGTGATCATGGCTTGGTGGGCCAGGGCCACGGGCTGAGTGGGGCCTCCCTGGGGGCATTGCCCAGCTGGGCACATGTTGTGCACCTGCGAACACAGTGTTCCAGGTCTGAGTCAATTCCCGGCCACCATACATGTGACCGGGCAATGGCCTTCATTAGCACAATGCCTGGGTGCTCGCTGTGGAGTTCCCTGATGAATGCTTCCCTTCCCTTCTGGGACATGACTACCCGGCTGCCCCATACTAGGCAGTCGGCTTGGATGGAGAGCTCATCCATCCGTCTGTGAAACCGTCTGACCTCCTCAGGGCATGCTCCGTGTGCGGGCACCCAATCCTCAGTCAGGACACATTTCTTAATCAAGGATAGGAGGGGGTCTCTGTTGGTCCAAAATTTGATCTGGCAGGCTGTGATGAGGGAGCCTGCGCTGTCGAAGGCATCGACAGCCATGACCATCTCAGTGCTTTGCTCCGCTGCCCCCTCAGTGGTGGCCAGTGGAAGCCTGCTGACTGCGTCAGCGCAATTTTCGGTGCCTGGCCGGTGCCGTATGGTGTAATCATACGTTGCGAGCGTGAGAGCCCATCGCTGTATGCGAGCTGACGCATTGGCATTGACAGCTTTGCTGTCTGACAACAGGGATGTTAGCAGCTTGTGGTCCGTTTCTAACTCGAACCACTGCCAAAAAGGTACTGGTGCATCTTTTTCACACCGTAGACACAAGCAAGTGCTTCCTTTTCAACCATCCCATATCCCCTTTCTGCTTGGGAGAGCGACCTGGAGGCATAAGCCAGAGGTTGGAGTTGGCCCTCATCATTACTCTGCTGCAACATGCAGCTAACCCCATCGGATGATGCATCACATGTCAAAACCAATTTCTTACAGGGGTTGTACAGGGTCAACAGCTTATTAGAACAAAGCAGGTTCCGCGCCCGATTGAAAGCCCGTTCCTGACAGACCCCCCTAAACCAATCACAATCCTTACGCAGGAGCACGTGTAGCGGCTCCAACAATGTGCTTAAGTTCGGCAGAAAGTTCCCGAAATAGTTCAAGAGTCCCAGAAATGAACGCAACTCCAATGTGTTGCCGGGCCTGGGCGCACGACGAATCGCCTCCGTTTTGGATTCAGTAGACCGGATTCCGTCTGCGGCAACCCTCCTGCCCAAAAACTCGACCTCTGGGGCCAAAAACACACACTTGGACTTCTTTAGTCGCAGGCCTACCCGGTCCAGTTGGCGTAGCACCTCCTCCAGGTTGTGAAGGTGTTCCTCGGTGTCTCGACCCGTGATAAGGATGTCGTCCTGAAATACGATCGTTCCGGGGATGGATTTGAGCAGGCTTTCCATGTTCCTTTGAAAGATAGCGGCTGCTGAACGAATGCCAAACGGACACCTGTTGTCGACAAACAGCCCCTTGTGCGTGGTGATGGTGGTCAGTAGCTTGGATTCTTTGGCCAATTCCTGGGTCATGTAGGCTGAAGTGAGGTCCAACTTGGTGAACAGCTTGCCGCCTGCCAGCATGGCAAAAAGATCCTCTGCTCTCGGAAGCGGGTATTGGTCTTGTAGCGACACTCAGTTGATAGTGGCCTTGTAGTCGCCACAGATCCTGACTGAGTCATCCGTTTTTAGGACAGGGACGATGGGGCTTGCCCAGACACTGAATTCAACGGGCGAAATTATGCCCTCTCTTAGCAACCTGTCCAACTCACTCTCAATTTTCTCCCGCATCACATACGGCACAGCTCTGGCTTTATGGTGCACTGGTCTGGCGTCTGGGGTGATGTGTATCACTACTTTGGTACCTTTGAAAATCCCGACACCAGGTTGAAATAGTGACTCAAATTTCTGTGAGCATGAACTTCGCTCCACAGATGAAATGGCGTGCACATCCCCCCATTTCCAGTTCATCTCGGCTAGCCAGCTCCTCCCCAAAAGCACGGGACCATTTCCCGGGACAATCCAGAGTGGCAGCTGGTTCTCTGATCCATTATGTGTGACCACCAACATTGCACTGCCTAGCACTGGGATGATCTCTTTGGTGTACGTCCGTAATTGTGTGTCAATGCGTTCTAGTTTGGGTCTGCTAGCTCTGAGTGGCCATAGTTTCTCGAATTGTTGGACACTCATAAGTGACTGGCTGGCCCTTGTGTCCAGCTCCATGCGTACCGGGATGCCATTTAACAGTACTCTCATCATCATAGGTGACGTTTTTGTATATGAGCTGTGGATGTTTGCCACCTGAACACGCTGAACTTCAGCGTCCATTGCTGTGTCCCAAGCATAAACCTGCCTTGCAGACCCCTCTTGTGGTTCATCTGCCTCATAAATTAGCCTCACTGCGGGCTTCCTGCACATTCTGGTTACATGTCCACTGAAATTACAATTTCTACAGATAAATTGTTGAAACCTGCAGGTTTTTGCAGCATGTCTGCCCCCGCACCTCCAGCATGAGCTGAGATTGTTGTGAACAAAAGAGCTGTTACCAGGCATTCCTCTCTGATTGTCTCTTTAATCACTCTTGAGCACTCTGTTAGTGGGTGTCAAAAGCCCCATCCCGGGACGTATTGTCCACCGTGATGGCGTAAATGTCCGTTCAACCTGCCATTGTCTCTGTTGAGGACCCACTCTTGAGTCTGTTGCTGCCTGGGTGGTGTCAAGTTGCCCTTGCCTGCCTGCGGGGTTCTGAGTCGCATTTACAATGTTAACCCCCTGCTCCATCACCACGTTGGAAGCAGAGTTGTGCACGTATATCATCTTGGTTTCCTCCTCCCCCGCCATGAAGGTTTGAGCCATCAACGCCGCTGCTTCCAAGGTCAAGTCCTTGGTCTCAATTAGCTTTCTGAAAATCCCGGCATGACCAATGCCCTCAATGAAGAAATCCCATAACATCTCCCCCCTGCAGGCATCTATGAACTTACAGAGGCTGGCCAAGCGCTGAAGGTCCGCAACGAAGTCCGGTATGTTCTGTCCTTCCCAACGTCGGTGTGTATAGAATCGGTGTCGGGCCATGTGTATACTGCTTGCCGGTTTGAGGTGCTCACCGATCAGTTTGCTGAGCTCCTCAAAGGTTTTGTCCACCGGCTTCTCGGGTGCGAGCAGGTCTTTCAACAGCGCGTACGTCTTAGGTCCACAGATGGTCAGTAGATGCGCCCTTCACTTGTCAGCCGCTGCCTCTCCCAGCCAGTCCTTCATGACAAAGCTCTGCTGGAGCCTCTTAATGAAATCGTCCCAGTCCTCACCAACACAGTACCATTCCTCTGTGCTACCAGTGGCCATTCTTGTGAATCGTTGATTCCCGTTTCTCGTCGCCAAATGTTGTGTCCTTACACACTACTATAAATTCATGCAAGGCACATTCTGCAGACAAGGTCACTTTGTGACCTGAATCTTTATTCACAGGACCAAGAAGTGATGACCCTGCGTGGGACCTCCCTTTATATACCTGGATGACCAGGTGAGGCGTGTCTCCCACAAGTTCACCCCCTGTGGTCAAGGTGTGCATTTCTTAGGTGTATACAGTATGCAGTGTTGTTACATGAAGGTTACAGTTACATGAAGGTTACAAACATGACACCACCAATCCCAATTTTGTGCCTGATGGATCCTGTAAGGGTGACATAAAGCAGGAAGAAAAAGAAATAAAAGATAAGAGGAGGAAAACACAATAAGGTAATAGATTTTTACAGAAATCTCTGGTGGCTGTTTTGTGTGTTGCAGTGCTTATTTTCAAATGGGTTCATTTCTTAAATTTCATTTTCTTTAGAAACAACATTCATCTTTGTTTTGATGGTTTTCATGTTTCATATTATTACAGTGTGTTTTGACAACACTGAAAATCAATACAAAGCAGAAAAATAATGGTGATTGAAGTAAAAAAAATCCTGCACTGACTGACTTTTCTGTAACAGCTGTCATTTGCTTTATATATTGATATTATCCACAGTATCAGGATAAAAGAAAGACTTGGATTTATATAGCGCTTTTCATGATCACCGGACGTCTCAAAGCTCTTTACAGCCAATTAAGTATTTTTTGGAATGTAGTCACTGTTGTAATGTAGGAAACACGACAGCTGATTTGCGCACAAGCAAGCTCCCAGAAACAGCAATGTGATAATGACCAGAAAATGGGCCTGAAATTCGTACGGACCCGGGGCGGCATCGGAAAAGCCGTTTTTTGGCATGCAATGTGCATGCGCTGCAAACCGGCTTTTCCAATCTGTCAAGTTCTGGCTTGACAGATCCAACGCATCTCGGCAGCAAGGACATTCGCATGGGCAAGATTGTGGTATTTGCCCATCTCTTGCCCAGCGAATGTTATTAAAACTCTTTGGTGTAGTTATGTTTTTCTTTGTCTTTTTTTTGTTGTGCCTTTTGATATTTTGCATTGTTGTGGGTGAGGGAAGTATATGGTATTTCCCCATTTGATCCTTACCGTTCCACTTGCCCTTGGGTCTTTGCGTTGTTGTGCAAACATTTTTGAGATGTACATTTTTTGATGGCTATCCATAGTGCTGTATGTTGCAGTGTAGCTCTTGGCTTCCCATGACTGATGGTTGCATTGTATATAATGAGGCCATTAGAGTTTGTGTATCGCTTGTGTCAGCTTTAGGCTGGCCTACTCACCTTTATGTCCTGATGGCCTCAAATTTTCGCCATAAAACTTAACCCTTCCTTCATTACTCCTCACCCTTCTCTTCCTACTATTTTCTTTATCCTTGTTGGTGCCAAATTGATGAGCTTGTAATAGCCTGCTGCCTTTGATAGCCTGCAATTTATTGGTCCCAGGCTGCGCTCGGCTCTCTCCAGTCATGGTTTTGATTGTGGAGTATTACCTTCATGGGATGTAAGAGAAGCAGATATAGCCACAAGAAGCAACAAAGAAAAGTTTGGAGCAGCTGGAGGCTGGAGAAAAACTGGGCAATTGGCCTGGAAAATGTGGATGGCAGGCAGGTAAGAGGAGCAGATATCAATGAGAAGTGGCAAAAAGAAGTGGGTGACAAGGCTGGGAAATGCACAGGTGGCTGACCTGAAAAATACAGATGTAAGACTGTAAGAGAAGCAGGTAGTTGCAAATAGGGACCAGCTAAAAGGCAGGAAAAGAGGAGGCCAAGTAAAGCTAGTGAGATGTAGGAAAATAAAATGGGGACTAGACTGAAATAACTGGTCCCATAGCGCTAGAACTGATGGGAGGCTTGCAAAAACATGCTTAAGACTTGGCATTTTTTCAATTATATTTCTGGCATGTTCCAAGGGGAATTACAGGTCAGTGCTCAGAGCATTGGAAATCCTATTAGAGTACCATCTACTGGCATTACATTGTTAAAGAGCAACTACCTGTGGGCATCTCGCTATGAGAATGTCAATAGGAATGCCTACACAGGATTTTTCAGTGGAATGTGAGAACCATTTTAATAAATTGTACATTTCTGGAGGTTCCACATTTTAACTTTGCTTGCAACTTGGGGAAATACTGAAAGCAGTCGCTGGTGAGTGATATTGCTGTGTTTTTGCAAGGATGTTCCACAATTTATAATTCCCAAACACTTTGCATGTACAGCTGTACTGACTGCCATTTTGAATGTGGTTGATTGCCATACTGACCCTTTTTTATGCAACAGAATGGTTTTGTGGTAATATTGCTATTGTTCAATGAGCATGTAAATAAATTCCTGTATACCGAGGCAGTCAGAGCCCGCTGGAAGGTGTACTTTGAAGATCTCCTAAACTGAGATTCTGCCATCGATGCGAGTATCCTTGACTCCATCCGACAGCATGCCAGCATCTCAGTAAATCCCCAGCCCTGCACGAGGTAGAAAAGGCCATCCATCAGCTCAAGAACAACAAGGCAGCAGGATCAGATGGAATCCCTGCCGAGGCACTAAAGTATAAGAACATAAGAACATAAAAAATAGGAGCAGGAGTAGGCCATACAGCCCGTTGAGCCTGCTCTGCCATTTAATACGATCATGCCTGATCCAATCATGGACTCAGGTCCACTTCCCTGCCCGCGCTCTAAAACCCCATATTCCCTTATCGTTTAAGAAACTGCCTATTTCTGTCTTAAATTTATTCAATGTTCTAGCTTCCATAGCTCTCTGAGGCAGTGAATTCCACAGATCCACAAACCTCTGAGAAAATAAATTTCTCCTCATCTCAGTTTTAAATGGGCGGCCCCTTATTCTAAGATTATGCCCTCTAGTTCTAGCCTCCCCTATCAGCGGAAACATCTGCATCCACCTTGTCAAGCACCCTCATAATCTTATACGTTTCGATAAGATCACCTCTCGTTCTTCTGAATTCCAATGAGTAGAGGCCCAACCTACTCAACCTTTCCTCATAAGTCAACCCGCTCATCTCCGGAATCAACCTTGTGAACTTTCTCTGAACTGCCTCCAAAGCAAGTATATCCTTTCTTAAATATGGAAACCAAAACTGCACACAGTATTCCAGGTGTGGCCTCACCAATAACCTGTACAACTGTAGCAAGACTTCCCTTCTTTTATACTCCATCCCCTTTGTAGTAAAGGCCAAGATTCCATTGGCCTTGCTGATCACTTGCTGTATGTGCATACTAACCTTTTGTGTTTCATGCACAAGTACCCCCAGGTCCCACTGTATTGCAGCACTTTTCAATCTTTCTCCATTTAAACAATAACTTGCTCTTTGATTTTTTTCTGCCAAAGTGCATGACCTCACACTTTCCAACATTATACTCCACCTGCCAAATTTTTGCCCACTCACTTAGCCTGTCTATATACTTTTGCAGATTTTTTGTGTCCTCCTCACACATTGCTTTTCCTCCCATCTTTGTATTGTCAGAAAACTTGGCTACATTGCACTCAGTCCCTTCTTCCAAGTCATTAATATAGATTGTAAATAGTTGGGGTCCCAGCACTGATCCATGCGGCACCTCACTGATTACTGATTGCCAACCCGAGAATGAACCATTTATCCCGACACTCTGTTTTATGTTCGTTAGCCAATCCTCTATCCATGCTAATATATTACCCCCAACCCCGTGAACTTTTATCTTGTGCAGTAACCTTTTATGTGGTACCTTGTCAGATGCCTTCTGGAAGTCCAAATACACCATATCCACTGGTTCCCCTTTATCCACCCTGTTCGTTACATCCTCAAAGAATTCTAGCAAATTTGTCAAAAATGACTTCCCCTTCATAAATCCATGCTGACTCTGCCTGACCAAATTTTGCTTTTCTAGATGTTAGGTTAACTGTTCTATTGTTTCCTGCTTTTTGTCTGCCTCCTTTTTTAAATGGAGGCGTTACATATGCAGTTTTCCCATTTGCTGGGACCTCCCCAGAATCCAGGGAATTTTAGTAAATTACAACCAATGCATCCACTATTCCTGCCGTTACTTCTCTTAAGACCCTAGGATGCAAGCCATCAGGACCAGGGGATTTATCCACCTTTAGTCCCATTATCTTACTGAGAACCACCTCCTTAGTGATTGTGATTGTGTTAAGTTCCTCCCCCACTATAGCCCCTTGACAATCCACTGTTGGAATATTGTTAGTGTCCTCTACCGTAAAGACGGATACAAAATATTTGTTCACAGTTTCTGCCATCTCCATGTTCCCCATTACTAATTCCCCAGTCTCGTCCTCTAAGGAACCACCATTTACTCTAGCCACTCTTTTCCTTTTTATATACCTATAGAAATTCTTGCTATCTGTTTTTATATTTTGTGCTAGGTTACTTTCATAGTCTATCTTCCCTTTCTTAATCATTTTTTTGTCATTCTTTGTTGGTTTTTAAACGCTTCCCAATCTTCTGTCCTCCCACTAGTTTTGGCCACTTTGTATGCCCTTGTTTTTAATTGGATATCGTCCTTTATTTCGGAGAAGCACTATTGGCACGAATGCATGACCTCATCTCTCTTATCTGGAAGGAGGACAGCATGCCAGGAGATCTCATAGATGCCGTAATCGTGACCATCTTCAAAAAAGGGGACAAGTCTGACTGCGATAACGACAGAGTAATCTCCCTGCTGTCGGCCACTGGGAAAGTCTCGGAACGGGTGCAGGACATTCTGAAAAGGGAGGGTGAACAGCCAGTTGTCGTGGTGCACATAGGTACCAACGATATAAGTAAAAAACGGGATGAGGTGCTACAGGACGAATTTAGGGAGCTGGGAGCTAAATTAAAAATTAGGACCTCAAAAGTAGTAATCTCAGGATTGCTACCAGTGCCACGTGCTAGTCAGAGTATGAATGACAGGATAGCTAAGATGAATACGTGGCTTGAGGAGTGGTGCAAAAGGGAGGGATTTAAATTCCTGGGACACTGGAACCGGTTCTGGGGGAGGTGGGACCAATACAAACCGGATGGTCTGCACCTGGACAGGACTGGAACCAATATCCTAGGGGGAGTGTTTGCTAGTGTTGTTGGGGAGGAGTTAATCTAACATGGCAGGGGGATGGGAACCTATGCGGGGAGATAGAGGGAAATAAAATGGAGGCAGAAGCAAAAGATAGAAAGGAGAATAGTAAAAGTGGAGGGCAGAGAATCCCAAGGCAAAAAACAAAAAGGGCCACATTACAGCAAAACTCTAAAGGAGCAAGGTGTGTTAAAGGGACAAGCCTGAAGGCTCTGTGCCTCAATGCGAGGAGTGTTCAGAATAAGGTGGATGAATTAACTGCGCAGATAGCAGTTAATGGATACGTTGTAATTGGCATCACAGAGACATGGCACCAGGGTGACCAAGGCTGGGAACTCAACATCCAGGGGTATTCAACATTTAGGAGGGATAGACAGAGAGGAAAAGGAGGCAGGGTGACATTGCTGGTCAAAGGAGAAATTAATGCAATAGTAAGGAGGGACATTAGCCTGGATGATGTGGAATTGGTATGGGTGGAGCTACGGAATACCAAACAGCAGAAAACACTGGTGGAGTTGTGTACAGGCCACCAAACAGTTGGGGACAGCATCAAACAAGAAATAAGGGATGTGTGCAATAAAGGTACAGCAGTTATCATGGGCAACTTTAATTTACATATAGATTGGGTTAACCAAACTGGTAGCAATGTGGTGGAGGAGGATTTCCTGGAGTGTATTAGGGATGGTTTTCTTGACCAATATGTGGAGGAACTGACTAGAGAGCTGGCCATCCTAGACTGGGTGATGTGTAATGAGAAGGGACTAATTAGCAATCTTGTTGTGCGAGACCCCTTGGGGAAGAGTGACCATAATATGGTAGAATTCTTTATTAAGATTGAGAGTGACACAGTTAATTCAGAAACTAGGGTCCTGAACTTAAGGAAAGCTAACTTCGATGGCATGAGGCGTGAATTGGCTAGAATAGACTGGCAAATGATACTTAAAGGGTTGACAGTGGATAGACAATGGCAAACATTTAAAGATCACATGGATGAACTTCAACAGTTGTACATCCCTGTCTGGAGTAAAAATAAAACGGGGCAGGTGGCTCAACCGTGGCTTACAAGAGAAATTAAGAATAGTGTTAGATCCAAGGAAGAGGCATATAGATTGGTCAGAAAAAGTAGCAAACCTGAGGACTGGGAGAAATTTAGAATTCAGCAGAGGAGGACAAAGGGTTTAATTAGGAGGGGGGAAATAGAGTATGAGAGGAAGCTTGCCGGGAACATAAAAACTGACTGCAAAAGTTTCCATAGATATGTGAAGAGAAAAAGATTGGTGAAAACAAACATAGGTCCCTTGCAGTCGGACTCAGGTGAATTAATAATGGGGAACAAAGAAATGGCAGACCAATTTTTTGGTTCTGTCTTCACGAAGGAAGACACAACTGACCTTCCAGATGTACTAGGGGACCGAGGGTCTAGTGAGAAGGAGGATCTGAAGGATATCCTTATTAGGTGGGAAATTGTGTTGGGGAAATTGATGGGATTGAAGGCCGATAAATCCCCAGGACCTGATTGTCTGCATCCCAGAGTACTTAAGGAAGTGGCCCTAGAAATAGTGGATGCATTGGTAATCATTTTCCAACAGTCTAACGACTCTGGATCAGTTCCCATGGACTGGAGGGTAGCTAATGTAACACCATTTTTTAAAATAGGAGGGAGAGAGGTAATTATAGATCGGTTAACTTGACATCTGTAGTGGGGAAAATGTTGGAATCTATTATTAAGGATGAAATAGCAGCGCATTTGGAAAGCGGTGACAGGATCGATCCAAGTCAGCATGGATTTATGAAAGGGAAATCATGCTTGACCAATCTTCTGGAATTTTTTGAGGATGTAACTAGTAGAGTGGACAAGGGAGAACCAGTGGATGTGGTGTATTTGGACTTTCAAAAGGCCTTTGACAAGGTACCACATAAGAGATTGGTGTATAAGATCAAGGCACATGGTATTGGGGGTAATGTACTGGCGTGGATAGAGAATGGGTTGGCAGGCAGGAAGCAGAGAGTCGGGATAAATGGGTCCTTTTCGGAATCGGACGCAGTAACTAGTGGAGTACCGCAGGATTCCGTGCTGGGACCCCAGCTCTTCACAATGTACATTAATGATTTGGATGAAAGAATTGAGGGTAATATCTCCAAGTTTGCAGATGACACTAAACTGGGTGGCGGTGTGAGCTGTGAGGAGGATGCTTAGAGGCTGCAGGGTGATTTGGACAGGTTAGAAGAGTGGGCAATTGCATGGCAGATGCAGTATAATGTGGATAAATATGAGGTTATCCACTTTGGTGGCAAAAACACGAAGGCAGATTATTATCTGAATGGCGGTAGGTTAGGAAAAGGGGAGGTGCAACGAGACCTAGGAGTCATGGTTCATCAGACATTGAAAGTTGGCATGCAGGTACAGCTGGCGGTGAAGAAGGCAAATGGCATGTTGGCCTTCATAGCGAGGGGATTTGAGTATAGGAGCAGGGAGGTATTACTACAATTGTACAGGGTCTTGGTGAGGCCTCAACTGGAATATTGTGTTCAGTTTTGGTCTAATCTGCGGAAGGATATTCTTGCTATTGAGGGAGTGCAGCGAAGGTTCACCAGACTGATTCCAGGGATGGCTGGACTGACATATGAGGAGAGACTGGATCAACTGGGCCTTTATACACTGGAGTTTAGAAGGATGAGAGGGGATCTCATAGAAACGTATAAGATTCTGACGGGACAAAGAGGTTAGATGTGGGAAGAATGTTCCCGATGTTGAGGAAGTCCAGAACCAGGGAACACAGTCTTAGGATAAGGGGTAGGCCATTTAGGACTGAGATGAGGAGAAACTTCTTCACTCAGAGAGTTGTTAACCTGTGGAATTCCCTGCCACAGAGAGTCGTTGATCCCAGTTCATTCGATATATTCAAGAGGGAGTTAGATGTGGCCCTTACGGCTAAATGGATCAAGGGGTATGGAGGGAAAGCGGGAAAGGGGTACTGAGGTGAATGATCAGCCATGATCATATTGAATGGTGATGCAGGCTCGAAGGGCCGAATGGCCTACTCCTGCACCTATTTTCTCTGTTTCTATGTTTCTATTCCCCCTCATACTTTATGATTCTGTCTCGTAGGGGGCCTAAGTTGGCTCCTCCTGTCACTATGCCTTCTGGTAACCTCATTGCGCGTCCGGTCATTAATTAATACGCGGTTAATTCCGTGGTTATGTTTGGTGTTGCACGCAGCCTCATTAATATTGTCAGTAGGAGTTCAATCCATGCCTGCCCTGTTTCCTGTATTGCCTTGCTCAAGGCGGTTTAAGGGTCTGATTCATTCTCTCCACCATCCCCAAACTCTGGGGATGATATGGGATGTGAAACTTCTGCTTAATACCGAATATTCTACAAGTTTCTTTCATTACTTGACCAGTGAAATGAGTTCCTTGATCCGAGTCAATTTGGGTGGGTATCCCCCAACGGGGAATTACCTCTTCTGCTAGGATCCGTGCTACGGTGGTCGCTGTGTAATTCCGAGTTGCGAAGGCTTCCACCCACCGAGTAAACAAATCTATCATTACCAAACAGTACTTTCCTCCGCGAGAATTTGGCAGTGGCCCTATGAAATCTATCTCTATATTGGACGGGGCCAGCACCTTTCCGTCCTTTCACCATACTGAATCCGTACCTAGTATTCCTCCCTTTTCCATTCTTTCTTTTCTCTATCACTTACATCTGTGTGCATCTTTATGTCTTCTTCTGTAGTAAAGCTGCAAATTGGTTCTACTTCTACTTCGGCAGACGTAGCCATCCCTCGGGCAGCATTGTCAGCAGCATCCAATAGTCGTTTTATCCGGCCATCATGTTTGATGGTCTCACCTCCTGAGGTGACAAATCCTTGTCTTCCCCAAATGGCATTTCTAGATTTTTTCCAAACTTGTTAGTTTTATTTATTTATTTTTAAAAGATGAGATTTAACATTTTATTTTAAATGTATCTCAGTATTTTGTTGTGCCTTTTCTTAACCCGTGTTACTTGAAACCTTCACAACAAAATGAACTCTTCACTGTTCCCATCCTAATTTCTGCTCCCCTTTTGTAGTATTTGTATTTATTTTTCGATTAAAAAATGTCAAATATGGTAATACTGTTTTTTTTAAATATTGGAATTCTCATTTATACTTATAGTTTCTAAGTGATTCACAGATCACAGAATGCAAAATACTTGTTTTATAATTATGTGCATAACCTCTGTTTTAGAAGCTGAACATTAAAAACTCCAATCCAAGTAGGAAAGTATAAGTAGTAAATCTTTTGCTCTGTAACTTCAAGATATATTTTGTGATACAGTACCTCATAAATTACATCTTTTTAGGCTTCAGCTTCTGACATAGTAGTTGAGGTAGAGTTACACAGATGTGTACTTTTATTAAAAAGGTTTCCAAACCCAAGATTTTCCAATACAACCAAAATGTTTATCAACATAAGAACATAAGAACATAAGAATTAGGAACAGGAGTAGGCCATCGAGTGCCTCGAGCCTGCTCCGCCATTCAAAAAGATCATGGCTGATCTGGCCGTGGACTCAGGCCCGCTCCCCATAACCCTTAATTCCCTTATTGGTTAAAAATTTATCTATCTGTGATTTGAATACATTCAATGAGCTAACCTCAACTGCTTCCCTGTGCTGAGAATTCCACAGATTCACAACCCTCTTGGAGAAGAAATTCCTTCTCAACTGGGTTTTAAATTGGCTCCCCGGTATTTTGAGGCTGTGCCCCCCAGTTCTAGTCTCCCCGACAAGTGAAAACAACCTCTCTGCCTCTATCTTGTCTATCCTTTTCATTATTTTAAATGTTTCTATAAGATCACCCCTCATCCTTCTGAACTCCAACGAGTAAAGACCCAGTCTACTCAATCTATCATCATAAGGTAACCCCCACATCTCCGGAATCAGCCTAGTGAATTGTCTCTGTACCCCCTCCAAAGCTAGTATATCCTTCCTTAAGTAAGGTGACCAAAACTGCACGCAGTACTCCAGGTGCGGCCTCACCAATACCCTGTACAGTTGCAGCAGGACCTCCCTGCATTTGTACTCCATCCCTCTCGCAATGAAGGCCAACATTCCATTCGCCTTCCTGATTACCTGCTGTACCTGCAAATTAACTTTTTGGGATTCATGCACAGGGACCCCCAGGTCCCTCTGCACTGCAGCATGTTGTAATTTCTCCCCATTCAAATAATATTCCCTTTTACTGTTTTTTTTTTCCAAGGTGGATGACCTCACATTTTCCTACATTGTATTCCATCTGCCAAACCTTAGCCCATTTGCTTAACCTATCTAAATCTCTTTGCAGCCTCTCTGTGTCCTCTACATAGAAACATAGAAACATAGAAAATAGGTGCAGGAGTAGGCCATTCGGCCCTTCTAGCCTGCACCGCCATTCAATGAGCTCATGGCTGAACATGCAACTTCAGTACCCCATTCCTGCTTTCCCCTTGATTCCCCTAGTAGTAAGGACTTCATCTAACTCCTTTTTGAATATATTTAGTGAATTGGCCTCAACAACTTTCTGTGGTAGAGAATTCCACAGGTTCACCACTCTCTGGGTGAAGAAATTCCTCCTCATCTCGGTCCTAAATGGCTTACCCCTTATCCTTAGACTGTGTCCCCTGGTTCTGGACTTCCCCAACATTGGGAACATTCTTCCTGCATCTAACCTGTCTAACCCCGTCAGAATTTTAAACGTTTCTATGAGGTCCCCTCTCATTCTTCTGAACTCCAGTGAATACAAGCCCAGTTGATCCAGTCTTTCTTGATAGGTCAGTCCCGCCATCCCGGGAATCAGTCTGGTGAACCTTCGCTGCACTCCCTCAATAGCAAGAATGTCCTTCCTCAGGTTAGGAGACCAAAACTGTGCACAATACTCCAGGTGTGGCCTCACCAAGGCCCTGTACAACTGTAGCAACACCTCCCTGCCCCTGTACTCAAATCCCCTCGCTATGAAGGCCAACATGCCATTTGCTTTCTTAACCGCCTTCTGTACCTGCATGCCAACCTTCAATGACTGATGTACCATGACACCCAGGTCTCGTTGTACCTCCCCTTTTCCTAATCTGTCACCATTCAGATAATAGTCTGTCTCTCTGTTTTTACCACCAAAGTGGATAACCTCACATTTATCCACATTATACTTCATCTGCCATGCATTTGCCCACTCACCTAACCTATCCAAGTCACTCTGCAGCCTCATAGCATCCTCCTCGCAGCTCACACTGCCACCCAACTTAGTGTCATCCGCAAATTTGGAGATACTACATTTAATCCCCTCGTCTAAATCATTAATGTACAGTGTAAACAGCTGGGGCCCCAGCACAGAACCTTGGGGTACCCCACTAGTCACTGCCTGCCATTCTGAAAAGTCCCCATTTACTCCTACTCTTTGCTTCCTGTCTGACAACCAGTTCTCAATCCATGTCAGCACACTACCCCCAATCCCATGTGCTTTAACTTTGCACATTAATCTCTTGTGTGGGACCTTGTCGAAAGCCTTCTGAAAGTCCAAATATACCACATCAACTGGTTCTCCCTTATCCACTCTACTGGAAACATCCTCAAAAAATTCCAGAAGATTTGTCAAGCATGATTTCCCTTTCACAAATCCATGCTGACTTGGACCTATCATATCACCTCTTTCCAAATGCACTGCTATGACATCCTTAATAATTGATTCCATCATTTTACCCACTACCGATGTCAGGCTGACCGGTCTATAATTCCCTGTTATCTCTCTCCCTCCTTCCCCACGAATCTTTGTGTCATCTGCAAATTTTGTTACACTGCACTCTGTTCCCTCCTCCAGGTCATCTATATATATTGTAAACAGTTGTGGTCCCAGCACCAAACCCTGTGGCACACCACTAACCACCGATTTCCAACCTGAAAAGGACCCATTTATCCCAACTCTGCTTTCTGTTAGCCAGCCAATTCTCTATCCATGCTAATACATTTCCTCTGACTCCGCGTACCTTTATCTTCTGCAGTAACCTTTTGTGTGGCACCTTATCGAATGCCTTTTGGAAATCTAAATACACCACATCCATCGGTACACCTCTATCCACCATGCTCGTTATATCTTCAAAGAATTCCAGTAAATTAGTTAAACATGATTTCCCCTTCATGAATCCATGTTGCGTCTGCTTGATTGCACTATTCCTATCTAGCTGTCCCGCTATTTCTTCCTTAATGATAGCTTCAAGCATTTTCCCCACTACAGATGTTAAACTAACCAGCCTATAGTTACCTGCCTTTTGTCTGCCCCCTTTTTTAAACAGAGGCGTTACATTAGCTGCTTTCCAATCCACTGATACCTCCCCAGAGTCCAGAGAATTTTGGTAGATTATAACCAATGCATCTGCTATAACTTCTGCCATCTCTTTTAATACCCTTAGATGCATTTCATCAGGACCAGGGGACTTGTCTACCTTGATTCCCATTAGCCTGTCCAGCACTACCTCCCTAGTGATAGTGATTGTCTCAAGGTCCTCCCTTCCCACATTCCCGTGACCAGCAATTTTTGGCATGGTTTTTGTGTCTTCCACTGTGAAGACCGAAGCAAAATAATTGTTTAAGGTCTCAGCCATTTCCACATTTCCCATTATTAAATCCCCCTTCTCATCTTCTAAGGGACCAACATTTACTTTAGTCACTCTTTTCCTTTTTATATATCGATAAAAGCTTTTACTATCTGTTTTTATGTTTTGCGCAAGTTTACTTTCGTAATCTATCTTTCCTTTCTTTATTGCTTTCTTAGTCATACTTTGCTGTCGTTTAAAATTTTCCTAATCTTCTAGTTTCCCACCAACCTTGGCCACCTTATACGCATTGGTTTTTAATTTGATACTCTCCTTTATTTCCTTGGTTATCCACGGCTGGTTATCCCTTCTCTTACCGCCCTTCTTTTTCACTATAATATATTTTTGTTGCGCACTATGAAAGAGCTCCTTAAAAGTCCTCCACTGTTCCTCAATTGTGCCACCGTTTAGTCTATGTTCCCAGTCTACTTTAGCTAACTCTGCCCTCATCCCACTGTAGTCCCCTTTGTTTAAGCATCCTCGTTTGAGACACTGCTTTCTCACCCTCAATCTGTATTACAAATTCAACCATACTGTGATCACTCATTCTGAGAGGATCTTTGACTAGGAGATCGTTTATCATTCCTGTCTTATTACACAGGACCAGATCTAAGATAGCTTTCTCCCTTGTAGGTTCTGTAACATACTGTTCTAAGAAACAATCCCGTATGCATTCAATGAATTCCTCCTCCAGGCTACCCTGTGTGATTTGATTTGACCAATCGATATGTAGGTTAAAGTCCCCCATGATTACTGCCATTCCTTTTTCACATGCCTTTATTATTCCCTTGATTATTGTCCACCCCACCGTGAAGTTATTATTTGGGGGCCTAATAAACTACGCCCACCAGTTACTTTTTCCCCTTACTATCTCTAATCTCCACCCACAATGATTCAACATCTTGTTCATTAGAGCCAATATCGTCTCTCACAACTGCCCTAATATCATCCTTTATTAACAGAGCTACCCCACCTCCTTTCCCTTCTTGTCTATCCTTCTGAATTGTCAGATACCCCTGTATGTTTAATTCCCAGTCTTGGCCACCCTGCAACCACGTTTCTGTAATGGCCACCAAATCATACCCATTTGTAATTATTTGTGCCGTCAACTCTATTTTATTTACTTTATTTCGAATGCTGCATCTATCAAGAAGAATCACCCGAAATATCTCAAAATCCCAATTCAAATATTGTGCTGCCAATCTTCTATTTAAAACTCTTTTTACTGAGCTTGAAGCTTTCACGTTATTTAACATAAGATTTTACACAAAGGAAAACGGGGGCGTAGCTTCCCCAGCCCATAGCTTCGAGAGACCCATGCAGACTTTTTTAAAGGCATTACAATTTCCCTTCTCCTTTCTTTATCTCATTCCTAGACTCAATTTATTGTCTTTCAACACAATGTAGTCAATGATTACGTGTTTTCTTTTGACAAGTAAGTGAGTGTGTCGGAATTATTTTTTCAACAAACGGGACCAGGCATTTTTTATCTTTTGTTTAACAAACTTATCCTTTGTGCATTTCCTAGCTCCGTAACTTAACATCAAAATAAATCCGCACCTGCGTTCCTAACTTAAAATGCAATTCAATTCTAGGTTTACACTTTCTTAAAACTTTCCACACTTCGGACAACATTACAAAGGGTTAAAAACTTTCAACTCTCTGTCTGAAAAAGTGGGTGGAGCTAAAACAAACAGACAGCTACATCATTTTTTTTAAACAGGCTTTCAGACAAATGAAAAATTCATTAATTCCCACCTCAAATATTCTGCAGTCAAGAACCACATACACACTTTTCATTTAAAGACAGACATTCACTCCAGCTTTTCATTCAACAAAGCTTATTAATTCTTTTTTTTTTTGGCCGGCTCCATTTTATGATCCCATCTGTCACATAACATAGTCACAATCAGTTTCTTATAGTCGGCCAAAAAATATCTACTAAGGCAGCAGTCCAGCCCTCCAATCCAGCATATCTTTACACACCATACTCAGTTTTGGTACATCTACCCCTATATCGGTTTCACTGTATTCTCAGATACTGACCGTCCCCTTACTTGGTTTCACTTAAACCCGGCGTCTAAGGTCTCACCGACTTTTTATCGATTTAAACAGTATTCTTAGATACTGGTTGTCTCTCTAATCGGTTTCACCTAACCCTAGAACCTGCAATCCCATCGAAACCCTTATCGATTTATCTGTATTCTAAGATACTGATTGTCCCTCTACTCGGTTCCCCTTGAAACGAGAGGCAACAATCCCATCGATACCTTATGATAGTTTCTATTGTGACTTCCTAATTCCCCCAAGTCTTTTACACCATAACAGACCTTACACAGATTCAGGTACCCCGGGCAACAGACACATCTCGTAACAGCTCACATTGGATTTTGAGTGGTAGTTTAAATATACTCACTCATGATGGCTCTGTATACGCTCATCTATTGGCTTCCCGAATACCCCGCTCGCAGTGCCAAAATGTTGTGGAGTATTAAAAATATAACACTCAACACAAGGTCTGTATATAGAGAAAAGAGTTGTTTATTTAAACCTGATCGATCAAAGAAGACTCGGTCACATCTGTACTGATACTGATGCAATCCACACCGGTCTCTAGGAACAGCCTGGGCTGCTACATTTTATACATTCAAAATACAGTCAAAATCATGAAACTATGCGGGGACGTGTCCATTGGTTGTTTGGCACAAGTTCCCGCCCACCTACTATTAATACGTTGGTTAATAGTTACAGTAATTTCATTGGTACATTCAATTTCTAATGATTTCATTGGTACATTCAATTCTAAGGATTTCATTGGTACATTCAGTTATAGCAAATTTAGCTGGACGGCCCTTATGAGTTAGGTGTTACATTTCTGTGAACTTCTTTCCCAGGCATGGATTCTAATACTGGTGTCCTTTATAAGTACAGCTGGATAATTTTATTTCAAAGAGACCTTGTCTCATGTTATCTCGTGTACCTCAAGGTGGCCCTTCCAGTTTATTATTTTATGAGCTGTCTCCATTTGTCTTGTTGAGCTGTTGGTTTGTTTTTAGGCATATGTTCTCAGGAGATGTTATCTCCTCGAGAACTCTCTGACCTCAGTCCTAATCCTTTGTGAGAACCTTTGTTCTTTGTTTCAGATGGAGAAAGCTGTAACCATTAATTACTAGACTGCAGAACTCAGCTATTCCACCATGACCACATTAAGCCTTTCTTTCAACCTACTTTACTTAAGATTTTAACTTTACTAAATTAATTTTTTTCCTGATTAATTTCTTGCTACTACACTGACCAACGGATCTACCACAGACCCAATCTACGTCCGGACTGGAGTCAAGGAGGACTGCGTCATTGCACCAACACTCTTCTCGGTCTTCCTTGCTGCAATGATTCAACCCACTCTGAACAAGCTCCCCGCTGAAGTGGAACTAAACTATAGAACCAATGGGAACCTGTTCAACCTTCACCACCTCCAGGCTAGATCCAAGATCATCCCATCCTCTGTCATCGAACTGCAGTATATGGATGACATTTACGTGTGCGCACATTCAGAGGTCGAACTCCAAGCCATCGTCAACACCTTTACTGAGGCATACGAGAGCATGGGCCTTACACTAAACATCCATAAGACAAAGATCCTCCACCAACCTGACCCCACCACACAGCACTGCCCCCGTTCATCAAAATCCACGGCATGGCCTTGGACAACGTGGACCATTTTCCATATCTAGGGAGCCCACAGATCAGCAAGGGTAGACATCAATGATGCGGTTCAACACCGCCTGCAGTATGCCAGTGCAGCCTTCGGTCACCTGAGGAAGAGAGTGTTTGAAGACCAGGACCTCAAATATGGCACCAAGCTTATGGTCTACAGGGCAGTAGTGATACCCACCCTCCTATATGGCTCAGAGACGTGGACTATATACAGCAGACATCTCAAAGCACTGGAGAAGTACCACCAGCGCTGCCTACACAAGATCCTGAAAATCCACTGGGAGGTTAGACACACCAATGTCAATGTTCTTGCTCAGGCCAACATCCCCAGCACTGAAGCAC
The DNA here is from genome assembly GCF_044704955.1 of Pristiophorus japonicus. Classification (NCBI taxonomy): domain Eukaryota; kingdom Metazoa; phylum Chordata; class Chondrichthyes; family Pristiophoridae; genus Pristiophorus; species Pristiophorus japonicus. The sequence goes on from NC_091979.1 coordinate 66,819,541, forward strand.
TGAAGCACTGACCACGCTCGATCAGCTCCGTTGGGTGGGCCACATCGTCCGTATGCCCACACGAGGCTCCCTAAGCAAGCACTCTACTCGGAGCTCCGGCACGGCAAACGAGCCCCAGGTGGGCAGAGGAAACATTTCAAGGACACCCTCAAAGCTTCCTTGATAAAGTGCAACATCCCCACCGGCACCTGGGAATCCCTGGCCCAAATCCGTCCAAAATAGAGGAAGAGCATCTGGGAGGGCGCTGAGCACCTCGAGTCTTGTCGCCAAGAGCATGCAGAAACCAAGCGCAGACAGCGGCAGGAGTGTGCGACAAACCAGACTTCCCACCCACCCTTTCCATCAACCTTTGTCTGCCCCACCTGTGACAGTGATTGTAATTCCCGTATTGGACAGTACAGTCACCTGATAACTCGTTTTTAGAGTGGAAGCAAGTCTTCCTCGATTTCAAGGGAGTACCGATGATGATGATGTTAATGATGATGATGATTTTGGGACCAGTGAGTTATTTCAATTATTTTCACTCAAGAGAAAAGGATAATTCTGCAGAATTTCTAAAAATTCACAAGGACTAATACATTTTGCGGAAAACCCATGTTTGTGAGTTTTTATTTCCGCTGGCCATAAACAAGCATGAGAAGTTTAATTGTGTGAAATGTTAAAAATAAGCTCCATGGAATAAATTATCAACTTTAATGGTTTAGAGATTTTTTTTCCCAAACGTTGACAAGTAATTTTTTGCAATTTCTATTTGTTTCTTTGTTGAATATTCTTACAGCAGGTCAACAAGTGCCTTGTGTATAAAATAGTTAGAGACCTGCCACCCCATTATGTTCCTCATTCAGCAGCAAAATGTCACTTTTGGATCTCTGGATATTGGCATATTTGCTCACTTTTTGCCCTTCCTCGCTATGCAAATGAGAATAAAATGGTGACGCCATCGAGGGCTGGACTTTCCCTAAAGCCCCTCAATGCCCGATTGTCCACTGAGAGGAACCGCTAACATTTGGTGAGTAACGTTGGCAAAAATTTCCATTTTTATAGTTAAAGTAATTGAAACTAATCGCCCGATGCAAAAATGGACGTTGCACCTTCATTGTCGGCGGTTTTCTCGGCAGTTAAGTGGAAAGTTAGTAACTTGGGCGATGGTTACCGGAATGGACGGTAAGTACTAAAATTTAGCCCGAGGCTGCTGTTGGGCCCAGGAAGAGGGGAAAACATTATTAAATAACTTCAATTTAAAAAAATAAAAACATACAAAGCAATCCCAAGACACTTTTATGCCTAATCGCCATTTTAAATTTTAATAAAAAATAAAGAACCTTAAACTTACCTTTCGTTGCAGAGGACTCGCCTACCGGCCTGTTTAAGCAGCTTTTACAAGGCGGTTCTCGCGGCGAACTGGACGTCGGCGGTTGAGGCCAAACTTACGCCTTGGCGGTTGTTCTTGGCGTTGCACGTGGGCGATTTGGTTCTGGCGGGCGTGTTCAGATGTGGGCGATAACATTGAAAAACTTAAGTGGAAGCTCTCGCCGGGCGGAAAAACAGCTGTACAGCCGAGAAAATCGGCGGCAATGAAGGTGAAAGTCTGGCCCCGAGAGTTTATCATCATCATCATCATCATAGGCAGTCTCTTGGGGTCGAGGATGACTTGCTCCCTCACTAAAGATGAGTACTCAGGTGACTGATGAACTCATTTGAACAATGGAAGATGCCTATGCTTGAAATCTTTTCACGTGTGGTGGCCGTTGCACACCAGCCACCATATGGGCTTCACGGAGCAAGGTCTTGGTCCAGTGTGAAGGGGATCCAAGACGAGAGGTGATCTTATCGAAACGTATAAGATTATGAGGGGGCTTGACAAGGTGGATGCAGAGAGGATGTTTCCACTGATGGGGAACACTAGAACTAGACGGCATGATCTGGGAATAAGGGGCCGCCCATTTCAAATAGAGACGAGGAGAAATTTCTTCTCTCAAAGGGTTGTAAATCTGTGGAATTCGCTGCCTCAGAGATCTGTGGAAACGTAGAAATATAGAAAATAGGTGCAGGAGTAGGCCATTCGGTCCTTCGAGCCTGCACCGCCATTCAATAAGGTCATGGTTGATCATTCCCTCAGTACCCCTTTCCTGCTTTCCCTCCATACCCCTTGATCCCTTTAGCCGTAAGGGCCATATCTAACTCCCTCTTTAATATATCCAATGAACTGGCATCAACAACTCTCTGTAGCAGGGAATTCCACAGTTTAACAATTCTCTGAATGAAGAAGTTTCTCCTCATCACAGTCCTAAATGGCCTACGCCGTTCTGGACTTCCCCAACATCGGGAACATTCTTCCCGCATCTAATCTGTCCAGTCCCATCAGAATCATGTCCGTTTCTATGAGATCCCCTCTCATCCTTCTAAACTCCAGTGAATAAAGACCCAGTTGATCCAGTCTCGCCTCATATGGCAGTCCAGCCATCCCTGGAATTAGTCTGGTGAACCTTCACTGCACTCCCTCAATAGCAAGAATGTCCTTCCTCAGATTAGGAGACCAAAACTGAACACAATATTCCAGGTGAGGCCTCACCAAGGCCCTGCACAACTGCAGTAAGACCTCCCTGCTCCGATACTCAAATCCCCCAGCTATGAAGGCCAACATACCATTTGCCTTCTTCACCCCCCCGCTGTACCTGCATGCCAAACTTCAATGACTGATGAATTATGACACCCAAGTCTCGTTGCACCTCTCCTTTTCCTAATCTGCCACCATTCAGATAATATCCTGCCTTTGTGTTTTTGCCCCCAAAATGGATAACCTCACATTTATCCACATTATACTGCATCTGCCATGCATTTTCCCACTCACCTAACCTGTCCAAGTCACCCTGCAGCCTCTTAGCGTCCCCCTCACAGCTCACACCGCCACCCAGTTTAGTGTCATCTGCAAACGTGGAGATGTTACACTTAATTCCTTCATCCAAATCGTTAATGTATATTATAAAGAGCTAGGCTCCCAGCATTGAGCCCTGCGGCACTCCACTAGTCACCGCCTGCCATTCTGAAAAGGACCCGTTTATCCCGACTCTTTGCTTCCTGTCTGCCAACCAGTTCTCTATCCATGTCAGAACGTTACCACCAATACCATGTGCTTTGATTTTGCACACCAATCTCTTGTGCGGGACCTTGTATAAAGCCTTTTGAAAGTCCAAATACACCACATCCACTGGTTCTCCCTTATCCACTCTACTAGTTACATCCTCAAAAAATTCCAGAAGATTCATCAAGTATGATTTCCCTTTCATAAATCCATGCTGACTTGGACCGATCTTGTCACTGCTTTCCAAATGCGCTGCTATTTCATCCTTAATGATTGATTCCAACATTTTCCCCACTATTGATGTCAGGCTAACCGGTCTATAATTACCCGTTTTCTCTCTCCCTCCTTTTTTAAAAAGTGGTGTTACATTAGCTACCCTCCAGTCCATAGAAACTGATCCAGAGTCGATAGACTGTTGGAAAATGGTCACCAATGCATCCACTATTTCTAGATGCTAATTGAAAAGTCCTGTCCCCTCAGTACAGATTCACACGAGGCATGTAGTGAAGTCAAGGTCACTCTGGACCTGCACCTTTAGTTCACAGCTCTGGAATGCTGCACTTGCCTGAGACCTGTCCTTATATACCTGTCTCTTGCAAGTGCACCCCTGGTGGTAAGGTATGCTGGTGGTTACAGGTCATATCATATTACAGTCATGTATAGCATGTTAGGATACAGTTATATATAATAATGTAAGATACATGACATCACCCTCCCCCAAGGTCTTATTGACTTTATAGGTTCAGTCTCCCAGGTGGTCTATGCTCTCGCGTGGAGCGTCTGAGTTGTGGTTCAGTTGTTTGCCTTGGTGTCTGTTTTTCTTTGGATGTGGTTGCTGGTATCTCGCCTGGGCTGTCTGTTTCGATTGGTGTGATTGTTGTTGACTCACCTGGGCTGTCTGTTGGGATTGCCCTTTCCTCAGGTTGTTCCCTCTGTCTGTTCACCAGGTGTAGTGCGAGTTCCACATTGTAGTCTGCCTCTGGTTCCACAGTGTTGTGGGTAAATCCGCTTTTGACTTGGTCTACATGCCTCCGGCAGGTTTTGCCATTGTCCATTTGTACTACCAGTCGCCTGTTTCCTTCCTTGCCCGTTACTGTCCCTGCAAGCCATTTGGGACCCCTGCCATAGTTTAGTACAAACACTTTGTCCCCTATCTCTTTCCATCTCCCCCTCGAATTTCTGTCATGGTACTCAGTCAGTTTACGGTGCTTTGCCTCAATGATTTCTTGCATGTCTGGGAGGATTAATAAGAGCCTTGTTTTTAAAGTCCTTTACATCAACAGTTGCGCGGGGGGGATCCCAGTAAGTGAGTGCGGACGAGATCTGTATGCCAGCAGCAGTCGCGACAGGCGACCCTGCAGCGTGGGACCTTGGATTTTAAGCATGCCTTGTTTAATGATTTGCAATGCTCTCCGCCTGGCCGTTGGAGGCCGGCTTGAACGGTGCCGTTTTGACGTGATTTATGCCGTGGTCAATTATAAAGTCTTGGAATTCTGCGCTGGTGAAGCACGGACCATTGTCACTGACCAATATGTCAGGGATTCCGTGCGTTGCAAACATGGTTGCGAGGCTCTCCACAGTGGTGGAGGTTGTGCTCGAGTTTAAAATGGTGCATTCGATCCACTTTGAAAATGCATCGACAACTACGAGGAACATTTTGCCCATGAATGGGCCCGCATAGTCTACGTGCACCCGCGACCACGGTTTGGTAGGCCAGGGCCAGGGGCTCAGTGGAGCCTCCCTGGGGGCATTGCTGAGTTGGGCACAAATGGTGCACCTTCGGACGCAGAGCTCCAAGTCCGCGTCAATATCAGGCCACCAGACGTGGGATCTGGCTATGGCCTTCATGAGAACGATCCCCGGGTGCTCGCGGTGGAGCTCCCAGACAAATTCCTCTCTGCCTGGCAGATGCATGACTACTCGGCTGCCCCACATCAGGCAGTCTGCTTGTAGTGATAGCTCATGCATGCGCCTGTGAAAGGGTTTTAATTCCTCGGGACAGACATCGCGAGCCTCTGCCCAGTCACCAGTTAGGACACATCTTTTTACTAAGGATAACGTGGGGTCGCTGGCCGTCCAGGCTCTGATTTGGCGAGCCGTCATGGATGAACCTGTGGACTCAAAGGCATTGATTGCCATGACTATCTCACAGTCCTGTTCGTCAGACCCTTCCGTGATCGCCAGGGGTAGCCTGCTGAGCGCGTCGGCATAGTTGTCTGTGCCTGGTCTGTGCCTTATGGTATAGTCGTAGGACGCCAGCATGAGTGCCCACCACTGAATTCGCACCGAGGCGTTGGCGTTTATTGCCTTGCTCTCAGATAGGAGGGACGTGAGGGGCTTGTGGTCGGTTTCTAACGTGAACTTGGCCCCGAAAAGGTATTGGTGCATCTTTTTGACACCATACACGCACACGAGCGCCTCCTTCTCTACCATTCCGTACCCGCGCCCCGCCCGCGAAAGTGAACTGGAGGCATAAGCTATGGGCTGTAATTTGCCTGCACTATTGGCATGTTGCAAAACGCACCCAACCCATACGCTGACGCATCGCATGTGAGAACTGGCTTTTTACCTGGGTCAAAGAAAGTCAAAACACTGTTGGAACACAGAAGGTTGCGTGCCTTATTGAAGGCGCGTTCCTGGGCGTCCCCCCAAAACCAATCGCACCCCTTCCTGAGTAGCACGTGAAAAGGCTCCAGCAGCGTGCTTAAGTTCTGCATAAAGTTCCCAAAGTAATTGAGAAGCCCGAGAAAGGTGCGCAGTTCTGAGAAATTCCGGGGCCTGGGTGCCAGGCGAATTGCTTCTGTTTTGGACTCTGTTGGGCGGATTCCATCAGCGGCAATCCTTCTGCCCAAAAATTCAACCTCGGGTGCGAGAAACAGGCACTTGGATTTCTTGACTCGTAGGCCTACCCGATCCAACCGCTTTAGTACTTCCTCCAAATTACGGAGATGGGAGTCAGTGTCCCTGCCCGTGATAAGTATGTCGTCTTGAAATACAACCGTCCCCGGGATGGACTTGAGCAGACTCTCCATGTTGCGCTGGAATATGGCAGCTGCCGTCCTGATGCCGAATGGGCATCGATTGTACATGAAAAGACCTCGATGTGTGTTGATGGTGGTGAGTAGCTTGGATTCCTCGGTCAATTCTTGCATCATATACGCAGATGTGAGGTCTAATTTTGAGAAAAGTTTACCTCCAGCCAATGTGGCAAATAAGTCCTCCGCTCTGGGCAGCGGGTACTGGTCCTGCAGGGAGACTCTGTTTATGGTAGATTTGTAGTCCCCACAGATTCGTATGGATCCATCAGGCTTCATGACTGGGACGATGGGACTTGCCCAGTCGCTAAATTCCACAGGTGATATAATGCCTTCCCGCAGAAGCCTGTCGAGTTCGTGTTCAATCTTTTCCCTCATCACATAGGGTACAGCTCTGGCCTTGTGATGGACCGGTCTAGCATCCTGTGTGATGTAGATTTTGACTTTGGCCCCTTTGAAAGTGCCCACACCTGGCTGAAAGAGACGTTCAAATCGCTTTATAACTGTTGAGCAGGAGGTCCGTTCCTCTAATGACATGGCATGGACATCATCCCATTTCCAGTTTAGTTTTGCCAGCCAGCTTCTCCCCAGCAGTGCTGGGGGGTCTCCGGGGACAATCCACAGGGGAAGTCGGTTCACTGTCCCTTTGTGTGTGACAGAGAGCATGGCGCTGCCAAGGACTGGCACGATTTCTTTGGTATAGGTCCTTAGTGTGGTGTCGACCCTTGTGAGTTTTGGTCTGTCTCTTTTATGCGGCTACAGTTGTTCAAATTGCTGAGCGCCCAATGCAGATTGACTCGCTCCCGTATCCAGCTCCATGTTGACAGATATCCCGTTGAGTAGGACCCTCATCATTATAGGAGGCGTCCTGTTGTTGGAGCAGCAGCCATTGATCGTGTTGACCCGCTGTACATCGGTGTCCCGGGTACTGTCCCCACCATCTTCTGGTCCGCTTTCTGACCCATCCGATTCGTATACCAGCCGAGCTGCCGTTCTTTTGCACATGCGGGCCAAATGCCCTGTATATTCACAATTTCTGCAAACAGCCTGCTGAAATCGACATCCCCTTGACGAGTGCCCACCCCCACACCTCTAGCACAGACCTGTTCCATTGTTCAAAGTGTTCCCAAAGAATGAGCTGCGTCTGGCTGATCTCTCTTGAGCTTCTCTCAGTTTGTAGTTGATTGCTCGCATTGTGGGTTAATGAGGTGTGAACGGCCGTTCCTGTGGCCCTTGATGGCTTCTGCCTGCTGTCAAGAGCCTGTTCTCCCGGTTTTCTCTGTGTGTGGTGGTAGCAGCTTGTTTAGTGCTGTGAACTTCTTGTTCTGATATTTTGTTAGTTGTCGTACCTGCATTGTAAATCAACCTCGTTTCTTCTTCCCCTACCAAGAATGTCTGTGCAACCAGTGCTGCTGCCTCTAAGGTCAGGTTCTTGGTCTCTATGAGCTTTCGGAATATGCCTGCATGGCCTATTCCTTCAATGAAAAAGTCTCTCAGCATTTCTCTCCTCAGTTCATCGGAGAACTCACATAAACTAGCCAACCTCCGAAGTTCCGCCACAAAGTCGGGTATGCTCTGGCCCACACAGTGTCTGTAGTTGTAGAACCTGTGTCTGGCCATGTGTAGGCTGTTCGCTGGCTTCAGGTAGTCTCTTACCAGTGTGCTCAATTCTTCAAACGACTTGCTTGCTGGATTCTCGGGTGCCAACAGATCCTTCATTAAAACATATGTTTTCGAGCCACAGCTAGTCAAGAGATGGGCTCTTCTCTTGTCTGCCTTATCGTCGCCTAACCAGTCTTTGGTTACAAAGCTTTGCTGGAGCCTTTCTATAAAGCCCTCCCAATTGTCTCCCACATTGTACTTTTCATCTGATCCGTTGTTCGCCATTCTGTGGATTCTGTTATCCCGTAACTCGTCGCCACTGTAAAGTCCTGTCCCCTCAGTACAGATTTACACGAGGCATGTAGTGAAGTCAAGGTCACTCTGGACCTGTACCTTTATTTCACAGCTCTGGAATGCTGCACTTGCCTGAGACCTGTCCTTATATACCTGTCTATTGCTAGTGCACCCCTGGTGGTAAGGTATGCTGGTGGTTACAGATCATATCTTATTACAGTCATGTATCGAACATAAGAACATAAGAACATAAGAATTAGGAACAGGAGTAGGCCATCTAGCCCCTCGAGCCTGCTCTGCCATTCAATAAGATCATGGCTGATCTGGCCGTGGACTCAGCTCCACTTACCCGCCCGCTCCCCGTAACCCTTGATTCCCTTATTGGTTAAAAATCTATCCATCTGTGACTTGAATACATTCAATGAGCTAGCCTCAACTGCTTCCTTGGGCACAGAATTCCACAGATTCACAACCCTCTGGGAGAAGAAATTCCTTCTCAACTCGGTTTTAAATTGGCTCCCCCGTATTTTGAGGCTGTGACCCCTAGTTCTAGTCTCCCCGACCAGTGGAAACAACCTCTCTGCCTCTATCTTGTCTATCCCTTTCATTATTTTAAATGTTTCTATAAGATCACCCATCATCCTTCTGAACTCCAACGAGTAAAGACCCAGTCTACTCAATCTATCATCATTAGGTAACCCCCTCATCTCCGGAATCAGCCTAGTGAATCGACTCTGTACCCCCTCCAAAGCTAGTATATCCTTCCTTAAGTAAGGTGACCAAAACTGCACGCAGTACTCCAGGTGCGGCCTCACCAATACCCTGTACAGTTGCAGCAGGACCTCCCTGCATTTGTACTCCATCCCTCTCGCAATGAAGGCCAACATTCCATTCGCCTTCCTGATTACCTGCTGCACCTGCAAACTAACCTTTTGGGATTCATGCACCGCAGCATGTTGTAATTTCTCCCCATTCAAATAATATTCCCTTTTACTGTTTTTTTTCGCAAGGTGGATGACCTCACACTTTCCGACATTTTATTCCATCTGCCAAATCTTAGCCCATTCGCTTAACCTATCCAAATCTCTTTGCAGCCTCTCTGTGTCCTCTACATAACCCACTTTCCCACTAATCTTTGTGTCATCTGCAAATTTTGTTACACTACACTCTGTCCCCTCTTCCAGGTCATCTATGTATATTGTAAACAGTTGTGGTCCCAGCACCGATCCCTGTGGCAAACCACTAACCACCGATTTCCAACCCAAAAAGGACCCATTTATCCCGACTCTCTGCTTTCTGTTCGCCAGCCAATTCTCTATCCATGCTAATTCATTTCCTCTGACTCCGCGTACCTCTATTTTCTGCAGTAACCTTATCGAATGCCTTTTGGAAATCTAAATACATCACATCCATCGGTATACCTCTATCCACCATGCTCGTTTTATCCTCAAAGAATTACAGTAAATTAGTTCAACATGATTTCCCCTTCATGAATCCATGCTGCGTCTGCTTGATTGCACTATTCCTATCTAGATGTCCCGCTATTTCTTCCTTAATGATAGTTTCAAGCATTTTCCCCACTACAGATGTTAAACTAACCAGCCTATAGTTAGCTGCCTTTTGTCTGCCCCCTTTTTTAAACAGAGGCGTTACATTAGCATGTTAGGATACAGTTATATATAATAATGTAAGATGCACGACACTAATGTTGGTGCGTCTGTCCTCCCAGGGGTTTGTAGGATCTTGCGGAGGCATCGTTGGTGGTGTAAGGTTCTGCAAAACCAACCACGGAGACATGTGGCAGGGAGAATGGGAAGATGCCATGTTTAAAATGACCAACTGCAGCCAACAGCCTGTAAACCGTGGAGGATGATGGGACTCTGGCCACCCTGTACAGTAACAGACAGTGTTGCAGGGGCACAGAACCGGACGGTGGATGAGCCAGCTACCGTAAGAAGGAAGAGTGTACATTCGGTTCTTCCAGGAAAATGGATACAAGGCAACTTTATATTTTAAAAGGACATTTCTCCAGCTTTTCGTGTAAAGACCTCTCAGGGGAGGCAACATGTCCAGGCAAAATCTCCCCAGTAATACACAAGGCAACACAAAGGGTATCAGTTTGAATAATTAAACAAAGGCCCACAGGTCTGATGCAATCATTTTGGCCAGCCCAGACAGAGTGGCACCTCTGTCGAGATAGTGAACAATCATCTTCATTCACCCCATCAGCGAGCGACAGGATACAAGAGGTGTGGCTAATCTCCCATTCCAGACAGATCAATACACATCGAATTGCCATTCACACCCCATTTTATTCAAGGAAGACCCAAGACAATGGCATGCAGTTTTGGCGCGAAGCTGAACGGACTTTAAGAAAAGCTGCAAAAACACACAAGGAGGTTGGAGGTTGGAGTCAGCTTTTTGCATTGAGTTGTAGAGTTGAGTTCAGAAGGTGGGAGTAAGTTTTCGTTGTGGTTGAGTTGAGTTAAAGGGGAGTTGAGTCAGCTCTTCACAGGGCCCTCGCTCTGGGGAAGGTGTGCTTAACTCCAGCAGCTTTTTGCTCAGGAGCCAACCGAGAGGCAAATAGAAGAATCCGACGCAACATTGAGGAGGAAAACCGAACCGGCCAACAATGTAAAACCCACCCCAGAGGGACCCTGAGCTGAAATAAGTGCCCCCAGAACCCCGGCATTGATAGGATTGTGAGTAGAGCCCAAACCCCCTCACAGACTCAATTTAGGATAGGAATTGGTGAGAAGGGTGGAAGTGGGAGGTGTGGTTGCGAGAATTTTTCGTGTTGTTGAGTGAGATTGTGCCATTTCTGTTATTTACGACCTCTTCCTAAACCCTCTATCTTTGTGTTTACTTTTCTAAATAAACAACATTAGCCATTTTGCACTCTTACCCACTGTGTCTGGTGCCTCATTACTCACCCATCCTCATAAATCGCATGTACAGAACCTCAGGGGAGTGTGGATTCGAACCCACACCCCAAGCTCCCCTTACAGTGGTATTTCGCCAGCGACTTGAGGTGTCTACTGTACATGGCCCATGTCTCTGAGCCATACAGGAGGGCGGGTATTACTACAGCCCTGTAGACCATGAGCTTGGTGACAATTTTGAGGGCCTGGTCTTCAAACATTCTTTTTCTCAGGCGGCCTAAGGCTGCACTGGTGCACTGGAGGTGGTGTTGAATCTCGTCATCAATGTCTGCTCTTGTTGATCGAGGTTCCGGAGGTATGGGAAATGGTCCCCGTTGTCCAGGGCCATGCCGTTGATCTTGATGTAAGTCCTTTCTGAAGCTCATTCCCAGAAAATAAATTGTGTGTTGACCTTTCAGCGAACAAACCTTAAAAGAAACACTATTTGGCACTTAATGGGTAATTAACAAACATCTCCGTGCATTGAGTCAGCTAATTATAGTATTTGAGCACTATTCATGGAACACTATCATCAATTCGGAACAAATGTTACAAAAGACAGATTAAACATACATTTTAAACAGAAAAATGCACAAAGATCACCATCTGAAACTTTGCACTGCCGCAATAACAATCTCCGCTGTCTAAGCGAGCAGACACTTGCTGTTGTTATAAATACACCTGAAGATTGCTCACAGTAATTTGTATGACATGCGTTTTATAAGTATAAGAGCATCATTCCATGTAATGGGCTATGTATTACTAGATTGCTCAGGTGCAGCTGTACGTAACCTATCTGTCTGTTTAAAGCCACAAGGTCTCGTTGGTGTAATGGAGCGCATTTTAGCATCAATTCGAGGCCAGTTCCTCTTCTACATGTCCTGACATCAGGATTAAAGCGGGAATCATTTTTTAGTAGATTGGCAGCAGCAGGACATAAAGATTTGTCTATTTTATTCAATTTTTTGGCATCTGTAACTAACTCAAAATTTATAGATAGATCGATACGGGAGGATAAAAACAAAGGCAGGAAAAGACTATCAAGCTCATTAAGCCCACTTCATCTAGATATAGTGCAATCATGCACACCGCTGACCCAACTCCCCAACTATGTAGCTTCACGAGAGTGGAGAAAAAACCTGCAGCCAATTCTGGAAAATCCCACTCCGATGTTGACTCTTTGCTCGGTTACTGACCCAGAAGTGTTAAACATCATTCAATATTTTGCCAAGTGCACAGTGCAAACAGTGAATGTTGACAGGCTATTCTGACAGACATTCAACACTAGTGTGTTATCTTAAGGTTTAAAACAAATGTAATTTTTATGTGTTTTTAGTCTTATTTTGATATCTTAAAAACTCAGTGGCCTAGAAATTCGGTAAAGTCCATTTTTGGGCACCTTACCCACAGAGTGTTAACAGCCTGGGGAGGCCCAAGGAGCCTGGGACTTTGGGCCTCGCGCCTCATTATCATGTCGATGGTGCTGCTGTAGGAGCCCGCACAGGTTCGTGCGCCAATTTTCAGGTTAGTGATTGGGTAAGATCCTGGGTGTCTGGAGAGGAACAGCTGGGCTTCGGAGTGTGAGCGGAGGGCTGTCATGGGTCAGGGAAGAAGATCGTGCCATTCTGGAGTATCATGGGAGGGATGAGGAGTGCTGTCGGAGAGCTAGGAGGTCGGGCTGAGGTTGGGGGGAGATTCGGGGAGTCTGGAGGTTGGAATCAGGAGTGAATCAGGTGAAACAGCAATTTACTTGTACTTCTTTCAATTTAGTATACTGTATTTGCTGCTCATGATGTGGTCCCCTCTACATTGAGGAGACCAAGCATAGATTGGGTGACCGCTTTGCGGAACACCTCCGTTCAGTCCGCAAGTGTGACCCTGAGCTTCCGGTTGCCTGTTACTTTAATTCTCCATTGCATTCCCACTCTGACCTCTCCGTCCCCGGACCCCTACACTGTTCTAATGAAGCTCAACGCAAGCTCGAGGAACAGCACCTCATCTTTCGTATAGACACTTTACAGCCTTCTGGACTCAACATCGAGTTCAAAAATTTCAGATCATAACCGCTGGCAATCTTTGGCTCCATTTCCCCCCACCCTCCCCATCCCCTCAGAACCTGTTTCTTTCTTTGTTTTCTCCTTGCCTCTAATGGCAGTTGGTCATGATCCCACCATTCACACCCTATCTCGACTAATGTTTTTCTAACTCCTGACATTACCATTTGAATTTGGGCCATCATTCCTTTTGTCTCTCTAATCTCTCCTGTCTTCCAACCTATCGCAGACCTTCCCTTTTGTACTTTCTTCCCTTCCCCCTTTCAATGTTTGTTAAGAAAGAATCTGTTCTTTTCGAACATTTTCCAGTTCTGACGAAGGATCATTGACCTGAAATGTTAACTCTGCTTCCTCTCCACAGATGCTGCCTGACCTGCTGAGAATTCCAGCATTTTCTGCATTTATTCCAGATTCCAGCATCCGCAGTATTTTGCTTTTGTATTAGTGAGGTTGGACATCTCGGAGCCAGGATGACGATGACAGTGGCAGTAATTATGGTAAGTACTTATCTTTTTTTAATTCTGTGCTATTTAGCGTTGGTTTTCCCGGAGGCAATCAGCACTGACGCTGGCTGCCTCAGGCATAACCCAAAGTTCCAAGAGCAAGCAGAAGCAGGCATTAGGCCCCTTATTTGCATGTGTAAATGGCCTTATGCCTGCTTCAGATGTGGGTAAAGGACACCTCTTGTTTGGCCTTTACCAAGACGGAGTCGGGCGCGGCATGCACCAGAAGTGTGCGCACACAACGCATGGCGCGAATGCTATTTTGGACACAAAACGGCACCCATAGCACCGAAAAAGTGGGCACTATTAGCCGGATTTCTAGCCCAGGGCTGGATATTAGGCTTTTTGCATTTTCGCCCATTTCTAGTTGCAATTTGCGGTGAAATCAAAAATTTAGTACCAGGTTAGCATCAGTGCCAGAGTGTGCAACTTTTGCCAAATGAAAGTTCGCGAAGAACATTAGCGCTAACTCCGGTGTTGCACCACACAATTTGTGCATCGGAGCTGAAAGTACCGGCGCTAAAAAACTCGGCCATTCTGCGCATGCGCAAATGTTTTTTTTTCTTCCCGCACTTCTGGTCTGCTGTCCGATCGCAAGCACCAATGTCGGGCATGGCCGCACGCATGTGCAGTACACCCGGGGCTGAATCAGCCATTTTCAATTTGGATTTTCATGATGGAGGATGAGGAATCGAGACAATGTGCCAGGCGATTCAGCCAGGGGGCTAATGAATCTCTGGTGGGGGCTGTGGAGAGAAGATGGCAGGAGTTACCTTGGATGGGTTAATCTAGTCTACTGCCAACCATTTTCAAGCGCATTTGGAGGGAAATCACTGAGGAGGTCTCTGCCTCAGACACAGTGGTCAGGAGTGGCACACAGTGCCGAAAGAAGTTTAATGATCTTTCGAGGGTCGTTAGAGTGAGTACAATTTTAATTCATACACTCCTTCATTACTTCAGTTATAAATCTGACATGCTATTTGTTCTCATGCTGTAGTTATCTGAGCACTCTGTGCGTTGCCTCCTAAAATGCATGACACATAGGTAGGCTTAGTTTGGCACCCTATTTGCCATGATGATCTTTACACATTATTAAGATTGCTTTCTGAGATCTCTTAAGATGAGTCCGTACTTCGATGTCCCCCTGATGAACCACGTGCAACTTCCAAGGCCATTAAACAGAGGACTGCATTACATTCAGACAGTATTGCATAATTCCTTTGGAGGCTATCTATGCCACAAGAGCAGATGGAACCTCTTGTAACAATCCCATTTTCATCTTTGCAGGGCCAAGAAGTCCCATAACCACCGCGAGCAGGTGTAGACAGGTGGCAGTCCGCCTCAGACATATGCCACTTACCGACCTTGAGGAGAAAGTGGCAGGCCTCACCGGTGGCTCAGGTTGGACAACTGCCACTGCAGATGCAGACCCCTGCTTGGATACTGAGGGTAAGTCCTGCAGACTGTGGATTAGGGTTGGGGCAATATCCTGCACACTCTCTAGGCTGGATTGGAGCAATGTGATGCAGTGTCTATGGACTAGGGTTGGGGCAATGTCCTGCAGTGCCTCTGGACTAGATATAATGGAGTAGCAGTGGTCCTTCAAATGAGCCTGTGCTATGCGACCTTCCTCATGTCACCCTGCCCCCTCCCCTGCTGCTAACCACTCGTCTGTTGCTTTCTACTTCCAGATGACCAGCCACAGCTGCAGCATTCCTCAAAACAACACTCCACGTCAGGTCACCGTCTGGAGAAAGAGGAGGACGAGGCTACCAATCAGCCGACTGCAGCGCAGCTGCAATCCACCCTGTTTTACCACCAGCACTCACCTCGTCTGAGAATGACGATGTGACTTTCTCGGGGTTTGACAACTGTAGCAACGCAGTTCTGGGGTCGAATCCCGTATGCCATCTCTCCGGAGGGTGAGTTGGCAAAGTCGGTCTGCTGACAGTCAGGCAGACGTGGAATTGAACATGGTAGGAATCTTTAGGGAAAACATCCAGGTCACCCATCAGCTCCTTGATGACTTGGGTAAGATTTCCGTGACCATCGAGACTCTCACTGCGACCATTACGGAGGTAGGGTCGCAGATTGTCGGTGCGAGCGGTGAAACCTGCGAAGCCATCAGTGCCCACACGAGGCTGGTGGCCTCCAGCAGTGACACTGGAGTCCCGGAGAATGTGATGCGAACCCTTGCGGAACATGGCACAACACAGGCACAAGTTTTGCTTCAGCTTGGGCAGGTGATGCAATCCGTAAACCCTCCCACCATACTCTCTGCGTTCCCCACTGGAACACCCAAACCCCAACCACCTGTGACTGGCGACCCCGATAAAGAGGCTCGCCAGTCAGAAGCGGGTCTTCCATTCCACGAACTGGTCCAGTGTGTCCTCAGGCGGTGTTTCCATTGTCTCTCCCACCAACACAGCAGTGCTCTGGCAACGTTGCAGCATGCCATCTTAGTACCACCTGGTTTAGGAGCAGCAGGCAGGGGAGTGGGATGAAGGGAAGGGGGGGGAAATCTGGTAGTAAAAAATAGTGGGGCAGGGTTTGCTGCATTAAGTTGTTGATGCTGGATGCATCCTATGTTTTATGTTGCATTATGATTATGTTCTGGATTATAGTGTTGATAATGTTGTTGTTGTTGAATAATCACACTGCTGGATGCAGCTAATTTATGTTATTTTATTAAAGTTTCACAATTAAGTTTACAAAGTTGACAAAGTTTACAATGTTTAATAAATTCTTTTGTTCACCTTTGCCAGTCCTGTATAGTGTCTCATTTGCAGAATAAGAGGAGGAATAGTCAACTTGATGGGATAGAGTGGCCAGGCAACACTCAAACGTGTTGTTCACTCTTCAAGCAAAGTGTTCAATTATGAGCTGCCGACATAATGCTTTTGCAGCGGCGAAATTTTCACAATGCCTTCCCTGTGGTTGTGGTGGGGATGTTGGTGGTGGTTGCATGGGTTCTTTGCCAGGCTTCTCTTCCTCATCTTCCTCCTCCTCCTCCTCCTCTCACCTTCTCTCCTGAGGTGGGCTGCAATCCCCATCGGCGTTTCCTGCCCCCTCATGATGGCTAAGTTGTGTAGCATGCAGCGCACCACAATGAACTCAGAGACCTGCTGAGGGGAGAATTGTAGGCAACCTCCAGAATGGTCCTGGCATCGGAAGCACTGCTTGAGCACTCCAATTGTCCGTTTGACGATGTTGCATGTAGCTGCATGGCTCTCATTATAGTGATGCTCGGCTTCTGTCTGAGGGTTCCAGAGGCGGATCATGAGTCAGGTGGCGAGGCCGTAACCTTTGTCCCCGAGCATCCAGCTCTGATCTTCTGGTTGATGCTGCAACATGCGTGTGACACTGCTCTCACGCAAGTTGAAAGCATCATGGATGCTCCCTGGATATTGGACATTGACTGCCATGATGCGCTGAGTATGGTCACAAACGATCTGTACGTTCATGGAGTGGAATCCCTTTCGGTTTCGGCAAACCTCTGGATTCTCTAAAGGTGCCTGCAGGGTGATGTGTGTACAGTTAATGGCACCCTGAATCTTGGGGAAGCCAGCAAATCGTCCAAAACCTACAGCCCTTTGATTTTGGGTCTTCTTGGTCGTTGGGAAGTTTATGAGGTCCATTCTGTGTGCGTACAGTGCAGTAGTCACCTGACGAATGCAGCCATGTGTAGAGTGCTGCGAGATGGAGCATATGTCTCCTGCTGATGCCTGAAAGGAGCCGGAGGCATAGAAGGCAAGTGCCACAGTCACCTTCACCTTGATGGGCAGTGCAGTCCTCTTGCCATTGGTAGGCTGTAGGTCTGCCTGTATGAGCTACCATATCTCTGTGACCACCCTTTTTCGGAGCACAGCCTTCTAACACACTGTGCCTCAGAGAGCTGGAGGAATGAGCGATGATCCCTGTAAACCCGTGAGGAGTAAGGCCTCCTCCCCATACTTCTGTGACCTCTCGATTACGTTGAAAATGATCATCAATAAGCCTTCTTCCAGCTTTACGCCGTATGAATATAGCAGCTAGGATTACTGGCTCCCGACATAGCATGCCACCATCTTTTAAAATGTCCTTAAATGTCCTTTAAAACAAACTAGAAACTTACACAAACTTCACAATTAAAAGTATGCAGTAACGCAGCATTTTTCTCCCAATGTTTTTAATCACTCATAACTGCAACTTTCTCCTCCGTTTTCAAGATGGCACCATTAGCACTGGTGCACCCTGGGTCCGACTGGTTTTTCTTGAGGGGTTCCCTGGCGGGCGCTAAATTGGGCAAAATGCTCGAAAGTTCTGCCCGGGGCACTAGCACAGTGATGCACGACAATTTACGTCCTCCAAACGGTCAAAACAACGGCGGAGCGCGAAGTTTTAGCGCCGCCGCAAAACTATTGGCGAAAATTCCACCCGGGCGCAAAATCTTGTGCACCTCAGTTCATGCCCAAAAAATCATTTTTGCACCCTGCCGAGGCGCTAAATGGGGCGCAAATGAATGGAAAAACCAGCCCAAAGGATGGCAATGCTGAAAATGGAACTTTGCAATGAATGGCTGTACACTAAAATGTTCTTCAAGTTGCAAATATATTCCACCATGGAACTCAACAGTGAATGACTTCCAAGTTCACTTCGGTTGGGAAGCCCAGAACCTGATATAGGCTCCTAGAGATTTCTTCGATGGCGACATCATGATGTCATGGTGTCACAAGGCATGCCGCACAAAATGGTTAACTTGATGTTTTTTAGTTTTTTTATTTCTTCAACCCTTTGGGGAATCATTTTTTTTCAAGTTTACCAATTGGTTTCTCCTTGGCACTGATAAATGCTGTTCTTTGGGACTTGAACCTCAGAAGATTACATTTACACTGCAGTCTGTGATCCACATTTTGGGTCTGAAATCATCAGGTGCTGGGTTAGACAGTTAGGTCTGGAGATCAACACCGTTTGCAAAGCAGGAACTGCCAAAAAAAAGGTATGAATCCCTTCCAAGAGATTATCTGCAGTGACTATCTGATGATAGTCACAGCAATATGCTGACTCGGCATTAAAGATATGCTAAGACACTTTGGGCTATATTTTGCTGTAGCAGGGTATCTAAGCTGATTAAGGGATATGGGGATAGGGCGGGAAGGTGGCGTTGAGGTCGAAGATCAGCCATGATCTTATTGAATGGTGGAGCAGGCTCGAGGGGTCGCATGGCCTACTCCTGCTCCTAATTCTAATATTCTAACAGCGCCAACCGATAGTTTAGGCTTTTACATTTTATGCATGGTGAGTTGCTAAAAGTGCAAGCTGATAATGTCGCAGCGAGGAAATCGGACATCTGGGTGTGTATATCTCCTTAACCAAACAGATTGAAGGATTATGAAATAAACAGTGCAACGACTGAGAAGGAAGTATAAATTAGAATGGGTAAATTCATTACCAAATCAGGTACAGAAAGAGAAATAATGAGAGGGAAATAAAAATGGAATTAAAGAAGAAGGAATAAAGAGACAGAAAGGAAAAGTAAAAAAAAAATTTTTAATTTGACATTTTTTAAATCTCCAACAATTAAATCCTGAAGACATGAGACTCACTTTTAATAGTTAATGTTTAGTGCCAGAGAAGTTGATTTACAGTAATTTACACATCATGTCATTAAAAGGGTACTTAAACATGAAATGACTTGACTTAACTTTCTGTGGCAAGTTTAGTTCATATCCGCTGCGCAAATACAGCAATTTCATGCCATTCAATGCGTTTCAATCATGAGGCCTACAGCAGAATGTTATTTTCACAAAGCTAACAGCAGTGCGGCACAACTCGGACAGCACCTTTTGGATATTTGAGTTTAACTGTGCATCTTCCCTCACTTGAAGTTGCTGTACCATTTGCACTGAAATACCAGCAAGCACCATTAGCCTCACCATTTATTTGACAGAAAGTTGCTAATAGTTCCGAATTTCCTTGGAGTCTGGGGGGACACGAGTAGTAAAAAATAGCCTGACAAGCAGCAGACCAGGCAGAAAACCACCAGGAACTGGAAACCCCAAGTCTCTGCCCAGAAATCAACCTGGGGAATTCCAACTGGGGCTTGGGGCAGTTGAACCTTCCATCCAACCCATAGAAAGACACGACAAAAGGAAAATGGCAGAACTGGTAGGATGGCCTTCTCCTCCAGAATTCCTGTGGCTCTCATCTCATGATTTCCCAGCGATCTGAACATGGGAAGGTACTAGCATCCAGGTTTATTGGGGGCCGTAGGTAGGGACGATACAAAGATGGAAGGAAGGGTAATGTGTGAGGAGGACATAAAGAGGCTGCAGGAGGACATAGACAGGCTCAGTGAGTGGGCAAGAATTTGGCAGATGGAGTATGTTATGCCTTTAGATGCTTTGATAATGACTCCCATGAGGCAATGTATTGTACTTGAACTGCAGTGACCTTAGTCCATTTAATGTAACTCCACAGTGAGTATCACACATGGTGGCCTGCCTTTTATACTATGCCTGGCACACCTGTATAGATAATCTACAAGTCTCCCACTGCAGTGCCCTCTGGTGGCACACCTTAGTGACCATACAGCTGGTGTACAAGGTTCCCATTGTAGTACCCTCTGGTGGCACATCATATGTAATAGTACAAGCAGTAAACATGTTTGGATACATGACATCACTCCCCCCCCCCTCTCCCCGCCCCCCCAAGTCCTGAGTGTAAATCGCCTTCGTGCATTCACTGTGCTCTAGGCTTAGCTCTATCTGGTTGACCCTTGGGGGGGGGGGGGGGTCGTCTCCATCTTGAGTGAGTAGGTGGTATTTCATTGGCAGTAGAGGTGCTGGTGGATTCTGATTGTGTGTCCATGACCACTCCATTCTCTCCCCCCCACATATAGATTATGCCGGTGGCTCATTACATTCATATACATTCAAGTCCAGAAAAAACATTTGCATTTACATCATTACATTTGTGATACAGTTGTGGAGCAAGTACATTTGACTGATGAGGTACATACTTGATGCATACTCGTAATCAGTACTGGTGTCAGCACCAGAACTGCTGGATGTTGTCCAGGTAGTCTGGTGGCAGCACGGTGCCCAGTGCTGGCAGTGGGAACCCGGTTGGCTCAAGTTGCCTGCTCTCGGGGCCTTTGACGTTGCTCCTAGCGTCGGGCAGGTTCACCGATGCCTCCCTGTCCTTTCCTTGCGCCCCGGGTCGCTGCTGCTCCCTGAGGAGCAGTCATCCAGCAGTGCGCAGGGAACTGCTGACTCGCTTGCCTGGCCGTTATTTGGTTTGGGATTCTAGCTGGTCCCGGACCCATTTGGGAGAACCGTTGCGGGTGAGGGTAGAAATAAGAAGGCTAGTCAGATAAATACATGGCTGGAGCATTGGTGTAGGAGGGAGGGCTTTAGTTCCTGAACAATTGGGATCGCTTCTGGGGTAGGTGGGACCTGTACAAGTCAGACAGGTTACACCTCAGCAGAGACGGGACCAATGTTCTCGTGGGTGGTTTTGATAGTGCGGTTGGGAGGGCTTTAAACTAGCTTGACAGGTGGATGGGAACCCAGGAGAGTGCTCTGAGCTAGTTAGAGTGGGTGAGAGCTCAGATGAACAGAACCCCAAGAAAGGATGCAAAAGGCAGGAGGCAACAGAGCAGAGTAGCACTGGGGTAAGTGTAAATCACAAGGTGATAGGAAGGGACAATATGTATGAATATAAAGGGGCTGCAGGAGGGGTCAAAACTAAAAATCATGGTTTAAAAACTAGTATTAAAACACTTTACGTAAATGCATGCAGCATTCGAAACAAAGTAAATGAGTTGACGGCACAAATCATTACAAATGGGTATGATTTGGTGGCCATTACAGAAACGTGGTTGCAGGGTGGCCAAGACTGGGAATTAAACATACAGGGGTATCTGACAATTCGGAAAGATAGACAAGAAGGGAAAGGAGGTGGGGTAGCTCTGTTAATAAAGGATGATATCAGGGCAGTTGTGAGAGACGATATTGGCTCGAATGAACAAAATGTTGAATCATTGTGGGTGGAGATTAGAGATAGTAAGGGGAAAAAGTCACTGGTGGGCATAGTTTATAGGCCCCCAAATAATAACTTCACGGTGGGGCAGACAATAATCAAGGGAATAATGGAGGCATGTGAAAAAGGAACGGTAGTAATCATGGGGGATTTTAACCTACATATCGATTGGTCAACTCAAATCGCACGGGGTAGCCTAGAGGAGGAATTCATAGAATGCATACGGGATTGTTTCTTAGAACAGTATGTTACAGAACCTACAAGGGAGCAAGCTATCTTAGATCTGGTCCTGTGTAATGAGACAGGAAAAATAAACGATCTCCTAGTAAAAGATCCTCTCGGAATGAGTAATCACAGTATGGTTGAGGGTGAGAAAGCAGTGTCTCAAACGAGCGTACTATGCTTAAACAAAGAGGACACAGTGGTAATCAGGAAGGCGAATGGAATGTTGGCCTTCATTGCGAGAGGGATGGAGTACAAAAGCAGGGAGGTCCTGCTGCAACTGTACAGGGTATTGGTGAGGCCGCACCTGGAGTACTGCGTGCAGTTTTGGTCACCTTACTTAAGGAAGGATATACTAGCTTTGGAGGGGGTACAGAGACGATTCACTAGGTTGATTCCGGAGATGAGGGGGTTACCTTATGATGATAGATTGAGTAGACTGGGTCTTTACTCATTGGAGTTCAGAAGGATGAGAGGTGATCTTATAGAAACATTTAAAATAATGAAAGGGATAGACAAGATAGAGGCAGAGAGGTTGTTTCCACTGGTCGGGGAGACTAGAACTAGGAGGCACAGACTCAAAATACGGGGGAGCCAATTTAAAACCGAGTTGAGAAGGAATTTCTTAGAATCTGTAGAATTCTCTGCCCAGGGAAGCAGTTGAGGCTAGCTCAATGAATGTATTCAAATCACAGATAGATAGATTTTTAACCAATAAGGGAATTAAGGGTTATGGGGAGCGGGCGGGTAAGTGGAGCTGAGTCCACGGCCAGATCAGCCATGATCTTATTGAGTGGCGGAACAGGCTCAAGGGGCTAGATGGCCTACTCCTGTTCCTAATTCTTATGTTCTTATGTTCTTATGTTCTTATGTGACCTTTCGTTCCCGGGTGTAGCCTTGGTGGCGATAGGATCTGGGGGCTGCGCCTTAGCGCGGTTTGCTCTTTCAGGCTCGTGGCAGTTGGTGCCATCGGGTGCCCGAGAGGTGGAGCCGATCAGGGGCAGGGTATCGATACCAGTGTCGGTGCCCTCCTGAGATCGCTTGCTCTGCAGCTTGTCTATTTTAGCTGCTTGTGGCCACACTCCGTGGTGTATCACTCTGGTCCCAGGGATGCAGACTACAGCATTCGGTAGCTCGCTGGACCTGTGTGCTCCCAATGGGTGTTTGCCCGCTATATTAACTGAACGCAGTTGAAATCCTACATCGCACAACGTTTCATTACTCATTGTGGATAAACTGTAGCTCCGATCGCAATCGCACGACTTTTCTTTGCTTATTACATGTATAAAACTCTGATCAATTACAAGCTTTACATTTAACTCACAATTGCTATTACATTAATTGGGAATGTGGACCTGTCCCTCTAAGTGTGGTGGGTTGCTGGCCTCCTTTAAGAGAGCCTTGCCATCTTTTCCCCAACCATCTTCTTCGCTTGGTGCCACATGTTGCTCCATCAGCGCTGCACCTCGTGGTCTGGCCGCCACCATCTTTTTCTTCATCGCTTCACCTCGTGGTTTGGGCACCATCTTTCTTCCATCCACGATGTCGACTGCTGTGATCCTCTTCTACCCGGGTTCTGTCACCGAGGCTGGGAAATCGCCTTTGCATCCGATTTTCTTCCTTCGGAGTCCTGCCACTGGAGTCTGGAAAGTGCGTTCGGGTCATCTCAGCTGGATCATCTCTACGCAGTCAAGCTGAGCGGTCTGTGCCTCGGGTGCTGTGCTGGTCTGCTCTCTGGTGCCAGATCCAACCTCAGGTGAGGGCTTGCTTTGCCTCTGAGTGCGGGGGACGTTGATCGCTGGGTGGATGAAATCTTCCCAGCTCCAATGGATCTTCTCCATCCACCTTCTTCCGAGTAGCGTTGGTCCATCACCTGCAACAATCCACAGTGGTAATTTGTGCATCATGCCATCATGGAGTACCTTTACATCCGCACTACCAATGACTGGGACAAGTTCATTGGTGTAGGTGCGCAGCTTTGCCTGAACCGGGACCAACTTGGGTCGTTCAGCTTGATTGTCCCATAGCCTCTCAAAGGCTTCTTGATTCATTACTGACTGGCTCGCTCCCATGTCCACTTCCATGAAGACTGGAACACCGTTTATCTCAACTTCCATCCTCAACGGGGAATATTCTGTGGTGCAGGTAAACATGTCATACACCTCATCGTGGGGCTGAGCTGCCTCTCTGACTATCGCTTCATAATCCGTGCTGGATTCATGGCCATCTGCAGACTCTTCATCAACACAGTGAGTCATATTTCTTTTACACATTCACTGGAGGTGGCCCTTTGTGCTGCAGCCTTTACACACATAGGGCCCAAGTTTCCACAAGAAAAAAAACGGGCGCTCCTCCGAGCTGGGCGCCCGTTTTTCGCGCCTAAAACGGCGCCTAAAAAAATCCTCGGTATTCTCCACCGACTTACAGGTCCTGTGGCACTCGGCGCAGCCGGCACGAGCTGTGGGGGGGCGGAGCCAGGTCCCTGCGCTGAAAACAGTGCCGGGACCTCTGCACATGCGCGCTACAGTCGGCACGCAAGTGCAGTAGCTCCAGGCGCCGAACTGTGTGGGAGGGGCCCGAAGCACGCAGCCCCTAGCCCTGGCCCAATGGCCTCACTGGGGCTGCGTGAATGAGGCTCCTCCCACGGCCAGCTCCTGCTCCCCCTCCCGACCAGACCCGACACTCGCTGCCCCCCCACCCCCGACACCCGAGACCCGCTCCCCCCCGCCCGACCGAGACGCGACACCCGCTCTCGCCCCACCCCCCCGCCCCGACCCGAGACCCGCTCCCCCCCCCTCCCCCGACCCGCTCCCCGCCCCGACCCGAGGCCTGCTCCCCCCCCTCCCCCGACCCGAGGCACGCTCCCCCAGCCCCGACCCGACACTTGCTCCCCCCCGACCCGACACCCGCTCCCCCGACCCGACACCCGCTCCTGTTCCCTGACCCCCCCCCTCTCTTCCCCGACCCCCCCTCTCTTCCCTCCCCTCCCTCCCTCTCTCTCCCTCCCCTCCCTCCCTCCCTCTCTCTCCTCCCTCCCTCTCTCCCTCTCCCTCTCCCTCCCTCTCTCCCTCTCCCCTTCTCTCTCTCCCTCCCTCTCTCTCTCTCCCTCCCTCTCTCGCTCAGCGGCACGAACAGCTGCAGAATTATCCCTGACTGAAGCACTTTCACACAGGGAGGAAGATGGTTTATTTAATCTTTTCTTGGCTTATAAATGTTTATTCAGGTTGGATTTATTTGTATAATATTTGTAGAAGTATAAATAAGGATTTATTGTCGAATTTAATGAGTTCCCTCCCCCCCACCTCGTTCTGGACGCCTAATTTGTAACCTGCGCCTGATTTTTTAATGTGTAGAACAGGTTTTTTCAGTTCTACAAAAATCTTCACTGGCGCCATTCTACTTTAGTTTGGAGTACATTTTCACTGTGGAAACTTTCAAATCAGGCGTCAGTGGCCGGACACGCCGCCTTTTGAAGAAAAAATTCTGTTCTAAACTAGAACTGTTCTACCTGACTAGAACTGCAGAAAAAAAAATGTGGAGAATTGCGATTTCTAAAATAGTCCGTTCTCCACCAGTTGCTCCTAAAAATCAGGCGCGAATCATGTGGAAACTTGGGCCCATAGTCCTTAAAACGGCACTGGTGAGCCCTGCGATTCCCTCCGCAACGCCAGCATGGTGCGACTTGATTAGCCCCCCTCGGCGGACTCTGAGTTCAGGGACTCGGGGGCCTGTTCTCTCTCCCCTGAGGAGATTCACGTTCTACAGTCCAGCCTCTAAAAGACGCCATTCACTGTACAATACTTGCTGTACAGTGAAAACTGTCTATTTCTGTCTTAAATTTATTCAATGTCCCAGCTTCTACAGCTCTCTGAGGCAGCGAATTCCACAAATTCACAACCCTCTTAGAGAAGAAATTTCTCCTCATCTCAGTTCTAAATGGGCGGCCTCTTATTCTAAGATCATGCCCTCTAGTTCTAGTCTCCCCCATCAGTGGAATCATCCTCTCTGCATCCACCTTGTCAAGCCCCCTCAAAATCTTATATGTTTCAATAAGATCACCTCTCATTCTTCTGAATTCCAATGAGTAGAGGCCCAACCTGCTCAACCTTTCCTCATAAGTCAACCCCCTCATCCCCGGAATCAACCTAGTGAACCTTCTCTGAACTGCCTCTAAAGCAAGTATATCCTTTCGTAAATATGGAAACCAAAACTGCACGCAGTATTCCAGGTGTGGCCTCACCAATACCTTGTATAGCTGTAGCAAGACTTCCCTGCTTTTATACTCCATCCCCTTTGCAATAAAGGCCAGATACCATTGGCCTTCCTGATCACTTGCTGTACCTACATACTATCCTTTTATGTTTCATACACAAGTACCCCCAGGGCCCGCTGTACTGCGGCACTTTGCAATCTTTCTCCACTTAAATAATAATTTGCTTTTTGATTTTTTCTGCCAAAGTGCATGACCTCACACTTTCCAACATTATACTCCATCTGCCAAATTTTTGCCCACTCACTTAACCTGTCTATGTCCTTTTGCAGATCTTTTGTGTCCTCCTCACACATTGCTTTTCCTCCCATCTTTGTATCGTCAGCAAACTTGGCTACGTTACACTCAGTCTGTTCTTCCAAGTTGTTTATATAGATTGTAAATAGTTGGGGTCCCAGCACTGATCCCTGCAGCACCTGACTAGTTACTGGTTGCCAACCAGAGAATGAACCATTTATCCCAACTCTCTGATCTCTGTTAGTTAGCCAATCCTCTATCCATGCTAATATATTACCCCCAACCCTGTAACCTTTTATATGGCACCTTGTCAAATGCCTTCTGGAAGTCCAAATGCACCACATCCACTGGCTCCCCTTTATTTATCCTGTTCGTTACATCCTCAAAGAACTCCAACAAATTTAGCAAACATGACTTCCCCTTCATAAATCCATGCTGACTCTGCCTGACGGAATTTTCCTGTCCCAAATGTCCTGCTACTGCTTCTTTAATAATGGACTCCAATATTTTCCCAACCATAGATGTTAGGCTAACTGGTCTATAGTTTCCTGCTTTTTGCCTGCTTCCTTTTTTAAATAGGGGCATTACATTTTCAGTTCTCCAATCTGCTGGGACCTCCGCAGAATCCAGGAAATTTTGGTAAATTACAACCAATGCATCCACAATCCCTGCCGCTACTTCTCTTAAGACCCTAGGATGCAAGCCATCAGGTCCAGGGGATTTATCTGCGTTTAGTCCCATTATTTTACTGAGTACTACCTCCTTAGTGATTGTGATTGTGTTAAGTTCCTCCCCCCCAGAGCCTCTTGACTATCCACTGTTGGAATATTGTTAGTGTACTCTACCGTAAAGACTGATACAAAATATTTGTTCAGGGTTTCTGCCATCTCCATGTTCCCCATTACTAGTTCCCCGGTCTTGTCCTCTAAGGGCCAACATTTACTTTAGCCACTCTTTTCCTATCTTTATACCATCTTGACTCAGGATGTTGGCTTTGGCTCAGTGGTATCACTCTTATCTCTAAGTCAAGTGTCCATGGGTTCAAGGCCCATTCCAGAGACCTAAGCACATAATCTAGGATGACACTTCAATGCAGTACTGAGGAGCTGGTGCATTGTTGTAGATGTTATCTTTCAGATGAGATGTTAAACTGAAGCACTGTCTGCCCATTCAGGTGGATGTAAAAGATGTCATGGCACTATTCAAAGAAAGGCAGCGGTTAAGAAGACATATGGGATACTTTCCTTTATTAGCCGAAACATAGAATTTAACAACAGGGAGGTTAGGCTTGAACTGCATAAAACACATGTTAGGCCACAACTAGAGTACTGTGTACAGTTCTGGTCACCACATTACAGGAAATATGTGATTACACTAGTGAGGGTATGGGAGAGATTTAGGAAGAAGTTGCCAGGACTGGAGAATTTTACCTATGAGGAAAGATTGGATCATCTGGGATTGTTTTATTTGGAACTGAGGAGGCTGAGGGAGACTTGATTGCCATGTACAAAATTATGAGGGGCCTAGATACAGTGGATAGGAAGGACCTATTTCCCCTCGCAGAAAAGTCATTAACCAGGGAACATAGATTTAAAATAATTGGTAGAAGGATTAGAGGGGTGTAGAGGAGAACTTTTTTCACCCAGAGGGTGGTGGGGGTTAGGAATTCACTGCGTGAACTTGTAGTAGTGGCAGAAAACTTCATTACATTTAAAAATCACTTGAATATGTACTTGAAGTGCCGTAACCTACAAGGCTATGGACCAAGAGATGGAATGAAGGATTAGGCTGGATAGCTCTTTTTCGGCCGGCACGGAAGAATAGCCTACTTCTGTGCCGTAAATTTCTATGATTTGTCTGATTATCCAGGCTATCATTTATCATAGAATCATAGAATGGTTACAGCATGGAAGAAGGCCATTCGGACTGTCGATATACATATACCTCAGACAACACAACCAAAAATAGATTGGGCTGTATTTTGCGGCCCCTATGGGTACGTGCGATGTGTGCACGTGCCCGTAGGGGCTGTGCATGTTACGGGTTTACGCATATGCTGCGCATGCGCTAAAACCCAGAACTTGCATCTGTCAAGAATTCTCTTGACAGATCCTCCGCATCGCCAAGAAAAGGGCCTCCGCACGCGGAGAGTTGGGCGATTTGCCCAACTTCTGCCCAGCAAATGCCCATGAAATTCTTATGTCTGGTAAGACTTTTAAGAGTTTTAAACAACTTAAAAATAAAATGTTATCAATCATTTATACATTAAAATCCCTGTGCAATAAGGTAAGTTTATTTTTTTACTCCTGTTAAAACATTTTAAATATTTAATTAAATGCCACTTGAATTCATTTCAAATCTGTTTTTTTTTTATTTATTTGTTATGTTGAATGTATTTTTTATGTGATCCCCATTCATGCTTATGGGGATTACGTACATACAGAATCCCATAAGCATGAATTGGGATTCCCTTCCTTGATTGGTTGGGCTGGCCCACGTGATCCCAGGGGCACTTGCAAACCGCCTGCGCGCCTGGGATGCGCAGGCCTACGCATAGAGGCCCAGGAGCGTAAATTTCCATGGATCCTGAGGCAGGAGGTAAGTGCATAGATTTTTTGCTGGTCGGAGGCATCCGCCCACGGGAAACCTCTGACTGCAAATTCAGCTCTTATATCTGGTCATTTATCTCACTGCTGTTTGCAGTGTACAAATTGGCCACCATGTTTTCCTACATTACAACAGTGACTACATTTCCGAAGTAATTCATCGGCTGTGAAGTGCTTTGGGACATCCTGAGGATCTGAAGCATGCCCTATAAATGCAAGTTCTTTCTTTTGACAATATCTGTTTAACTATGAATTCTGCAGTTGAAAGGACTATAATGGTGGAAGAGCTAGCTAGCACTTGACAAGGAAAGAAGGAACACAAGCACTAATGAACTAACAAAGCTTATAAAGATGGAGTAGCTGTTGCAAGCGCTTGAATGCTAAGGGCTAGTCAGAACCAGCATTTGGTAAGATGACAGTTTATAAATTTTGGGTGCCACTGGGGACCAGATAGCAAACTTTCAATGGTTGTGATCAATAGCATTTACGTGCATATAGCACAATGTCATTTTAACTAGGTTTCTGCAACAGGGATTTGGCAAGAAAGCCACAGCTCAGTCAGATTCCTAAAACATTCGGAAAGCAGCATTGTGAGGAATTCTGGACTGTAAAGAATGAGTTACTTCTGTGACCATATTCTGGGCCCAAGTTTCGAGCCGCGCCTAGAACGGCGCAGTCCCGACCTGGACGCCCGTTTTTCACGCCACAAAGTGCGCCTAAAAAAACCCTCCAGATTCTCCACCTCCCTGCAGGTCCTCTGGCCCTCGGCGCAGTGCAGCAGGAGCTGTAGGGGGCGGAGTCAGGTCCCTGCGCCGAAAACAGTGCCGGGACCTATGCACATGCACGCTACAGTGGGCACGCATGTTCAGTAGCTCCAGGCGCCCGAAACTGTGTGGGAGGGGCCGAAGCATGCAGCCCCTAGCTCTGGCCCAATGGCCTCACTGGGGCTGCGTGAATAAGGCTCCTCCCACGGCCAGCTCCTGCTTCCTCCCGACCCGACTCGACTCCCGCTTCCCACCCCCGGACCGGACACACCCCCCCCCCGCACCCGGACCGGACCCGACATTCGCTCCACCCCGCCCCCGGACTGGACCCGACACCCGCTCCCCCCCCCCCCGCCCCCGGACCGGACCCTCCCCCCACCCCGCACCCAGACCGGACCCGACATCCGCTCCACCCCACCCCCCCCCCCGCCCCCAGACCGGACCCGACACCTGCTCCACCCACCCCCTCCCGCCCCCGGACCGGACCCGACACCCGCTCCCCCCCCCGCCCCCGGACTGGATCTGACCTGACCTCCCTCCCCCCGACCTGACCTCTCTCTCCCTCCCTCCCTCCCTCCCTCCCCCCGACCCGAACCGAACCGACCTCCCTCCCACCACCCCCCCGACCCGACCCAACGCCACCTACCTGTAAATCTGGTGCTGGGGACGGGCCCTGCCCAAAGTCTCGGGCCCGGCCCGTTCAGCCTCCCTCCTCCTTCTCCTTCCCCCCCACCCCCCCAATCTCCTTCACCCCCCCCAATCTCCTTTCCCCCCCCATCTCCTTCCCCTCCCCCCAATCTCCTTCTCCCCCCCATCTCCTTCTCCCCCCATCTCCTTTCTCCCCCTTCTCCCCTTTATCCCCTTCACCCCCCTCCCCCCTTCCCCCTTCTCCCTCCTTCTCCCCCATCCCTCCTCCTTCTCCCCCATCCCTCCCCCTTCTCCCCCATCCCCCCCTTCCCTCCCTCTGCTCCCCCCCTCTCTCCCTCTACCCCCCTCCTCCCCCTCCCCTCGCTGTCAGAAACACAGACACTGACAGACAGAGAATGAGAGACACACACTGACCGACAGAGAGATAGAGACACTGACAGAGACACACTGAGTGGGGCATCCCAGCACACTGTTGGAGGGCTCCCGGTGCTGCAGTCGGTAAGTAGAAAATGTTTTATTTATTGATTTTTTAAAAAATTATTTCTTATTAATTTCTTTTGATTGATTTATTGGTTGATTTATTGATGTATTTATCATTTATTATTGATGATGGCTCTTTATTTGTAAAACTGAAGTGTTTAATGTTTGTAAACTTCTCTTTAAACACCCCCCCCCCCCCACCATTCCCTACGCCTGATTTGTAACCTACGCCTGATTTTCTAAAGTGTAGACAAGGTTTTTTCGAGCGTACAAAAATCTTCACTTACTCCATTCCAAGTTAGTTTGGAGTAAGTTTTCACTGACGAAACTTTGAAAACAGGCGTAAGTGGCCGGACACGCCCCCTTTTGAAAAAAAAATTCTGTTCCAAAGTGAAACTGACTAGAACTGGAGCAAACTAAATGACGAGAATGCCGATTTCTAAGATACTCCGTTCTACACCAGTTGCTCCTAAAAATCAGGAGCAAATCATGTGGAAACTTGGGGCCATAGAGTTTACATTGTCCAACTGCTTTAATCAATAAGTATTCACTTATTAGATATATATTTATTACATTGAATTCTTAAATGTGAAAATACTGTCATCTTTATTGCTTTTCAACTCTGTTTTCAGATGCATAAATTTAATGTAATAAATACATATCTAATAATTGAATAGTCCTTGGTATATTGAGTGCTGTTGTTTTATTCAGATAGTGAACTCCCTCACTTGCGCACTGCAAACTCTCACAAACAGCAATGTGATAATGGAGAGATAATCTGTTTTTGTTGTGTTGAATGAGGGATAAATATTGGCCAGGACACCGTGGATAACTCCCCTGCTCTTCTTTGAAATAGTGCCATGGGATCTTTTACCTGGGATCGGGGCCTCAGTTTAATGTCTCATCCGAAAGTCGGCACCTCCGACAGTGCAGCGCTCCCTCAGCACTGCACTGGAGTATCAGCCTAGATTTTTGTGCTCAAGTCCCTGGAGTGGGACTTGAACCCATACCTTCTGATTCAGAGGCAAGTGTAAAGCCCACTGAGCCATATTAAAACAAGGGGGGTCGAAATTCGGGAGCACACCATTTGGGGCGCTAACTTTTAAAAGTTGAAAAAATGAGTGCCAGGTGCTAATGTTTTTCAACTTCTAAAAAATTCGGGGTTTGTGCTCCAGGAAGGAAGTGGAGCACTAAATCAAGCGCTCTACTTCCTTCCTGGAGCGCAACAGGCAGCAGGCGGGTCGGTAGGTGTGCAACGCTGCACAATAGGCAGTGTAGCGCTACCGTGTTGGAAGGCTCCTTCCCTCCCTTAAAGGGAAGTGCCATCGCTGCAGGCTCTGCAAGGGAAAACTTACCTGGTCCCCAACAGCAGCAGTGATCCGGCCTGATCAGTCAGATGCCCTGCAGCAGAGTGCCGGGTTGTTCGATCGGAACGGAAGAGGTTGAAAAAAATGGAATTACAACATTGTACACTTTTTATTACTTATCTCAGTCACCTTATCTTTAAGCATCGCCCCCGAAACGTCTGACCTCCCAATGAACGCCTCCTGTAGCTGCCGGTGATTTCGCCCGGCGATGCTGCAGGGGGCAGAACCCAAGGTCAGGTCCGTGATGCTACCGGGGCAATGTGCGTGGCGATGACATCACGATCTCCGGGCGAAGGAGTTCGGGATGCATTGCCATAACGCTGCCGCAAACCTCCCACCGAATCTAGCGGGAGTCGATCTTCTTGCCACACCCGGTAGGTAAGTGGTTAGCGACCCATTATCGACCCTCTGGAGGCGACAATGGAAGGCGCTAAGGAGGCCAATTTCTAGGCCAAGGAGTTCAAATATAGGAACAATTTCAATCAGTCTCTCTACGCCAAAAGTAATTGCCTAAATACACAGCATTGACAAAATTAATAAAAGAAACTGTTCAACTGAACGACTAATAGATATTTCGCAAAATTATGAATATTTAGTGAGCTAGTTCAAAATGTGTGTTAAGCCTAATACATTCATGTGCACTTGGGCTAAGGTCTAAGCTTCAGAGGCTGAATAGACAAGAGTTCTCTTGAGAAGACAGAACAACAGAAAGAGGAAAGGGGACGAGTCTTATGCATTTTACAAATGTTTACAAATGTTTTTCTCACCCAAAAAGCTTTACCTAGAACGACAGTCGAACACCTCAAATAAGTCTGCTGATCAGAATTATTAAAAGAATATTCCATTTGATTAGGCACCTCCTCACATTAGATTTTCAATCATCATGACTACTGTCATATCGTGGTATGCTTGGGCTCCAGGAATGAAGTGCGGAAGCAAACTAATGACTCCTCTGAGATTCCAAGTGATTCCACAATGATGCTCCATTTTGACGAGATCTCAGGAAGTTTCCATTCCCAGCGGATCACAATATTTCACACACCTTCAATACATTTAGCAGTCATTTTAAACTGTTACAAAGGAAACCTTACAGCATTTCAGACCATTTTCCACCATATAAAAAATTGTACAATATTGTAATTGTATTGTAATTGTACAAAATTACTAATATTTCACTAGGAATTCCCTAAAGTTATTGCAGTTGAGAAATAGGTTATACAATTGCAATAGGTTATATGTAGCAATTGACTGCATTCCATTTTTACACTTTCAAATACAAAACTTTTAATGGTAGGAGCATAAAAGAATCATAAAATTACACAAAAAACAGATATTTTATATAAAATTGTAAATTACAGTATTGAACCAATCCAAGGGGATAGTTATAAGATAAAGCTTCACCAATTTATATTAGTCTCCAGTCACTCTTAAAAGCAATAAATGTAACAGTGCAGTAGGATTGTTATTAATGATGCATTTCGTGCTGCAATTTTACTTGATAATCCAGAAATCCCTGTACACAGGGTGTCAATTTAAAAATGAAATACTGCCATTACCTGCTGCAATTCTTACAGTAAATGCTTCAGAGTTTGTGAAAGATGCAATCTTCATTCAAGCACTTTCTTTAATGATCATGGGGGGGGAAATTTGGCTACTTTGTGGCACCCGATAGCGCCCCCGGGGGTGCAAGTCAGTTTGTGACCGGGCACAGCGAGAACAGCGCCTCTCACTAAATTCGGCAGAGGTTTTACGGCAGCGGTTACATGTAACGCCCCGCTCTGCTGCGCCCAACGATGCTGACGTCATCACCATGTGCATTGCCGCACTAGCGCCCTCGTACCCTAATTTAGTGCCTGGCGCTGACAACGACAGGTTCAGCAGCCGAGTTTCAGTCGGATGTCAGTTGGAGGAGTGCTATTTAAAGGTGCCAGCGCCCGGTGACATTTTAGTCGGTCACTAATGTTTCCTTATTAGTTTCAAAAAGGCAGACAGGTTTCACCGATTTGAGCGATTTGCAGTTCAAGGCTCTTTCACTGAGGGCAGATCTGAAACTCCATTTATATCATTTCATGAAGGCTGTGCTGGCACTGGACCTCGCGCTCCAGCGTCACCATCGGAGGCAACTGAGGCACAGAGAAAGTGTGTAAAATATGGCCACAGGTATAGTATTAGGCGGTCTCTCATGTCGAGGATGACTCACTTCCACATTTACATCAATACCTCGCACCCTCGCATTCCTGTCATGGTAGTGATATTGTGACTGGCGCCTGCTTTCGACAATTTCTTTCATGGTGGGGATAATCGGGTTTTGAGCGTCCTTTTCATTAGTAGCTCTGCGGGTGGAACCCCTGTGAGCGAGTGTGGTCAGGATCTATTGGCCAACAGGAGGGATAAGTTCACGGGTGTTTCAATGAGCGACCTGACATTCCAGGTCCCAAACTACATATTGAAGGGTGGAAGATGCCTGTGCATGGATTCTTTTAACATGAGGTGGCCATTGCACACCAGCCACCACACGAGCTTGACAGTGGCAAGGATTAACCAAGACGGCTGGATACCAAGTTCTGTTGCATGGACCTAGTACACACACATACTCCAACTGTCCATACATCGCAGTGTGGGCTGGTCCGTGTTGCCCCTGGGCCCTCGCCTCCTCTGGGTCCCGAACTCTCGCCTCTCCTGGGCCCTGAGCACCACGCTCCTGGGCCACGAGCTCACACCGCACCTCCGCCACGATCTCTCGCCCCTCCTCCGCCCTGACCTCCCCGCTCCTCTGCTGTACCTGGGCCCCGCCGGTGATCCTGCCCATGCTCCAATCAGCGACCTGGATTTTGATGACCTCAATCCAGTTGCCCACCTCAGATCCGTTGCCCTCCTGGGACAGGTCACGCTGCACCCTACAGAGGCTAGCTCCTCCTCTTATCCCCGATCTGCGGCATTGGTGTTCCCTTGCAGGTCGGCGGGGCACCATGCTGTCCAGGGCTGCTCTGCTCCTCCTCCGATCCCCAACCTGCGGCGGTGGCGATCACCACAGGTTGGGGATAGGGGGAGGAGTGGAGCGGCCCTGGACAGGCCAGAGGTAGAAGGGCCAACAGGGCTCTCAACAAGATGCCTTACCCTCCCAGGGTATTCCGGCAGCAGTTCTCCTAAATCAATTTCACTGAGGAACAGTGTGTTCGAAGGGTACGCTTCAGTAAGGACGTGGTCACAGAGCTCTGCCACCTCCTGCAACCAGACCGCGAGCCTCAGACCAGAGTGAGGACGGCTCTCTCAGTGGCCGTCAAGGTCACCATCACACTCAATTTCTACACCAATCGATGTTCCAGTGTGCAAGAGGAGACATCTCCAACATCTCCCAGTTTGCCGTGAGGTCACGGATGCTCTCTACAGAAGGTGAAGAGACTACATTTTCTTCTCCATCACCAGACAGAAGCAGCACAAACGTGCATGTGACTTTAGCAGGATAGTGGGCTTGCCCATGGTGCAGGGCGTCATTGAGGTCACCCGCGTCGCTTGGCAGGCACCGCATTACAATCCTGAGATCTTCCGTAACCGCAAAGGCTACCACTCACTGAATGTGCAGTTGGTGTGCGACCAGACATGCCGCATCCTCACCGTTAATGCCCACTTTCCTGGCAGCAGCTATAATACATTTATCCTGCGCCAGTTCTCTTCCAGCCACAACATCAAGCTTGCGGCTGGCTTATCAGTGACAAAGGCTATCCGCTCTCTCGCTGGCTCATGACTCCCCTCCTCAACCCCAACACTCCTGCCCAGCACTCATATATTGAGAACCATCAGAGTGCTCAAGCAAAGATTCTGGCTGCCTTGACCACTTGGGATGAGTCCTCCAGTATTGGGCTGAGTGGGTGTCCCTTTTCGTCATCATCTCCTGCATGCTGCGCAGCTTGGCAATCATGAGGATGCAGCCATTGCCACCAGAGATAGCCACACCACCTCAGGACGAGGAAGAGGATGAGGACGAGTAGGAGCAGAAGGAGGAGGACTAGGAGGAGAAGGAAGAGGAGCAGCAGCAGCAGCGACATAGGAGGCAGGCACTCAATCGGCCTTCTGCAAGGGCGGTCCATGAACTCCACGTCAGAATTCGGTTCCAATGAATTTCAGGCAAATTTACGGTTGGTCTGCACGACCCCATCATTACAACAATTTCTCATTCCATTGCAGAGCCCCAAAACTGAAATGAGAGACAGCGCCAAATATGCAACATTCCAATTAAATTTTTATCATAAAACATGAACCATATATATATATCTATTCAACAATTAAATTGACCACTCTCCCTTGTTCAAAACCTTGTATCCCCTCTTAACACAGACTTTACCTATTCGACTCCTCGTACCCAGTCATAGGCAGTCCATCGAAATCGAGGAAGACTTGCTTCCCCTCTAAGGGCTCAGTTTTCCCCAAAGCATTTATTTGGCGTACTTGAAGAGTTACGCCCGATGTTTTGTGGCCCAAGTACGCCAAAAAAAAGTGTTGTAAGCTTACCCTTAGGGTCTCTTCATTTTGGCGTGGCCTGATGGGGGGTGGAGCCTTGATCTGCGCCAAAAAGATCGGGCTGCCATGGTAACTTGTGAGTTCTCCTGCCTGCCGGTGAGTTCTGTCAGTTCTCCTGCCTGCCCCTAGCCCTGGCCGAGTGGCCTCCCGGTCCGCTCCCCCGCCCCTAACCCAGGTCGAGTCGTCTCCTCCCTCCCAGTCAAAGGCTTCCCCCCACCCCCTCTCCCTCCCCCCACCTCTCTCTTCCTCCCTCATCTCTCTCTCCCCCTCTCTCTTACCTTTCCTGCTGCTGCAGTCCGGGCACCTGCTTCACTTACCTACGCCGATTTCCTTACCTGCGCCGATTTCCTTACCTGCGCCGATTTCCTTACCTGCGCGGATTTCATTACCTACGCCAATTTCTTTAACTCTCTGCAAGGGTTTTCTGAAGTCGACATATACGCTAGCCAAAGTAGAAATGGGGTAACTATTAGCTAGCCAAAGTTGCCTAAATGGCCAGAACTGGCGTAGGTGGCTGGTAAGCAGGGAAGTCTTGCTACAGCTATATAAGGTATTGGTGAGGCCACACCTGGAATACTGTGTGCAGTTTTGGTTTCCATATTTACGAAAGGATATAATTGCTTTGGAGGCAGTTCAGAGAAGGTTCACCAGGTTGATTCCGGGATGAGGGGGTTGACTTATGAGGAAAGGTTGAATAGGTTGGGCCTCCACTCATCGGAATTCAGAAGAATGAGAGATGATCTTATCGAAATGTATAAGATTATGAGGGGGCTTGACACGGTGGATGCAGAGAGGATGTTTCCACTGATAGGGGAGACTAGAACTAGAGGGCATGATCTTAGAATAAGGGGCCACCCATTTAAAACAGAGATGAGGAGACATTTCTTCTCTCAGAGGGTTGTAAATCTGTGGAATTCGCTGCCTCAGAGAGCTGTGGAAGCTGGGACATTGAATAAATTTAAGAGAGAAATAGACAGTTTCTTAAATGATAAGGGGATAAGGGGTTATGGGGAGCGGGCGGGGGAGTGGAGCTGAGTCCATGATCAGATCAGCCATGATCTTATTGAATGGCGGAGCAGCCTCGAGGGGCCGCATGGCCTACTCCTGCTCCTATTTCTTATGTTTTTTTGAGAAAAAAAACATAACTAAGTGAGTTACGCTGGTGCAAATTGATTGGGGAAACTGGGGATTTTTAAGTTAAGCCAGAAAAAGCAGCCTACTCCAAAAAAAACAGAGCAACTCCTGGGGAAAATTGAGCTCTAAAAGTGAGTTCTCAGGTGACTGAACAGTCCAATAGAGGAATTACAGTCTCTGTCACAGGTGGGACAGACAGTCATTGGAGGAAAGAGTGGGTGGGGAGTCTGGTTTGCTGCACGCTCCTTCCGTTGCCTGCGCTTGTTTTCTGCATGCTCTCGGCGACGAGACTCTAGCTGCTCAGCGCCCTCCCGGATGCTCTTCCTCCACCTAGGGTGGCCTTTGTCCAGGGACTCCCAGGTGTCAGTGGGGATGTTGCAATTTATCAAGGAGGCTTCGAGGGTGTTCTTGAAATGTTTCCTCTGCCCACCTGGGGCTCGCTTGAAATGTAGGAGTTCCGAGTAGAGCGCTTGCTTTGGGAGTCTTGTGTCGGGCATGCGAATAATGTGGCCCGCCCAAGAAGCTGGTTCAGTGCTTCAATGCTGGGGATGTTGGCCTGATCGAGAACACTGACGTTGGTGCGTCTATCCTCCCAGGGGATTTTCAGGATCTTGCAGAGACATTGTTGGTGGTATTTCTCCAGCGATTTGAGGTGTCTACTGTACATGGTCCACGTCTCTGAGCCATACAGGAGGGTGGGTATTACTACAGCCCAGTGGACCATAAGCTTGGTGCCAGATTTGAGGGCCTGATATTCAAACATTCTCTTCCTCAAACTACCGAAGGCTGCGCTGGCACACTAGAGGTGGTGTTGAACCTCGTCGTCGATGTCTGCCCTTGCTGGTAATAGGCTCCCAAGATATGGAAAGTGGTCCACGTTGTCCAAGGCCGCGCCGTGGATCTTGATGACTGGGGGGGGTAGTGCCATGTGGCGAGGTCAGATTGGTGGAGGACCTTTGTCTTACGGATGTTTAGTGTCAGGCCCATGCTTTTGCATGCCTCGATGAAGGTGTTGACTATGACTTGGCGTTCAGCCTTTGAATGTGCGCAGACGCAAGCGTCGTTCGACGACAGAGGATGAGACAGTCTTGGATCTAGCCTAGATGCGATGAAGGTTGAACAGGTTCCCATTGGTTCTACAGTTTAATTCCACTCCAGCGGTGAGCTTGTTGAGCATGAGGTGGAGCATACAGCGAGGAAGATCGAGAAGAGGGTTCGGGCGATGATGCAGCCCTGCTTGACCCTGGTCCGGAAGTGGATTGGATCTGTGGTGGATCTGTTGTTCAGGATCATGGCTTTCATGTCATCGTGGAGCAGGTGGAGGATGGTGACAAACTTTTGGGGCAGCTGAAATGGAGGAGGGCGCTCCATAGTCCCTTGCAGTTAACAGTGTCAAAGGCCTTTGTGCAGTCAAAGAAGGCCATGTACAAGGGTTGGTGCTGTTCCCTGCATTTTTCTTGCAGTTGTCGCGCCGGAAAGATCATGTCCATTGTACTCCGTAGTGGATGGAATCCGCACTGTGACTCCGGGAGGAGCTCCTCAGCCACAGGGAGAAACCAGTTGAGGAGGATTCTAGCGATGACTTTCCCAGTGGCCGACAACAGGGAGATTCCTCTTTAGTTGCCGCAATTGGACTTGTCCCCTTTTTTAAAGCTGGTCCCGATTACTGCATCTCTGAGATCTCCCGGATTGCTCTCCTCCTTCCCGATGAGAGAGATGAGGTCATTCATTCGTGCCAATAGTGCCTCTCCGCCATATTTTAGTGCCTCAGCGGGGATTCCATCCAATCCCAATGCCTTGTTGTTCTTGAGCTGACGGATGGCCTTTTCTACCTCATGCAGGGTTGGGATTTTGCTGCGATGGTGGCGGGTAGCATGCTGCGGGATGGAGTCAAGGACACTCGAGTTAAAGGCAGAGTCTTGATTAAGGAGATCTTTGAAATGCTCCTTCCAGTGGGTCCTGACTGCCTCGGTGTCCTTGATAAGTGTCTCCCCATTCTTGGCCAGCTGGGGCCTTGGGTGCTTGGGCCGTAGATGGACTTGACTGTGGTGAAGAATCCTCGCACATCATGGCTGTCAGCCAGCTGCTGAATCTCCTGTGCTTTCTCCACCCACCATTTATTCCTACCTAGTGTGTCCCCTGTGGCTGCATCACAGCTGGTGGAAGGCTGCTCTGTGTCAGGGCCAGAGATTACAGATGGCCTTGCAGGACGCCCTCGACCAGCTCTGGGCCTGGAAGGCCCGGCTGTAGACTGCACTACCTCAGGCTGGGCGGCGGCAGTCTGGGCTGGCTTGGTGACCAACAGTGACAAGTACAATGGCGAAGTGGTAGTGATGGGATCAGGAATGCTGTCATCTTGAACGAGGACTGCAGGTTCCTGCTCCACTGACGCACAGCCATTCCCCCGGGACAGCACCTCAGTATCCCCACCAATCTGCTGGAGCACAGATCGGTGGGCTGCTGCAATGCTGTGAGATCCCCAGTCAACTGTGCTAGACCCAGCGATGATGGAAGAAGTCAGAAGTCAGAGCTCGCGTGGCATCGAGCTGAGACCGCATGAGAACAGTCTGAGCTTCGATGCCAGCAACCATTCTCTGCATTACAGCACCAAGATGTTGCATTGCTGCAAAGGAGGCTGCCACATCGCCCATGACATGCAACATGAGGTCTGGATCTGCACGGTCTCTCTGGGAGTCCACCGTCGTCTGCAGACTGGAAATGTTGGGCTCCATGGTGTGCACAGAGCTCTGTGTAATGTTGGAGGCAGAATCTTCCACACTCCTTACCACAGCCGAGAGACTCTCGGGCGCCCTTGCCATTGCACCTATCATCTCGGAGTGCATGGCCATCACCCTTGTTGTGAACTCCTCCCCATATATGTCGTCACCTGAGTCCTGTGCAGCAGAACTTGTGTGCGAACTCTCACTCCAGGGAGCTGGCTCCTGAGCTACCCTTTCCACTTGGCCTTGCTGCAGCCCACTCGTCTCTGGTGCATCACCCAGTCATCATCATCATCAGAGCAGTCCCTCGGAATCGAGAAAGACTTGCTTCCACTCTAAAAATGAGTCCTTTGGTGACTGAACAGTCCAATATGAGAACCACAGCCCCTGTCAAAGGTGGTACAGATAGTCGTTGAAGGAAAGGGTGGATGGGACTGGTTTTCCGCACGCTCTTTCCACTGCCTGCACTTGATTTCTGCATGCTCTCGGCGATGAGACTCGAGGTGTCCAGCGCCTCTCACCCAGTACAAACCCCACCACGAAGCTAACCTCTAACGAACGCATAGAGCCAGTCTCTGAAGTGGTGCCTGCGGGTGAGAAATGCAATGACATGGTGCTTGGGTCCTCCTCCTCTTCTCCTTCATCACTCTCATTGGGGGTCTCAGGGACAGGCTGGACATACTGGTGGCTGATTATCTGAAAGCATAAACGCAAAAGACTCACGTTAAGGTGAGGGAAGCAGGGTAGGAATGGAGCAAGGAATGCAGACAGTATCAGGAGCTGGAAAGTGATAAAGCCTTCTGTTGTGAGAGGAAAGTGGGATGAGAAGAGGAGAGGGAATAAAGATACCGTTTTTGTGCCCAGCGGGATCGATGGTGCCAACGGCCACGGCACCCACTACCTGCTGCGCAATGAGCCACAGCACTTGTTCCTCGATGTCTGACAGCTGCTGGAGCTGAGGTTCACCCCCACCTGTCCTCTGCTGCTCCCTCCTACTGTGCCCCATCTTGGCCTGCAAAAGAAAGGAATGTGTATGAGTTAGATTCCAGCTGTGTGTCTGGGAGATATGCCTGCTATAGTTGAATAGCTGTGAATGTAGGCAAGACGTGAGGTGAGGATGCGAGTTTTAATAGTTGCAGATGTTTGATGGATGAGTGGTGGGTGGAAACCTATGAGCTCTCTCCCTTCAATCTGGATTAGGAGCAGCCATGGCCATGAGGTCTCTCAGTTGGTGTCAGATCAAGTTGCAGTTTGATAGAATCTCCCCTTTAAGAACTGGAATGAGCCCGTGTGAAGGATTGAAAGCTGAATGCTGAATGCAAGCCACCTGAACTTCGGTAGCGCACTGGTAATAGCGCTCCTCTGAGGTCATTAGTGCTTGATTTACTGCCCCCTTCCTTCCTGGGGCGCTAAAGCCCAATTTAGAAGTTCAGTTTCCTTTGCGCCTAGCACTAAATTTTCAAAATTTAAAAAGTTAATGTCCCAACTGGGGTGCTACCGAATTTCTCCCCCATAATTTTGAAATTGCTCACAAATATATTTATTATGAAAAGCTTGCATTTTACCCTCCAAGAGATTTGATAGAGGTGTTCAAAATCATGAGGGGTCTGGACAGAGTAGATAGAGTGAAACTGTTCCCATTGGTGGAAGGGTCGAGAACCAGGGGACACAGATTTCAGGTGATTGGGAAAAGAACTAAAGGCGACATGAGGCAAAAACTTTTTTACGCAGCGAGTGGTTAGGATCTGGAATACACTGCCTGAAAGGGTGGTGGAGGCAGACTTAATTAGGGCTTTCAAGAGGGAGTTGGATAAGTACTTGAAAGAAAAAAAATTGTAGGGCTCTGGGGAAAGGGCAGGGGAGTGGGACTAGCTGAGGTGCTCTTGCAGAGAGCCGGCATGGGCTCGACGGGCCAAATGGCCTTCTTCCGTCCTGTAAGTGATTTTGCCTTTGGTGGTTTTGAATCACCCCTGTTACAACAGTTCTAGATCCCAGGAATTATAGTAGTGAACATCATCATCATAGGCAGTCCCTCGGAATGGAGGAAGACTTGCATCCACTCTTAGAATGAGTCCTTTGGTAGCTGAACAGTCCAATGCGAGAGCCACAGTCCCTGCCACAGGTGGGACAAGATAGTCGTTGAGGGTAAGAGAGGGTGGGACAGGTTTGCCGCACGTTCCTTCCACTGCCTGTGCTTGTCTTCCGCATGCACTCGCCGATAATTCTCGAGGCGCTTAGCACCCTCCCGGATCCACCTCCTCCACCCAGGGCAGTCTTCGGCCAGGGATTCCCAGGAATCGGTGGGGATGCTGCACTTTACCAGGGAGGCTTTGAGGGTGTCAGCCTATGTGATGGTCTAAAGGATGTGTGGGCTGGGATAATGCTCACCAGTTACCCCTTTGGCTTACTCGCTGTTTCTCCCGATGAGGCGTATCTTCTGCTTTCTGTACCAATCTGTGGTTTCCAAGACCCAGTCTCAAGGTCAGCTTTCCAGTCAAAATAGCGAGGCTCTCTTTGCTCACAGATGATTTCTTCTCTCCGTCCCAGACGGAGTGCTCTGTCCTTGAATGTGTTGAACAAAGCAAGCAGAGGAGGGAGAGAGAGAAATGGCAGCAAACTGCTGTCTCTTATACCTGAAAGTACTTGCTGAATCCTCGTGCCAAAAACCAGTCCTTTGCCTGAGGCAGTCCAATTAAAGAGCAATAAATCACATCTCCAGCCTGTGCCTTTGTTACCGAGCTCTTCCTGGGGATAAAGGCTCCAACGAGTCTGGGTGGCCAAATAGCTTCCTTTGTCCTGAGGTTCCCGCACTCCGGGGCTCGCAGTCATTTCGACAGCTTGAGCACTGACCAGTTTACCTGATCTCTCACTGGTGGGTTCCCATTACATGACAAAAGGGTCCTCCATCTGCTTTCAGCCATCCCAGACTATCCCCGCCCATCTGATGTGTATTCCTGTGGAACATGCCTAGGCTAGTCCCAGTCATGCTGTCAGCTCTTCTGAAATATGAAAAAGCAATGTCCAAAACATAAAGTCCAAAATCCTGAAGTCTGTGTCGATGTTTACGCCGATGCTTACAGTGCTGTAACCACTCTAAGATTCTATGATTCTAAGTTAGAGTGAATAATTTCAGCCAAAGGATTATTGAAACTTGGAATTCTTCATTTCAAGTCCCAATGAGACAAAGGCTATAATAAAATTTAAGGGAAATGGCAGAGAAATGGGATTACAGTAGATAGCTCCAGCTGAAGAGCTAGAAGTAATGCAGACATGAAGGGCTGAATGGCCTGTTTCTCTGCTATGGTTTTTAAGATTCTTTGAAAAAGCCACATAGGTCTGCTGAATTCAGAGCTCAGGTATGTTTATTTTACCACCTGTTGATTCCCTACTTTAGGGAACACTAAGAGTGAAACATTTGGGGGCTTAATGTCACCCGTTACTAGC
This sequence comes from Pristiophorus japonicus, assembly GCF_044704955.1. Classification (NCBI taxonomy): domain Eukaryota; kingdom Metazoa; phylum Chordata; class Chondrichthyes; family Pristiophoridae; genus Pristiophorus; species Pristiophorus japonicus. The sequence continues at coordinate 66,863,464 of NC_091979.1, forward strand.
AAAAAATAAGTTCACATTTAAGCTTTTTAAAAAATGTTATTAGAAGTAGTGGCTTGTTACAATAGATGTTTAAAGATTTTTGTGTGTAGGGAGTGCTGCTGGATGCTTGCAAGACCTTGGATGGTAAAGGCAAGTCCTGCTAAGTATTTCCAGCTGTTATTTCAGACTTACAGAATCTGCTCGCAGAGGGAAGAGGAGGACACCGAAGAGGAGGAAGCCAAAGAAAAGGAAGCAGAATGAAGGATACAGCCCTTTCTGGCTAGGATATCCGGGATGGAATCATCTACCTGCGGTACCAGTGACCAGAACTCCAATTCCCCTTTCCACATTTGTCCCACACCTTACCTCCCCTTTGTTACTGACCATCACAGTGTCATCTTGGCCATGATGCTGAAATAAAAGCAAACTTTCCAATCCAACTTTATACATCTATCCATCCAATATGACATCAAGAAATCAACACATCACCCTTATGCATTCTCTTAGTGATTGTCTTGGGTGTGCTTTTGCCTATCCTCTCTTCCTCCTCCCCCTCCCTCCTCCCTCCAACCTCCTCCCTCCATCTCCCTCTTGCTCAACCATTGACTAGGCAGGCTGTATTTCTTGGGTGTGTGAAATGAGGAAGACACAAGGATGGAGTTGTGGTGAGGGGAGGGCTGGAAAGCAAGAGGTGCATGCCAGAAGGAGAATAACATATAAGGATACCAGTATCTTGTATCCTTTCTGCCCCGCCACTGGCCATGGGCTCAGCCATGCTCCTGTGAAGAATGGCCTGCACTGTCTCCTCCAAGGGAGTGAGGTGAGGCTAGGAATGGAAGGTGTGGCTCGTGATTGCTAAAGATTGTTGGTAGGTGAGTGATTAGCTGGGAGGGTGGGGGCAGGGGGGAGTCGTGCGTTGAGCAGTGTGTGAGGCTAGTTCTGCAGTTGGTGGGAGACAGCTTTTGAAGATGCATTCACTGACCTTGACCAGTGATCTGAGGTCACGGATCTTCTTTGACACTGGAGCCAGTTGGTGGGGGCGACATTGCTGGCAGTAACAACCTCAGTGATTTGGTCCCATATCATTCTTTCTGGAGGTCCTTCTGGCCCCTGTGGGTTGAGGACCTCTCTTGCAATGTTGACCCCATGCACAAAGCTGGAGTGCTGCGTGTGAGACCCTGGGTATCCTTCCTTGGCTTGCTGGGCCACTTGTGTTAGTGCAGAAGCAATTTTTCCCATTTATTTAGGTTCAGAAGAGAATTCAGCTTTAAGTGCTGAAGACTCCCATTTGGGATTTATTTCTGATGTTAATTTTTTTAAAGGCAGTAAGGGCCAAAACTGAATTTTTCCACATCATTTAATTTTTATTAGTTCAGAAAGCCCTGCCCTTTTAATGCATTGCCCCTTTAATTTTCCACAATGCCTAGCGAACTCTGTAGCCTCGCTTTCAGAGATTGTTGGAAGATGAAACGCCGCTCCTGGACGGGAACTCTCATGTCTGCACTAATGCCACCAGGAGGGCATTACATTTCGAAGATCTCCTTAACCGAGACTCTGTCTTCAACGCGAGTGTCCTCGACTCTATCCCGCAGCTTCCTACCCGCCACCATCTCAGTACAACCCAGCTCGGCATGAGGTAGAAAAGGCCATCTGTAAGCTGAAGAATAACAAGGCAACGGGAGCAGATGGAATTCTCGCCGAAACACTAAAGCATGGTGGAGAAGAACTTTGGGCATGAATATATGACCTAATTTCTCTTATCTGGAAGGACTAGAGCATGCCAGGAGATCTCAGGGACGCTGTAATCGTGACCATCTTCAAAAAAGGGGAAATGTCCGACTGCGGTAACTACAGAGGAATCTCCCTGCTGTCGGCCACAGGGAAAGTCATTGCAAGAATCCTCCTCAATCGTCTTCTCCCTGTGACTGAAGAGCTCCTCCCAGAGTCGCAATGCGGATTCTATCCACTACAGGGTACAACAGACATGATCTTCACTGCGTGATAACTACAAGAGAAATGCAGGGAACAGTAACAATCCTTGTACGTGGCCTTCTTTGATCTCACAAAGGCCTTTGACACTGTCAACAGTGAGGGACTATGGAACATCCTCCTCCATTTCGGCTGCCCCCAAAAGTTTGAGAAGTACCACCAGCGCTGCCTCCGCAAGATCCTGCAAATCCAGACGCACCAACATCAGTGTTCTTGCTCAGGCCAATATCCCCAGCATCAAAGCATTGACCATACTCGATCAGCTGCATTGGGCAGGCCACATCATCCGCATACCAGACACAAGTCTCCCAAAGCAAGCACTCTACGCGGAGCTTCGATACGGCAAGCGAGCCCCAGGTGGACAGAGGAAACGCTTCAAGGTCACCCTCAAAGTCTCCTTGATAAAATGCAACATACTCGCTGGCACCTGAGAATCCCTGGCCCAAGACTGCCCAAAGTGGAGGAAAAGCATCCGGGAGGGCACTGAGCACCTCGAGTCCCATCGCCGAGAACAAGCAGAAACCAAGCGTAGACAGCGGAAGGAGCGTGCATCAACGCAGGCTTCCTGACCACCCTTTCCTTCATCCACTGTCTGCCCCTCCTGTGACAGAGACTGTAGGTCCTGCATTGGACTCCTCAGTCACCTGAGAACTCACTTTTAGAGTGGACGCAAGTCATCCTCGACTCCGAGGGACTGTCTATGATGATGATGATGATGACATGGTAAGTTAGTGTTGGGCTAAAAATCTTTAGCCCCAGCACAAAGTTTTCCCTAGTAGCTCTTCGTTCATTTTCAGCTGCCATTAACCCGAGTTGCCAGTGATACCATGGTGGCCACAAATTTTTAGCCTTAAGTTCCGTCTCCTACCTCCCCTGAAAAAAGGCAAGCAATGTTGTTTATATCTATAATTTGGGTGACAATGGTTACCAATTCATTTTCTCATTGTGTTACTTCTAAATTCAGTTCATAATGGAAATGTCTACACAAAGTCAATAATTATTGAGGGGTTTTTGGAAGTTAGGAGAAATTATTAAGCCATGCTTTTATTTCTTTTCAATGTTTTATTTACATTTGAATTGCAAGTCAAAATCAATAAATCTAACACTTAATATTGACAAATCCTACAAATTCCTCAAATCTGCTATATACATAAAGCAAGGCAATCTATCTGCCAATTTGTAAATTCCAGAATTTATCAACCTTATGTAGGAGTACCATAATCAAGAAAAATTACCTGCCAAACCTTTTTCTATTTAAGAAAGAAGGACCAGCAAAATCATATTATTTTCATCATGACAAAATCACATAAAAGGGACACTATGATGTATTTTACAATCCTTGCAAATTATTGCCTCATCTCCAACTTCCCTTTCCTCTCCAAAGTCCTTGACCGTGTTGTTGCCTCCCAAATCTGTGCCCAGCTTTCCAGCAACAACAGCCAGAATTTTGCTGGTGCACAGCGGACAGGATTGGTGTCGGGACCCGCTGTCAAATCGCAAACACTTACTTTTCCCAATGTCGAGTCTGCCAGCACTAAGCAGACCCAACCGGCAGCGGAGGGGACCTCATTTAAACAATTATTGGCTTGTTGACAAGCCCTTAAGCATGAAATAAACCTTACCTTTTGACCTGAACATCTCGTCCATGGCTTCCACACTGCTGCTGGACCCCGTCTGTTAATCTCAGGCGGAAGTTGTGTGATCATTGAATCAGCTGATGAGTGATAGCTTGAAATGTAGATAAAAGCTCCCACTTCACACCTGTTTACTTTCCAAATTATGAAGCTCTTGTTTACTGCATGTGCAACACAGATTGAGCTTTATGCAGGCTACAAGTATTTGCAGCAAACTCATCCACAATTGACAGATTGCTTCTGTCATCTCAACTTCAACTGCTATCTACTCCATCAGCATGGGTGCCCTTTACACTCTCTCACCTTGGTCCACCACGATCACCAGGCACACCAGCAGCACCAACAACAACACCACCAACCTTCTTTGCAATCACCTGTTAATGCACAGGACAGAGGGCATCAGCACCCAACCACATTGATACCAAGGAGGCCAGGGATGGCCTCACCATGCCCCCATTTGCTTCACTTGATGCTGTTCACTCTGACTGACACATGATGTGCCAGGTTGGCACCAGCCCACACCAACACCATAAAGTATTCCTACAATGCCGACATCATTCCTTTCACACCTATTCGCATTGCATGGGGCACAGTTATAGAAACATAGAAACATAGAAAATAGGTGCAGGAGTAGGCCATTCGGCCCTTTGAGTCTGCACCCCCATTCAATAAGATCATGGCTGATCATTCACCTCAGTACCCCTTTCCCGCCTTAGCTCCATACCCCTTGATCCCTTTAGCCATAAGGGCCATATCTAACTCCCTCTTGAATATATTCAATGAACTGGCATCAACAACTGTCTGCGGTGGGGAATTCTACAGGTTAACAACTCTGAGTGCAGAAGTTTCTCCTCATCTCAGTCCTAAATGGCTTACCCCTTATCCTTAGACTATGTCCCCTGGTTCTGGACTTCGCCAACATCGGCAACATTCTTCCTGCATCTAACCTGTCCAGTCCCGTCAGAATTTTATAAGTTTCTATGCAATCCCCTCTAATCCTTCTTAACGCCAGAGAATACAGTCGATCCAGTCTCTCCTCATATATCAGTCCTACCATCCTGGGAATCAGTCTGGTGAACCTTCGCTGCACTCCCTCAATAGCAAGAACATCCTTCCTCAGATTAGGAGACCAAAACTGAACACAATATTCCAAGTGAGGCCTCACTAAGGCCCTGTACAACTGCAGTAAGGCCTCCCTGCTCCTATACTCAAATCCCCTAGCTGAGAAGACCAACAAACCATTTGCCTTCTTCACCGCCTGCTGTACCTGCATGCCAACTTTCAATGACTGATGCACATGACACCCATGTCTCGTTGCACCTCCCCTTTTCCTAATCTGCCGCCATTCAGATAATATTCTGCCTTCGTGTTTTTACCACCAAAATGGATAACCTCACATTAATCCATATTATACTGCATCTGCCACACATTTACCCACTCACTAACCTGTCCAAATCACCCTGCAGCCTTTTAGCGTCCTCCTCATACCCAGCTTAGTGTTATCTGCAAACTTGGAGATATTACACTAAATTCCCTCATTCAAATCATTAATGATTATTGTAAATAGCTGGGGTCCCAGCACTGAGCACTGCGACACCCCATTAGTCACTGCCTGCCATTCTGAAAAGGACCCGTTTATCCCGACTCTCTGCTTCCTGTCTGCCAAACAGTTCTCTATCCACGTCAGTATATTACCCCCAATACCATGTGTTTTAATTTTGCACACCAATCTCTTGTGTGGGACCTTGTCAAAAACCTTTTGAAACTCCAAAAACACCACATCTACTGGTTCTCCCTTGTCCACTCTACTAGTTACATCCTCAAAAAATTCTAGATTTGTCAAGCAGAATTTCCCTTTCGTACTTGGACCGATCCTGTCACTGCTTTTCAAAGGTGCTGCTATTTCATCTTTAATAATTGATTCCAACATTTTCCCACTACTGATGTCAGGCTAACCAGTCTATAATTAGCCGTTTTCGCTCTCCCTCCTTTCTTAAAAAGTGGTGTTACATTAGCTACCCTCCAGTCCATAGGAACTGATCCAGAGTCGATAGACTGTTGGAAAATGATCACCAATGCATCCACTATTTCTAGGGCTACTTCCTTAAGTACTTTGGGATGCAGACTATCAGGCCCCGAGGATTTATCGGGCTTCAATCCCATCAATTTCCCAAACACAATTTCCCGCCTAATAAGGATTTCCTTCAGTTCCTCCTTCTCACTAGACCCACTGTCCCCTAGTATTTCCGGAAGGTTATTTGTTCTTCCTTCGTGAAGACAGAACCAAAGTATTTGTTTTACAGGTCCGCCATTTCTTTGTTCCCCATTATAAATTCACCTGAATCTGACTGCAAGGGACCTATGTTTGTTTTCACTCATCTTTTTCTCTTCACGTATCTATAGAAGCTTTTGCAGTCAGATTTTATGACCCCAGCTAGCTTCCTCTCATACACTATTTTCCTCCTTTTAAATAAACCCTTTGTCCTCCTCCGCTGTCTTATAAAATTCTCCCTGTCCTCAGGTTTGCTGCTTTTTCTATCTAATTTATATGCCTCTTCCTTGGATTTAATACTATCCTTAATTTTCCTTGTTAGCCACGGTTGAGCCACCTTCCCCGTTTTATTTTTACTCCAGACATGGATGTACAATTGTTGAAGTTCATCCATGTGATCTTTAAATGTTTGCCATTGCCTATCCACCGTCAACCCTTTAAGTATAATTTGCCAGTCTATTCTAGCCAATTCACAACTCATACCATCGAAGTTGCCTTTCCTTAAGTTCAGGACCCTAGTCTCTGAATTAACTGTGTCACTCTCCGTCTTAATAAAGAATTCTACCATATTATGGTCACTCTTCCCCAAGGGGCCTCGCACAACAAGATTGCTAATTAGTCCTTTCTCATTACACATCACCCAGTCTAGGATGGCCAGCCCTCTAGTTGGTTCCTCGACATATTGGTCTGGAAGACCATCCCTAATACACTCCAGGAAATCTTCGTCCACCGCATTGCTACCAGTTTGGTTAGCCTGATCAATATGTAGATTAAAGTCGCCATGATAACCGCTGTACCTTTATTGCACGCATCCCTAATTTCTTGTTTGATGCTGTCCCCAACCTCACTACTACTGTTTGGTGATCTGTACACAACTCCCACTAGCGTTTTCTGCCCTTTGGTATTCCATAGCTCCACCCATACCGATTCCACATCATCCAAGCTAATGTCCTTCCTTACTATTGCATTAATTTCCTCTTTAACCAGCAATGCCATCCATCTCCTTTTCCTTTCTGTCTATCCTTCCTAAATGTTGAATACCCCTGGATGTGAGTTCCCAGCCTTGGTCACCCTGGAGCCATGTCTCCGTGATGCCAATTACATCATATCTGCGCAGTTAATTTGTCTACCTTATTCCGAATACTCCTCTCATTGAGGCACAGAGCCTTCAGACTTGTCTTTTTAACACACTTTGCCCCTTTAGAATTTTGCTGCAATGTGGCCTTTTTGCTTTTTTCCTTGGGTTTCTCTGCCCTCCACTTTTACTTTGCTCCTTTCTATCTTTTGCTTCTGCCCCTATTCTACTTCCCTCTGTCTCCCTGCATCGGTTCCCATCCCCCTGCCATATTAGTTTAAGCCCTCCTCAACAGTACTAGCAAACACTCCCCCGAGGACATTGGTTCCGGCCCTGCCCAGGTGCAGACCGTTCAGTTTGTATTAGTCCCACCTCCCCCAAAACCGGTTCCAATGTCCCAGGAATTTGAATCCCTCCCTTCTGCACCATTCCTCAAGCCACGTATTCATCTGAGCTATCCTGTGATTCATACTCTGACTAGCATGTGGCATGGGTAGCAATCCCGAGATTACTACTTTTGAGGTCTTACTTTTTAATTTAGCTCCTAGCTCCCTAAATTCGTCTTATAGGACCTCATCCCATTTTTTACCTATATCGTTGGTACCTAAATGCAGCGGGACAACTGGCTGTTCACCCTCCCCCTTCAAAATGTCCTGCAGCCGCTCCGAGACATCCTTGATCCTTGCACCAGGGAGGCAACATACCATCCTGGAGTCTCAGTTGCGGCCGCAGAAACGTCTATCTATTCCCCTTACAATAGAATCCCCTACCACTATAGCTCTCCCATTCATTTTCCTGCCCTCCTGTGCAGCAGAGCCACCCATGGTGCCATGAACTTGTCTGCTGCTGCTCTCCCCTAATTAGTCATCCCATTCATCCCATCCCATATCCCCTGATATGTCTCACCATTCAATGCAACTCACTAAGCCACTTCCAAAGGTGCACACAAATCTGTCCAAGAATGCAAAGTATTAAAAATAAAGGTGTCAATGATTGACACCACATTAACAGAAATTTTACTTGAACATTGCATAAAACACCCAAGTACCTACCATTGTGTGTGGTTAGTTGGTATGATTGCACTAGGATGAGGGTGGCTAGTGAGATGAGGAAGTGATAATATAGATAAAGATGGATGGGTGGAGGTCCAAAGTAAATTGGTGTGAGTAAGGATGTGCAGGAATAGGGCAAGAAAGGTAGAGTGATGCGGATGTGATGAGAGGCACAGCAGGATGAGGTTGAGTGGCTTTGTACTAACATTTCGTGATATACTGAGATCATGGAAACGTTTGTGGCACTGCACCCAGGTCCTCCTGACCACATTCCTGCTTTTTCCCTCCTGTGCAATGTGCAACCAGACTGCACTGATCTCCTGGGGAGGTCTCTTCTACCCATGGGAAGGGAAGAAAACCTCTGTGTATGCTGTGACACCCTCCATAAGCATATGGAAGGAATCATGGGAGAGCCTGGGTGCAGCCCTATGCCATTGTAAAGTGCTTGTCAGTGTTGCAGGTACAGCAAGTAATCAGGAAGGCAAATGGAATGTTGGCCTTTATTGCAAAGGGAATGGAGTATAAAAGCAGGGAAGTCCTGCTACAACTGTATAGGGTATTGGTAAAGCCACACCTGGAGTATTGCATCCAGTTTTTTAAGGAGGGATATACTTGTAGTTCAGAGACAGTTCACTAGGTTGATTTCTGAGATGAAGGTGTTGACTTATGAAAAAAGATTGAGCAGATTGGGCCTATACTCATTGCAGTCTAGAAGAATGAGAGGTGATCTTATTGAAACATATAAGATACTGAGGGGGCGCAACAAGATAGATGCAGAGAGGATGTTTCCCCTCATGGGGCAATGTAGGGGGCATGGTTTCAGAATAAGGGGTCGCCTGTTTAGAACTGAGATGAGGAGGAATTTCTTCTCTCAGAGGATCATAAATCTGTGGAATTCTCTGTCCCAGGGAGCTGTGGCGGCTGGGTCATTGAATATATTTAAGGTGGAGCTAGACAGCTTTTTGAGCGATAAGCGAGTGAAGGGTTATGGGGAGCGGGCAGGGAAGTGGAGCTGAGCCCAGGATCAGATCAGCCATGATCTTATTAAATGGCGAAGCAGACTCGAGGGGCCAGATAGCCGCCTCCTGCTCCTATTTCTTCTGTTCTCATGTTTGCAACACCTCAAGCTGTAGAACACTGACAGCACAACTGCCAAAATCAATTTGGACATGGTCCCTTCAAGGAAACCGGCTGATGACGCATCAGAGGCTCTTTCTCTAATTGGCTGGGAAACTCGTTGGTCGGGCAATTATGCGCCACAGCTCCCTGGGACAGAGAATTCCACAGATTTATGATCCTCTGAGAGAAGAAATTCCTCCTCATCTCAGTTCTAAACAGGCGACCCCTTATTCTGAAACCATGCCCCCTACATTGCTCCATGAGGGGAAACATCCTCTCTGCATCTATCTTGTTGCGCCCCCTCAGTATCTTATATGTTTCAATACGATCATCGCTCATTTTTCTAGACCTATTAAGGGAAATTCATTTCACAGAGCGGGATGGAGCCAGCAGCGGGATCGGGATCTGTCACTGATGTTGTCCGCCACGGACACACCGAGGTTAATAAAATTAGGGCCTACATCTTTGAACATCTGGGTTACCACCCCTGCTACAGCACTAAAACAGCCCTTAGCAAAGTCACAAATGTCATCTTCTGTGACTGTGCCTGCAGTGCACTATGCCACCTCTCCCTTCTTGGCCTATCTGCAGCCTTTGACATGGTTAACCACACCATCCTCCTCCAATGCCTCTCCACCATTGTCCAACTGAGTGGAACTGCTCTTGTCTGGTTCCACCCTTACCTATCCAGTCAGAGCCAGAGAATCCCCTGGAATGGCTTCCCTTCCTACCCCCATGTCATTACCTTTGTAGTTTCCAACAATCTATCCTTGGCCCCCTCCTATTTCTCATCTGCATGCTGCCCTCAGCGACATCATCTGAAGACATAAAACCATAGAAAGTTATGGCACAGAAGGAAGCCATTTAGTTCTTCGTGTCTGTGCCAGCCAAAAAAGAGCTATCCAGCCTAATCCCACTTCCCAGCTCTTGGTCTGTAGTCTTGTAGATTGCAGCACTTCAGATGCATATCCAAGTACTTTTTAAATGTGATGAGGATTTCTGCCTCTATTGCCCTTTCAGGCAGTGAGTTCCAAACCCCCACCAGCCTCTGGGTGAAAACATTTCTCCTCAACTCCCCTCCACAAACTTCTACCAATTACTTTACATGACATAAAGCTCCACACGTAAGCAGGCAACATCCAGGTCAACCTCACTACCACCTGTTCTCCACACTTGCACTGCTTATGGGTTGTCAGCCTGCTTGTCTGACATCCAATCCTGGATGAGCTACAATTTCCTCGAATTAAACATTGGAAAGACCAAAGGCATTGTCTTCAGTCCCCGCCACAAACTTTGTTTCCACCCCATGATTGAGTAGACTAGGCCTATATTCCTTAGAGTTTAGAAGAATGAGAGGTGATCTAATTGAAGCATATAAAATTCTTAAGGGGATTGACAGGGCTAATTCTGAGAAAATGATTTCCCTGGCTGGGAATCTAGAACACAGAGTCACAGTCTCAGAATAAGGACTGAGATAAGGAGAAATTTCTTCACTCAAAGGGTTGTGAATCTTTAGAATTCTCGACCCCAGATTGCTGTGGATGCTCAGTCATTGATAGAGGTTGATAAAATTTGGGGAACTAAGGGAATGAAGGGATATGGGGATAGTGCGGGAAGGTGGAGTTGAGGGAGAAGATCAGCCATGATCTTGTTGAATGGCTCGAGTGGCCAAATGGTTTACTCCAGCTCCTAATTCTTGTACTTACATTCTTACGATTCCATCTCCCTCCCCGGCCATTGTCTCAGCCTGAACCAAGCTGTTCACAACCTCAATGTCCTATTTGACCCTGAGCTGAGTTTCCGAGCCCATACCATCTCCATGAAAGGACCACCCACATCCACCTCTGTAACAGCGCCCGTCTCTGCCGCTGCCTCAGCCTCTCTGTTGCGGAAAACCTCATCCCTGCTTTTGTTACCGATAGACTCCACTATTCCAATGCTCTCCTGGCCAGCCTCCCATCTCCTACTCTCCATATACTCGAGCTCATCCAAAACTTTGCTGTCCATCTCCTAACCCGCACCAAATCCTGCTCACCATTATTCCTGTGCTCGCTAACCTGCATTGGCTCCTCGTCCATCCGCACCTCAAATTTAATACCTTGATCCTTCTGTTCAAATCCTTCCATGGCCTCGCAACTTCCTAATGCTGTAATCTTCTCCAACCTAGCAATCCTCCAAGAATCCAAAACTAGGGACCATAAATACAAGATAATTATGAATAAATCCAAAAGGGAAATAGGAGAATCTTCTTTTCTCAGAGAGAGGTTAGAATGTGGAACTCACTACTAAAGTGGTTGCGGCAAATAACTTAGATGCTTTCAAAAGGAAACTAGATGAGTACATGAGAGAAAAGGGAATAGAAAGATATGCTGAAAGGCTGAGATGAGGTAGATAGAATGAGAGGAGATTTCTGTAGAGGATAAACACCAGCACAGACAAGTTGGGCCGAATGGTCGGTTTCTGTGCTGTATATTGTATATAATTCTCTGTAACTCTACATTCCTCCAATCTGGTCTCTTATGCATCACCCACTTCTTTGCCCCATCATTGGCAGCCGCTCTTCAGCAGTCCAGGCCCAAAGCTCTGGAATTCCCTCTCTATACCTCTCTACGTCTCTCTCCTTCTTTAAGATCCTCCTTAAAACCTATGGGTGAGAAATTCACTATCACTCCACCAGGCGCTAACAATTTCAAACGTAAAAAATTCAAGGTTTGCGCTCCAGGAAGGAAGTAGAGCGCTAAATCAAGCGCCCCACTTCTTTCCTGGAGCATAATCGGCAGCAGGCGGGGGCGGTGACTTCAGCAACACTGCACACTGGGCCGTGTAGCGCTGCTGCATTGAAAGGCTCCTTCCCTCCCTTAAAGGGAAGGGTCATCGCTGCAGATTCTGCAAAATAAAAAGTACCTACCTGGACCACCGCAGCAGCCGCGATCCCGTGCGATCAGCCCAGCACTCAAGCAGGGAGTCGGGCTGATTGATTGTGGGCACAAACCGGCGAAAAAAACTGGAAGAGAAAAGATAAGTTTTATTTTTACTTACCTCGGCCACCTCGCCTTTAAGTATCGTCCCAGAAGCGGCCGGCCTCCCGATGCACACCTCCTGCAGCTGTCAGTGTTTTCGCCTGGCGCTGCTGCAGGGGCCAGAAGGCAATTTCGGGTCCGGCACGCTACCGGGACAATGCATACGGCGATGACGTCATGATCTCTGGGCATAGGGGATTGGGGCACAACGCTATACCGCCGCCACAAAACTCCCACCGAATATAGCGGGAGTCAATGTCTAGAGCAGTAACTGGAGGCACCAAGGCGCCCAATTTTGCCCCCTATCTCTTCAACCAAGCTTTTCGTCGCTCCTCATATCTCCTTCTTTAGTTCGGAGTCAATTTTTGCCTGATTACGCTCCTGTTAAGCGCCTTGCAACATTTTACTACATTAAAGGCACTATATAAATGCAAGTTGTTGTAATATGTACTGCCCAGCTCAGTCTTAATTTACATTTTATGCCCTGACCAGGGTTAAATTAAATGACAGCACTTTTGTCTGGTGTTTACATCACTGTTGAAGAGAAATAATTGGCATGCTCATTTAGATCTCTTTTAGTTCCAATGAAAGGCTTGCATGTCAATCTGAATTCTTGCAAACAAGCAATCGATCCAGACTCCACATGCTTTGCTTGTTCAACTACATTTGTGATGTGATCAGATCCAGCTTCTTATGTGAGACACACACAGATTGCAAAACAAGTCTACTAATGCAAGACATAACATCCTTTACCAGTGTTAGGTACAGATAATATATATGAATTGGGATTAAAAATTATTAGTGATTTAATTAAAAATGTATAAATTTATTTTAAAATTAGGCTGGTTCATTGATTTAAGAGCTAAAAATGTACGATGCATTGAATTATATATTACATATTCACTATGTTAATGAGCTGTTTGTTTACATTCAATGAGTGATTTGTTTTACAATTAGGTTATTGTAGTTACGAGGTACTCTTCATTAAAGCTGTAATCTCAATTTGCCGTGTTCTTAAAAAAAAACTGCATCGTATATGTCAGAAGATGAAATGCCTGTATTTGTAAATATTTCTCATAGTAGGAGAATTATGTCATTTACCCATTTCTGCGCCCAGGTTGCCATTTTCATCACTACAACAACAACTTGGCCCCAAAACTCCTCGGGGGCTCTGGTCTAAAGAGTGGAACCTCAAACCACCACTTACAGGCAAATGACAGCCAAATTGTGGAGCCGAGGAAATAACTCCCCAAGTTGGGAGTTCCTGCTCCTCAGCTTCAGTCAGGTTCCAGCATTATAGTGGTGGCCAGAGTGCCAAGTGAGTGGAGACTGATCAACCTCCAGAAAGATGTACATGGGCCCTAAGCCAGGCAAGAGGCAATTCTTTTCAGCAATAAAAATGTTCAGCTATTTTCTCTTGCCCAGGGAGCTGAAAGGATCACAGGAACAGTATCCCCCCACCCCACTATGCCCCGCCCCCACCACCCCTTACCACACTTGGTCAGCTCCGCTGGGCAGGCCACATTGTTCGCATGCCAGACCCGAGACTCCCAAAGCAAGCGTTCTACTTGGAACTCCTTCACGGCAAACGAGCCAAAGTTGGGCAGAGGAAATGCTACAAGGACACCCTCAAAACCTCCCTGATAAAATGCGACATCCCCACCAACGCCTGGGAGTCCCTGGCCAAAGACAGCCCTGAGTGGAGGAAATGCATCCGGGAGGACGCTGAGCACCTCGAGTCTCAACGCCGAGTGCATGCAGAAATCAAGCGCAGGCAGTGAAAAGAGCGTGCGGCAAACCAGTCCCACCCTCCCTTTCCCTCAATGACTATCTGTCCCACCTTTGACAGGGACTGTGATTCTCGTATTGGACTGTTCAGCCAAGAGCTCATTTTTAGAGTGGAAGCAAGTCTTCCTCGATTCCGAGGGACTGCCTATGATGATCATGACCACAGATAAGAGGGGGCACCAGAGCTTCTGGAAATTATGGACGGGGAAGCATCAGAAAAGTGTCTGAAGTGGTGCTTGCCCCTGCCTGACCCATGTGAATGAAGTGCACTTCTACTGAACCCTAATATTTATATAGCGCATTTAATATAGTAAACATGTGAGAGTTAGGAGAGATGATAAAAAAGGATGCTTTAATAATGCAGGCACAAAGTAGCAAGATGGAGGGGTTTCGGGAGGGAGTTCCAGAGACCAGGGCTGAGACAGCTGAAGGCTCTGCCATTAATAGTGGCGTGAAAGGAGGGGCCATGTAGAAGAAGCCATAGTCAGAGAACTGAAGGGCTTCGACAGGCAAGTAGAGTTGGAGCAGGTTGTAAAGACAGACTGAGTTCAGGCCATGAAGAGAATAAAATAAGCTTTGGGGGCAGGAGACCAATGGAGTTCAGCAAGTAGGATTTGGTATGGGACTGAATTCGCACAGTAAGTATTTTGGACAAGTTGGAGTGTGTGCAGGATGAAGCTCGGAAATCCAGTGCTTGAGAAGGCAAGTCCGGATATATGGGGCTCAATTTTCCCCACTGATTTGTGACTTTTTTTTGGTGCGCGCCGCTTTTTTTGGCCTAAATTTAAAATTCCAAGTTCCCCCAAAGATTGTGTGCCGGCATAACTCAGTTAGTTACGATTTTTTTAGGTTCCTTTTTTTTGCGTCATGGGGAGTGTAACCTAATGCATGCGCCAGTTTTTCACATTTATGTAAGTTTGTCCAACTTACGCTTCTCCTAGGACGGCGTATGTGGCCACTCCCAAAAAACCTTCTGGGCTTAAGAAAAACCAGCGCAGATCAAAAAATTGTCGCAGAAAGACGCCATTGTTTTTATGCAAAGTTTTGGAGGGAGTCAAGACACATTAAATATGCATCATCAAGCTTAATTTTTTTCAATTGAAAATGCAGGAAATGGAAGTTTCATGCAATTCTTTAATTTTTGATTTTTTTTAAAGTGCCATGCCACCAACAAACGTCTCCAAACCGGGCTCAAGGGTCGCAGAATCGGCCAGCAGAATTGGTCCCTCGCCCGGACACAGGGGCTAAGGGCTCGGCTTCAAAAGAAGCCTGGGGGGGGTGCGGCGGTGGGGGGGTGTGGAAACCGAACTAAAGGGATGAGAACACTTACACTATGCAGCAAGGCAAGCAACATCAAATGAAGCCCGAGGGAGTGGGAGGGTGTTTCCCGATCTAAGCAAGCCTATTGCGCATGCTCAGACCTGGGTGTGGTCCAGTCTAGGGCGTCGACCTTGTGGAGAGAGACAACAAAGAAGCTTGTCCTGCCTGCTGTTTTGAGCTTCTTGCAAAGGTACAATTTAATCATGAGGGCAATACTGACAATGCCGTACCTCGTGCAAGCCTTCTGCATTGCAAGCAAGCAAGCAAGTGCTGCAGAGGAGACAATTGATTTGACGTCATCGCATGTGGAACCTCAGCGCATGGGCAGGAAGCCTTATCCAGGTCAGGTATATCGAGTCAGGTGTTCATACCTGCACCTGAGTGATGCAGACTGTGTGAGAAGGCCGCATTTCTGCAAAGAAGTTGTAACCGAGATCTGTGAGTTCGTAAAAGCAGACCTGCAACCTAGAAGCATCAAAAGAACTGCATTTTCAGTTGAAGTGAAGGTTACAGCTGCACTTTCATTCTATGCATCTGGATCGTTCTAGGCCACAACTGGGGATGTGTGCACCAATTCTCAACATGCAACACATAGCTGCATTCGGCAGGTGACTGCTCTACTATATGCCTGGAGGAATGACTACATAAAGTTCCCCTGCCCGCCCAGGCAATGTGTGAAAGGGCTGTGGGCTTCTCCAGGATTGCTGGCATTGATTGTACCCACATCGCCTTGTTAGCACGTTTAGAGGATTCCGAGATGTACAGGAACAGAAAAGGCTTCCACTCCATTAATGTGCAACTCATGTGTGATGACATGCATCACATCATGTTAGTTGATGCAAGATACCCTGGAAGCACCCCTGATGCATTCATCCTATGGGAGGGTGCTATATCTGCCATGTTTCAGCAGTAGCCAGAAGCGCAGAGCTGCTACTGGGAGACAAAGGGTACGGCCTCGCCACCTGGCTCATGAAACCCCTACGCGTAACCCGGACAGAAGCTGACTGTCGCACACACAGCATAATAGAGAGGAGCATTGGCATCTTGAAACAACGTTTCCGATGCCTGGACCATTCCGGAGGCTACTTGCAATACTCCCCTGAGATTGTCGGTTAGTTCACTCTTGGGTGCTGCATGCTACATAACTTAACCATCATGAGGCAACAGCAGCTGGTAGTAGAAGACCCACCTGGGGTGAGAGTGGCTGATGATGAGGAGGAAGATGTAGCTGATGAGCAGGAGGAGGACAAGGACGAGGAAGCCATGCAATGACCTGAACCCAGAGCACGACGGCAGAGGAGTGTGGGTCATCGTGCCCCTTTAGCGATTGCTTGAGCCTTGCACCAGCAGCTCATCCGTGAACGCTTTGCTGCCTGAAGGCTCAGCGGCAACTATTCGAAATGGACCATGTTTACTGTTTGGAGCTGTTCCGTAATGTGTTGATAATGGAACTAATAATGGAAATGATTCAGTTATAATTTCAAATATATTTTATTCAAAAGTTTAACAAACACTTGTTGTACTTAGCTTAATTTAATAAAAATATTCTTATATTAAACTTTAAAGTTTTCGGTTAAGATCACTTACAAACTTTAAGATCACTTACTAACTTTTAAACTTATAAATTTACATAACTTACAAAAAACCTTTAATTTGAGAACAGTTACAACAGTAACAACAACAGCAGCAAAGAAAGGCTGCACCCATCTCTCCTCCACCTTATTCTAAGACCGCCCGCTGCGCTTGACCTTGTTGACTCCACTCCTGCCCGCAGGCGGTGGCGCAGTGTTTCTCGGGTTGGTACCAACCTTATTCTTTCAAACACCTTGGGTAATGCGCACTTCTTAATGGGGGGTGGGGGCAGGTGGTAATGTGGAAGGCCCAGCTTGGGCCTCTTCAGAGGCTGGTCTGGGGATTGGAGTGGGAGTGGCAGTTGATTTTGTCAATGGGAATGGGGTCTGGGCATGTTCCCTTATTGCAGCAGTTACCTCCGACATTCCCTCCCTCATGTGCCCTGACAGTGTCTCAGCTACCTGTGACATTCCCTCCCTCATGTTGACCAACAGTGTGCCAGCTACCTGCAACATTCCCTCCCTCATGTGCCCTGACAGTGTAACGGCTACCTGCGACATTCACTCCCTCATGTGCGCCAACATTGTATCAGCTGCCTTAGTCATTCCCTCCCTCATCACCCACCCCACTGATGGTGTCCAGGAGTGATTGTGTAAGGTCAATGCTCTCCGCGCTCATTGCCATCATCTGAACCACATCTGTTAGATCCTGCACCTCAGGAGAGCGCTGTTGAGCTCTCCTTCATCTCCTCACCCTGGGTGTGTCTCGCAGCATTCCACTGGAACCCGCAGCCTCGAACACTGGGGCCCTGGGTGTGCCTCGCTGCACCCCACTGGATCCCCAGCCTCGGACTGAGAGAACCATGGAATGTCCCAACAACACTCGAACCACTCAGGAAAGGGGCTGGCACCTCAATCGGCAGCATCTGCACCTCCTGCAGAGTGAGTACAACAGTGGGGGCTTCATCCATCACCTCCCCCTCCCCCTCCCCCTCCCCCTCACCCCCATGCTCTTGGTCTGGAGGGTGGGATTGGAAGATGTTCTCCTCTTCAGGCCCGTCTGCGTCTGAATCTTCTTGTGTATCGTCAGGGTCGGCCTCAAGTTCTGCAAAATATAACAGAACAGACAAATGATTAGCAGCAGAGGAGGGGACAGAGGGCATGAGTAGGCTCACACAGCGCAGTCAGCAGGCTGATTTGAAGGACCATGATGAATGATAACACATTACATCAACCGAAGCGTAGCTGACGGAGACATCCCCATGAACCGAAGCATGGCTAGCCCACGCAGTACTTAACACTTAGCAAAGTCAGACTGTGAAATTTGCAGGACTTACCCTCTCCCTCGAGTGTGGGCCCAGCTTGTGCAGTGGTGGTTGCTTTCCTCCAGGCAGGACCCATCAAAGCAGCAGCCCTGTCTTCCAATTGTGTCAGTGGGTGCAGATTTGCCAGGCCACCTCCTTTTCGAGTTCTTTCCCTTTTGTTGTGTGCCACCTTCCTCTGCAAAGACGAAAATATAACTTTTTAGAGAGGGTGTCTTTCTGCTGGGTGGGACATATACAGATGGTCACATTTACAATTGCAATTCCAGTAAATAAATGAAAATATTACTTACACTAACTACTTTACCAAAGTCCTGCCACTTCTTTTTGCACTGGCCTCCAGACCTCGGGGTGGTCACCATTGCACAGTAATCTTCTGCAAGTTCCAGCATTTCTTAATTTCTTTTGGTGAAACTTTTATGTGACCTCTGCTGGTGTCCAGCTCATGCCATCTGGCCTCAATTACAGTAATGAGTGTCTCCACTTCATCCTGTAAGAAATTCTTGGTCCTTGAGCCGCGTTGCATCTTGTATTGCAGCTCCGATTTTTCCAATGAGAATTAAAGTTCTCACACACAACTGGCTCATTAAAAACGGCTGAATGCAGACTGGGAGGTGTACTGGCCATGCGTGCCCATAGCAATCACGTCAAAACTTTCCTTTTTTTTCCCGCGCATGCGTAGAAGGGGAGACATCGTTTTTCCGATGCAGACCTTAGGCTCTACCCACCGACCCCCCACCCCCCGAGGCTAAAGGACAGGCTGCATGGCGCCAATTTCAAAAAATAGAACGGGGAAATTTGCTTCTTATTTTTTTTGAGTAGCCGGGCACAATAAAACGGGCGTAACTCTGGCAATACACAAAAATACGCCAACACGGAAAATTGAGCCCCATGGGGAGGACTGAGCGGCCACAGCACAGACATGTGTGCCCATTGTCCCCAATCAACTAACTTTTCTTGTATTTTCACAATTGGAGCAACAGTTTTAGACTCACTGGGAACCAAAGTTCCTCGGTGTTCTCTTGTTTTCGATTTAAAATTGATGATGTAGCAAACTGGCAATATCACAACAATATCCTTTATTTGCAACAGATTTACAGATGGTGCAATCAGCAGAAACATGGAAACATAGAAAATAGGTGCAGGAGTAGGCCATTCGGCCCTTCGAGCCTACACCACCATTCAATAAGATCATGGCTGATCATTCCCTCAGTACCCATTTCCTGCTTTCTCTCCATACCCCTTGATCCCTTTAGCCGTAAGGGCCATATCTAACTCCCTCTTGAATATATCCAATGAACTGGCATCAACAACTCTCTGCGGTAGAGAATTCCACAGGTTAACAACTCTCTGAGTGAAGAAGTTTCTCCTCATCTCAGTCCTAAATGGCCTACCCCTTATCCTGTGTCCCCTGGTTCTGGACTTCCCCATCATCTGGAACATTCTTCCCGCATCTAACCTGTCCAGTCCCATCAGAATCTTATAAGTTTCTATGAGATCCCCTCTCATTCTTCTAAACTCCAGTGTATAAAGGCCCAGTTGATCCAGTCTCTCCTCATATGTCAGTCCCGCCATACCTGGAATCAGTCTGGTGAACCTTCGCTGCACTCCCTCAATAGCATCCTTCCTCAGATTAGGAGACCAAAACTGAACACAATATTCCAGATGAGGCCTCACCAAGGCCCTGTACGACTGCAGTAAGACCTCCCTGCTCCTATACTCAAAACCCCTAGCTATGAAGGCCAACATACCATTTGCCTTCTTCACCGCCTGCTGTACCTGCATGCCAACTTTCAATGATTGATGAACCATGACACCCAGGTCTCGTTGCATCTCCCCCTGCCCTAATCTGCGGCCATTCAGATAATATTCTGCCTTCGTGTTTTTGCCACCAAATTGGACAACCTCACATTTATCCACATTATACTGCATCTGCCATGCATTTGCCCACTCACCTAACCTGTCCAAGTCACCCTGCAACCTCTTAGCATTTACCTCACAGCTCACACCGCTACCCAGTTTAGTGTCATCTACAAACTTGGAGATATTACACTCAATTCCTTCATCCAAATCATTAATGTATATTGTAAGGAGCTGGGGTCCCAGCACTGAGCCCTGCGGTACTCCACTAGTCACTGCCTGCCACTCTGAAAAGGACCCGTTTATCCCGACTTTCTGCTTCCTGTCTGCCAACCAGTTCTCTATCCACATCAGTACATTACCCCCAATACCATGTGCTTTGATTTTGCACAACAATCTCTTGTGTGGGACCTTGTCAAAAGCCTTTTGAAAGTCCAAATACACCACACCCACTGGTTCTCCCTTGTCCACTCTACTAGTTACATCCTCAAAAAATTCTAGAAGATTTGTCAAACATGATTTCCCTTTCATAAATCCATGCTGACTTGGACCGATCCTGTCACTGCTTTCCAAATGCGCTGCTATTTCATCTTTGATAATTGATTCCAACATTTTCCACACTACTGATGTCAGGCTAACCGGTCTATAATTACCCATTTTCTCTCTCCCTCCTTTTTTAAACAGTGCTGTTACATTAGCTACCCTCCAGTCCATAGGAACTGATCCACAGTCAATAGACTGTTGGAAAATGATCACCAATGCATCCACTATTTCTATGGCCACTTCCTTAAGTACTCTGGGATGCAGACTATCAGGCCCCGGGGATTTATCGGCCTTCAATCCCATCAATTTCCCGAACATAATTTCCCATTTTATAACAATATCCTTCAGTTCCTTCTTCTCACTAGACCCTCGGTCCCCTAGTATTTCTGGAAGGTTATTTGTGTCTTCCTTCGTGAAAACAGAACCAAAGTATTTGTTTAATTGGTCCGCCATTTCTTTGTTCCCCATTATAAATTCACCTGAATCTGACTGCAAGGGACCTACATTTGTCTTCACTAATCTTTTTCTTTTCACATATCTATCGAAGCTTTTGCAGTCAGTTTTTATGTTCCCAGCAAGCTTCCTCTCATACTCTATGTTCTCCCTCCTAATTAAACCCTTTGTCCTCCTCTGCTGTATTACAAAACCAGTCCTCAGGTTTGCTTCTTTTTCTGGCCAATTTATAAGCCTCTTCCTTGGATTTAACACTATCCTTAATTTCCCTTGTTAGCCACGCTTGAGCAACCTTCCCCGTTTTATTTTTACTCCAGACAAGGATGTACAATTGTTGAAGTTCATCCATATGATCTTTGTCTCTGTGTCACTCTCCATCTTAACAAAGAATTCTACCATATTATGGTCACACTTCCCCAAGTGGGCCTCGTACAACAAGATTGTTAATTAGTCCTTTCTCATTACACATCACCCAGTCTAGGAAGGCCAGCCCTCTAGTTGGTTCCTCGACATATTGGTCTAGAAAACCATTCCTAATACACTCCAGGAAATCCTCCTCCACTGCATTGGTACCAGTTTGGTTAGCCCAGTCAATATGTAGATTAAAGTCACCTATGATAACTGCTGTACCTTTATTGCACACATCCCTAATTTCTTTTTTGATGCTGTCCCCATCCTCATTACTACTGTTTGGTGGCCTGTACACAACAAACACTAGCGTTTTTAAATTACAGTATCAGTTTGACTTAGTTTGTAGTACTCTCATCTCTGAGTTAGAAGGTTATGGGTTCAACTTCTATTCTAGGACCACAGATATTTCATCTTTCGGAAGCTCGGACATTGTTATCATTTAGAATGGTTCCTCCGAATAGAAAATTAAATATAGCCAAGCTGGTCAATATTAATGAGCAGTAAAAATACAATTTATTTTCTGAGTGTTCAAAGTTTTATTGCTCTTTTAATAATAACAATTTGCTTTTATACAATGCCTTTAACATAAAAATCATCTCAAGGCACTTCATGAATGGAAATAGATAGGGATGAAGAAATCCCTGGATATGTGTTGTCCCACCGGCAGGACAGGGCCACCAGAGGTGCGGGCACAGTGGTATATAGTCAATTGATGCTGACCCTGGGTGTCCTCAATACTGATTAAAGACCCTGAAGTCTCATAGGGCTGGATATTAGCTCGCAGACGGGGAAGGAGGGGGAGCAGATTTGAGGTTGGCAAACCCGGAAGTACGGTTTTCCCGAATGTCCTGCCGTTAGTCTTTAGATTTTTTTCTGTTGTTTTCCCGCCCAGGAGCAGACAGATCACGGGGGCAGGAGAGTTTTCTGCAGAGAATATTGGGCCTGCTGCAAACACTCCTGTTCCTCCTGGCCCACAAGCAGTGCTTTAAAGGCGCTTAGCTCATGAATTCAGCCCTTCCCGTTTCCTTTCACCTGCCAAGGCCAAGGAAACCCAGCCTACTGTAGTTAAATCAACATAACAAAAACAGATTATCTGATCATTATCACTTTGCTGTGTGTGGGAGCTTGCTGTGTGCAATTTGGCTGCCGCATTTCCTACATTACAATAGTGATTACACTCCAAAAGTACTTAATTGGCTGTAAAGCATTTTGAGACATCCGGTGGTTGTGAAAGGCACTATATAATTGCAAGTCTTTCTTTCTTTAAAAATCGAATCACTGCTAAAGTGAAGGCACGCAGCCCCATTAAAGTATTTAATGGACCAACCTGCAAGTGGATTGGTCGCCCGCCCCTTGTCCTGCCTGCAGTAAAACTGAAAGTGGGCAGGTTTGAGGTGAATTGGATTCCTGTTTCATATTTTTACTTTTTAACCTCCCATCCAAACCAAACCCACCAGTTTTTGGGTGTTAAAATTCCCCCCATGCTTTCAGATCAAACATGGGCAAGTAACCCTCCTGGTGATTACCACCTAATGTCCTCTTTCAACAAATGAATCAGGATTCCTCCATATTGAATACCACTTGGAGGAAGTACTGAGGGTACTAAAGGCACAGAATGTATGCTGGGTACCACCACTGACCCAGCTCGCTGAGTCCTGAAGGACATGACTGCCAGACTGGGCCTGCGGCAGGTGGTGAGAAAACTAACATAAGGGAATAACTTACTTGAATTCATCCTTACCAAGCTACCTGTTGCAGTTGTATCTGTCCATCACAGCATTAGTAGGAGTGAGCACCACACATTCCTTTTGGGGACCAATTCTTGTCTTCTCACTGAGTACATCCTCCATCATGTTGTGTGACAGTACCACCATGTACAGCAGAACATATTAAGAACAGATTCAACAGTTCAAAACTGGGCATTCATGAGGCGTTTTGGACCATCAACAGCTGTAAAATTGTACATCACCACAATCTGTAAACATATTGCCTCCACTCCCTCACTCCTCCATCACCATCAAACCAGACGACCAGCCCTGGTTCAATGAGGAGTATAGATGAGCATAAAAACAGAAAATGCTGAAATCTCAGCAGGTCAGGCAGCATTTGTGGCGAGGATGCAGAGTTAACATTTCGGGTCGACGACCCTTCGTCAGAACTGGCGAATGTTTGAAAAGAACAGATTCTTAACAAGCACTGAAAGGGGGAGGGGAAGAAAGAACAAAAGGGAAGGTCTGTGATAGGTTGGAAGACAAGAGAGTTGACAAAAGGGATGATGGCCCAAATTCAAATGGTAATGCCAGGAGTTAGAAAAACATTAGTCGAGATAGGGTGTGAATGATGGGATTATGACCAACTGCCTTTAGAGACAAGGAGAAAAAAAAGAAAGAAACAGACTCTGAGGGGATGGGGAGGGGGCGGGTGGGGCCAAAGATTGGCAGCGGCTATGCTCTGAAATTTTTGAACTCAATGTTGAGTCCAGAAGGCTGTAAAGTGCCTAAATGAAAGATGAGGTGCTGTTCCTCGAGCTTGCGTTGAGCTTCGTTGGAACAGTGTAGCAGACCAAGGACAGAGAGGTCAGAGTGGGAATGGAATGGAGAATTAAGGTGACAGGCGACTGGAAGCTCAGGGTCACTTGCGGACTGAACGGAGGTGCTCCGCAAAGCGGTCACCCAATCTCCCCTTGGTCTCCCCAATGTAGAGGAGACCACATCTTGAGCAGCGAATACAGTATACTAAATTGAAAGAAGTACAAGTAAATCACTGTTTCACCTGGAAGGAGTATTTGGGGCCCTGGATAGTGGTAAGGGAGGAGGTAAACAGGAAAGTGTGTTCGCATGTCAGGAGCAGCAACAGGTGTACCTGAAAATGAGATTTCAATCTGGTGAAGCTACAGTACAACACACTCTTGTTTTTATCTGAATTTCAAGGCATAATTGGCTAGATTTCCTACCTGTTGACCAAGAATGGGTGGTATATGTCACAGATAGCAAAGATTATAGTTCCAATGAGGAGAAAGAGGAATAAGACTTTGAAAATTCTGAGAAGAGGTGCTGTCATGATTCCAAGATAATTTCTGGAACAAACATGGATCATGGGTCACATGTAGCAGAGGTAAGAGAATCAAAGCATATTGGTCCCAGGTTCAGGCAAAATATGTTCTGAATTAGGTGATTCCAGCCAGGGTTCTGTTATGTGTGCAACACTATATAACCAGCATTCCACCACCATCAGAGGGCATATCTGTTGGAGTCCCAAGGGATCCTAGCATCCCTTGGGAGCAGGCCTCCCATGCTGTACAGGTACTCTGGAGTTAGAATAAAGGGACTAAGGTCACACTTACTCAGTCAGTAACATTGCTTTATTTGAGACATAATAACTGGCGACGAGGTAACGAACCATTACGCAAAAATGCAGAGAACTGTTGGCATCCTGGAGAAATTCTCAGAAGGGGATGATTGGGAGGCCTTCGTGGAGCAACTCGACCAATACTTCGTGGCCAACGAGCTGGAAGGAAGTGTGAATGCTGCCAAACGAAGAGCGATCCTCCTCACCGTCTGTGGGGCAACAACCTATGAAGAATCTTCTTGCTCCGGTGAAACCAACAACCAAATCGTATGAAGAACTGTGTACGCTGGTCCGGGAGCACCGAAATCCGAAGGAGAGCGTTCTGATGGCAAGGTATCAATTTTACACATGTCAACGGTCTGAAGGCCAGGAAGTGGCGAGCTATGTCGCCGAACTAAGGCGCCTTGTAGGACATTGCAAATTCGATGGATTCCTGGAGCAAATGCTAAGAGACTTCTTTGTGCTTGGCATTGGCCATGAGGTTATCCATCACAAACTATTGACAGTTGAAACACCGAACCTGAGCAAAGCCATAACGATAGCCCACGTATTTATGTCCACCAGCGATAACACCAAACAAATTTCGCAGCATAAAAATGTTTCGGCAAGTACTCAAAGTAACATCATTTTCAGGCAGGAATGCATATGGCAGAATGTACATGCCTGCAGCTGCACGACCTTAGATGACTCAGAGTCCGCCATCAAGCGTTAATGCGAGGCAATTGACACCTTGTTGGCACTGCAGAGGTGATCATCGAGCCCATCAATGCCGCTTCAAACACTATGCGACAAAGGCTGTGGAACAATGGGATACCTCCAGTGAATGTGCAGATGAGCTGCAAACCCTGCAAACCACCACGTTGCAGAGGAAGACCATGGCGGATCAAACTGAACAAGAGACTCAAACCGAGGAGGCAGAAGTATACGGGGTACACACCTTCACCACAAAATGTCCACTGATCATGTTAAAAGTCGAACTGAACGGAATTCCAGTATCCATGGAATTGGACACGGGTGCGAGTCAGTCTATCATGAGCAAAAAGGCCTTCGACAGGCTGTGGTGCAACAAGGCACACAGGCCCAAGCTGAGCCCTATTCATACCAAGCTGAGAACTTACACCAAAGAGCTGATCCCTGTAATTGGCAGTGCAGCAGTAAAAGTCTCCTATGATGGAGCAGTGCACGAACTACCACTATGAATTGTACCAGGAGATGGCCCCACACTGTTCGACAGAAGCTGGCTGGGAAAAGTCCGCTGGAACTGGGACGGCATCCGAGCACTTTCATCCGTCGACGACGCCTCATGTGCCCAGGTTCTGAGCTAGTTTTCGTCGTTGTTTACGCCAGGCATCGGAAGTTCTCGGGGGCGAAGATACAGATCCACTTGATTCCTGGTACATGACCCATCCACCACAGGGCATGGGCGGTGCCATATATGATGCGAGAGAAAGTGGAGATCGAGCTAGACAGGCTGCAATGAGAGGGCATTATCGTGCCGGTGGAGTTCAATGAGTGGGCCAGTCCAATTGTTCCGGTTCTCAAGGGCGATGGCACGGTCAGAATTTGTGGAGATTATAAAGTAACGATTAACCGTTTTTCGCTGCAGGACCAGTACCCGCTACCCAAGGCAGACGACCTATTTGCGACGCTGGCAGGAGAAAAGACGTTCACCAAGTTGGACCTGACCTCGGCCTACATGACGCAGGAGCTGGCGGAATCTTCGAAAGGCCTCACCTGCATCAACACGCACAAAGGTCTGTTCATCTACAATAGATGCCTGTTTGGGATTCGATCAGCCACGGCTATTTTTCAAAGGAACATGGAAAGTCTGCTAAAGTCGGTTCCGCGCACCATGGTTTTCCAGGACGGCATTGATCACAGGTCGGGACACCATCGAACACTTGAAGAACCTGGAAGAGGTTCTAAGTTGGCTAGATCGTTTGGGACTCAGGTTGAAATGCTCGAAGTGTGTTTTCCTGGCACCAGAGGTTGAGTTCTTAGGGAGAAGAAACGCAGCAGATGGCATCAGAACCACCAAAGCCAAGACAGAGGCCATCAAGAACGCGCTGAGACCACAGAATGTGATGGAGCTGTGGTCATTCCTGGGACTCCTCAATTATTTTGGTAATTTCCTACCGGGTTGAGCACCTTGCTAGAACCTCGCCACATGTTGCTACGCAAGGGAGATGACTGGGTATGGGGGAAATCACAAGAGACAGCTTTTGAGAAAGCCTGAAATCAGTTATGTTCCAACAAACTGCTTGTCCTGTATGATCCATGTAAACGTTTAGTGCTAGCTTGCGATGCGTCTTCGTACGTGGTTGGGTGTGTATTTCAACAAACTAACGAATCGGGAACATTGCAACCGGCGGCTTATGCTTCCAGGAGCTTGTCCAAGGCCGAAAGGGCCGACAGCATGATTGAAAATGAAGCTCTGGCATGCGTATATGAGGTAAAAAAAATGCAGTATCTGTTTGGGCTTAAGTTCGAGTTAGAAACTGACCATAAGCCGCTCATATTGCTATTCTCAGAGACCAAAGGTATCAATACCAATGCCTCTGTTCGCATCCAAAGATGGGTACTCACGTTGCATATAACTATGTAATTTGCCATTGGCCAGGCACAGAGAACTGCCCTGACGCCCTCAGTCGGCTACCATTGCCCACCACCGGGGTGGAAATGGCACAGCCTGCAGACTTGCTCTTGGTGATGGATGCATTCGAAAACGAAAGGTCACCCGTTACAGCCCGTCAGATCAGGACCTGGATCAGTCAGGAGCCTTTACTGTCCCTGGTTAAAAAAAAACTGTGTCCTCCATGGGAGCTGGTCCAGCGTCCCAGCGGAGATGTATGAAGAGATCAAGACGAAATGTCCATACAGGCGGACTGTCTTTTGTGGGGTAATCGCGTGGTTTTGCCTAAGAAAGGCAGGGAAACGTTCATACGCAACCTACACAGCACCCACCCAGGCGTAGTACTGATGAAAGCTATAGCCAGATCCCATGTGTGGTGGCCCGGCATCGACTCAGGTTTGGAGTCTTGCGTGCGCCAATGCAACACTTGCTCTCAACTGAGCAATGCACTCAGGGAGGCACCGCTAAGTTTGTGGTCATGGCCCTCCAAACCATGGTCTAGGATCCACGTTGACTTCGCTGGCCCGTTCCTCGGCAAAATGTTCTTGGTTGTTGTGGATGCTTATTCAAAATGGATTGAGTGTGTGATAATGTCTGTAAGCACGTCCACTGCCACCATCGAAAAGCAACGAGCCATGTTTGCCACGCACAGTCTGCTGATGTCCTTGTCAGCGACAATGGGCCTTGTTTCACCAGCGCTGAATTCAAGGAATTCATGACCCGCAATGGGATCAAGCATGTCACATCTGCCCCGTTCAAGCCCGCATCCAACGGCCAGGCAGAACAGGCAGTCCAAACCAT
Source organism: Pristiophorus japonicus (assembly GCF_044704955.1). Taxonomy (NCBI): domain Eukaryota; kingdom Metazoa; phylum Chordata; class Chondrichthyes; family Pristiophoridae; genus Pristiophorus; species Pristiophorus japonicus. Next base: position 66,891,653 of record NC_091979.1, read on the forward strand.
CAAGCAAAGCTTGAAATGCATGTCGGAAGACTCCCTGCAGATCCGTCTGTCCCAAGTCCTGCTCAGCCACCGCACCAGACCCCACTCGCTCAGCAGGGTTACCCCAGCTGAATTGCTCATGTAAAGGGCGCTCAAAACAAGGCTCTGTCTAATCCAGGATCATGTCGAGGGCAGACGGCATCAACAAAGCATGTACCATGATCGCGCAAATTTTTCTCGTGATATCGAAGTCAATGACCCTGTATTTGTACTCAACTATGGACATGGTCCCAAACAGCTAGCTTGCACTGTCATAGCTAAAGAAGGGAGTAGAGTGTTTCAGGTCAAACTCGCAAATAGACGAACTTGCAGAAAGCATTTGAACCAAACCAAACTGCGATTCACAGACTGCCACAACTTTATAGGTTCACAATAATCAAAAGTGTTCAGGCCAGAAACGGCTGGAATTTTCGGGGGTCCATGCGAGCTTGACTGGAGGCGGATCAGGTGGGAAGTTTTAATTATCTTGCAGCGGGTCGTGAACTTACCCTTGTCATGCCTTACCCTCGGGCACATTTTTCGGCCCATCAGCGCCCCGAACACCAGGGGCGAGCGAGCTAAGTTAAATCATTATTTAGGTACTTGTCAGACTCTTAAGAATCTTTTTAAACCCACCTTTCAAATTTCACTGGATGACTACAGAAATCACGCAGCTCGGGAACCAAGTCTGTGAGCCTAAGGTGGGAGCTGAGTGGCCATTGATCCAGCTGATTAATGGAAAGCATGGAAAGTACAATAAAACCTCCCACCTCACAGCTGGTCACTTTCCTCAGGCAGAAGCTATTGCTGACTGCATGCCAGCACAGATTTAGCTTTCTACAAGCTGCAAGGCCAAGTTTTCCCTGACCTCGGCGGGCAACGCCGGTAGCGGGTCCCGGCCTCGCTGCTGGCTCCAGCCCGCTGACCAAAATGAATTTCCCTGATTGGGCTTGTAAAGCCCGCCCAGTACATTTGCCAACCAATTGAAGGAAGTGGGTCAGATGATGTCATTTGATGACACGTCATCAGCCGATTTCCTTAAAGGGACCATGTCCAAATTGATTTTGACAATTGTGCTTTCAGTGTTCTACAGCATTGAGGTGCTGCAAACACTGACAAGCACTGCACAAAGTTACACGGCTGCACCCGGGCTCTCCCATGATTCCCTCAATCTGCTTATGGAGGGAGTCACAGCATGCAGAGAAGTGCTCTTCCCTTCCAATGGGCAGAAGAGACCTTCCCAGGAGACTAACGCAACTTGGTTGCTCATTGCACAGGAGGACGCAAGCAGGGATGTCATCAGGAGCACCAGGCTGCAGTGGCGCAAACCTTTCAATGATCTCAGTGGATCACAAAACATTACAGCAAAGCCATACTCAACCAAATCCTGCTGTGCCGCTCATCACATCCCCATCACTCTGCCTTCCCTACCCTACTCCTGCACATCCTTACTCACACTAACTTACTTTGCACCGACAGCCATCCCTCTCTCTCTATCTACATTGTCACTTCCCCATCTCACTAGCCACCTCTCACACTCACCCTCATCCTAGTGCAATCATACCAACTATCAATACACAAGGGTAGTCACTTGGATGTTTTATGCAATATCCATCAAAAGTTTCTGCAGAGAGACAACTATTATCTGAATGGTGACAGATTAGGAAAAGGGGAGGTGCAACGAGACCTGAGTGTCATGGTACCTCAGTCATTGAAGGTTGGCATGCAGGTACAGCAGGCGGTTAAGAAAGCAAATGGCATGTTGGCCTTCATAGCGAGGGGATTTGAGTACAGGGGCAGGGAGGTGTTACTACAGTTGTACAGGGCCTTGGTGAGGCCACACCTGGAGTATTGTGTACAGTTTTGGTCTCCTAACTTGAGGAAGGACATTCTTGCTATTGAGGGAGTGCAGTGAAGGTTCACCAGACTGATTCCCGGGATGGCAGGACTGACATATCAAGAAAGACTGGATCAGCTGGGCTTGTATTCACTGGAGTTCAGAAGAATGAGAGGGGATCTCATAGAAACGTTTAAAATTCTGACAGGTTTAGACAGGTTAGATGCAGGAAGAATGTTCCCAATGTTGGGGAAGTCCAGACCAGGGGTCACAGTGTAAGGATAAAGGGTAAGCCATTTAGGACCGAGATGAGGAGAAACTTCTTCACCCAGAGAGTGGTGAACCTGTGGAATTCTCTACCACAGAAAGTTGTTGAGGCCAATTCACTAAATATATTCAAAAAGGAGTTAGATGCAGTCCTTACTACTAGGGGGATCAAGGGGTATGGCGAGAAAGCAGGAGTGAGGTACTGAAGTTGCATGTTCAGCCATGAACTCATTGATTGGTGGTGCAGGCTCGAAGGGCCAAATGGCCTACTCCTGCACATATTTTCTGTGTTTCTATGGGCCCAAGTTTCCACATGATTTGCGCCTGATTTTTAGGAGCAACTGGTGGAGAACGGACTATCTTAGAAATCGCAATTCTCCACATTTTTTTTTCTGCAGTTCTAGTCAGGTAGAACAGTTCTACTTTGGAACAGAATTTTTTCTTCAAAAGGTGCCGTGTCCAGCCACTGATGCCTGATTTCAAAGTTTCCATAGTGAAAACGTACTCCAAACTAAAGTAGAATGGAGCAAGTGAAGATTTTTGTAGAACTGAAAAAACCTGTTTTACACATTAAAAAATCAGGCGCAGGTTACAAATTAGGCGTCCAGAACGAGGTGGGGGGGGAAGGGAAGTCATTAAATTCGACAATAAATCCTTATTTATACTTCTACAAATATTATATAAATAAATCCAACCTGAATAAACATTTATAAGCAAAGAAAAGATTAAATAAACCATCTTCTTACCTGTGTGAAAGTGCTTCAGTCAGCGATGTTCCCGCGAACGGGAGGGAGGGGAGGAGGGGAGGGAGGGGGAGGAGGGGAGGGAGGGGCAGGCAGGCAGCAAAGATACAGCAGCAGGCTTCGAGCTGTGAGGGGGACTGAGGCCATTTGGACAGGGAGAGGCAGCCACATCGACAGTTTTAAATTTACATTTGCAGAATGGGTGCTGCATTGTCAACACCACATATTATGCAATGGTTCGCCATCAATTCACTGCATAGGAGAGAATTGATTAGAGCTCACCACAACAGGAACGTCGTAGCCCGTAGGTTGATGGGCAGGAGACCTTACCCATGTCGACAATATCGAACCAGGCGCTCGTACCTGGACATGAGCGAGGCTGATTGTGTGAAAAGACTGCGTTTTCGCAGAGAAGTTGTCACTGAGATCTGTGATATGGTGAGAGCAGATTTGCAGCCCAGAAGCAGAAGGACAACTTCCTTGTCTGTTGAAGTGAAGGTAACAGCTGCACTTTCTTTCTATGCCTCGGGATCGTTTCAGGCTACAACTGGAGATGTGTGTGCCATCTCTCAACGTGCAATACATGCCTGTGTTTACCAGGTCACGGCTGCACTGTGCGCGAAGGAATGACTTCATCAATTTCCCAATGACCGCACAAGCGATCCATGAGAGGACTGTGGGCTTCTTCAGGATTGCCGGCTTCCCAAAGGTACAGGGCTGCATTGATTGTACTCACATAGCCTTGCGAGCACCCGTGGAGGATTCTGAGCAGTACCGAAATAGGAAAGGTTTCCACTCTATCAATGTGCAGCTCGTGTGTGACGACAAGCAGCGCATCACGTCAGTCGATGCGAGATACCCTGGCAGCACCCATGATGCGGTCATCCTACGCGACAGCGTTCTATCTGACATGTTTGAGCAGCAGCCAGAAGGGCAGAGCTGGCTACTGGGAGACAAAGGGTACGGCCTGACCACCTGGCTCATGACACCCCTACGCGTGACACGGACAGAAACTGACCGTCAATACAACATGGCGCACATTGCGACGCGCAGCATCATTGAGAGGGCCATTGGCATATTGAAACTGCGATTCCGATGCCTGGACCATTCCGGAGGACAGTTGCAATACTCTCCTGAGATGGTTGGTCACTTCACTGTTGTGTGCTGTATGCTTCATAACTTAGCCATCATGAGGCAGCAGGAGCTGGTAGTGGAACCCGAAGACCCACGTGAGGGTCCAGTGCATGATGATAGTATTACGGAAGACCAGGATGTGGATGATAACGACAATCAGGAAAGCATGCAAGTGCCTGATGCCGGAGCACGAGGTCGGAGGAGGGCCGTCCATCATGCCCCTTTAATGATTGCTCAAGCCTTGCGCCAGCAGCTCATCCGTGAACGCTTCAACTACTGATGCCTGAGGGCTCTGCGAACACTTTTGCATATGGACATGTTTATTCTTTGCAGTTGTTCCTACGTTGTGTTGTGTTAATGGAACATGAAACAGTTTTAATGAAAAAATATTTTATTGAAAAGTTAACGTCACTCTAATAAAATATTTGTTGTATCAAACTATATCTTTTAATATGACTCTTGAAGATCACTTATAAACTTGTAAAGTTACAAAAGTTACAAAACACTTTCTATGTGAAACATTTTACACTCTAAGATCACTACAACTTCAAGATCACTTTTTAGATGCAAAATTAAATAATTTACAGAATGTGCGAGCATTTACACTATAAGATCACTTGAAAACCCTGAGATCACTTATAAGTTGTAAAGTTACAAAACTTACAAAACAATTTCAATTTGAAAAATCTTACACTCTGAAGAACACTTTTAAACTTCAGGATCACTTTTTAGGTGCAAAATTAAATAAGATACAAAAAAATGTGAGAACATTTACACTATGAGATCACTTAAAAACCATAAGATCCCTTATAATTTTTAACGTAACAAAACTTACAAAATAATTTCAATTTGAAAAACGCTACGACAGCTACATCAAGAACAAGAACAAAAGCAGCAAAGAAAGGCTGCAACCATGTCTCATCCACATCTCAGTGAACGTTCACTTCCTCATGGGGGTGTCATTTGATTGGCTGGGCTGTGTGCCCTTATTGCAGCAGCTACCTCAACCAGGCCCATCCTGACAGCCTGTGCTGACACTTGCATGCCTTCCCTGATGGCCTGTGCCGACACTTGCATGCCCTCCCTGATGGCCTGTGCTGACACTTGCATGCCCTCCCTGATGGCCTGTGCCGACACTTGCATGCCCTCCCTGATGGCCTGTGCCGACACTTGCATGCCCTCCCTGACGGCCTGTGCCGACACTTGCATGCCCTCCCTGATGGCCTGTGCCGACACTTGCATGCCCTCCCTGACGGCCTGTGCCGACACTTGCATGCCCTCCCTGATGGCCTGTGCCGTCGATTGCACTCCCTCGGACATTCCCTCCCTAAGTTCCCGTGTCATTACTGCTATTTCTCCCGTCAGGCCCGTCAACTCTTCATCTGCTGCATTGACGCCACCGATGAGTGATCGGGTAAGCTCATTGGTCTCCATACCCAATGCCACAACCTGAGCCGCATCTGTTGCATGCTGCATCTCAGGAGAGCGTGTCTCCAATCTCCTTCTCTTCTGCCTGGGTCTGCCTCGTGGCACCACTGCACTGGGAGGCTTGGGCTGGGACTGGAGGGAGAGGCTTGGGCTGGAATGGTGGGATGCTCTGTGTTCCAGACGACAGCACTCGAGTGCGAGCCATGGGCTGGGATGTTGGACGAATGGGTGTAAACTGCTCGATGATATCAGCAGCAACACTGGGAACCGAAGCGTTGGAATCGAAACCATAGTAGGTGGAACCAGAACCTATGCGAGAGGGAGGCGTAGGCTGGGACGGTAGTGCACTGACTGTAGAAAGCTGCATTATACCAGCAGCACCACTGGGACCCGCAACATCGGAAGCGAAACCATGGATGGTGGGACCAAGACCTATGCTAGGGGTTGAAACTCTGATGCCCCTTGATGGGGGCTCATAAACATTAAATTGGAAGCTCCCCCTTGCAGACATTTCAGTCATCGCTGCCATCATCCAGTCTGGATTGTCCGCAGCTGGTTGTACTGGTTCTTGTTCTGTACCCTCAGGATCCTCAGGGTTGGCAGCAACAGCATCGTCATCATCATCATCATCATCATGTTCTGCAAAATACATCAGAACAGTCAAATGCTTAACAGCAAGGGAGGGGGCCGGGTGGGTGGCCTGAGTACTCTCACACATAGCAGGCCAGGCAGCAGGTTGATTTAAAGGGCCACGATGCATTTTCAGGACTTACCCTCTTCCTCGCGTGCGGGCCCAGCTTGTGCTGTACCAATTGCTTTACTCCATGTCCGACTCATCATAGCAGCTACCCTTTGTTCCAAGGGTGTCAGTGGATGCAGATTGGGCACGCCTCCTCCTGTACGAGTTGCTTCCCTTTTGTTGTGGGCCAATTTCTTCTGCAAAGAGTAAAATATAACTTTTTACAGAGTGTGTCAGTCTGCAAGGTGAGACATACAGATAGCCAGATTACAATTACGATTAAATTAAAAATGGGAAATACTACTTACACTAACTACTTGACCAAGGTCGTGCCATTTCTTTTTACACTGACTTCCAGATCTCCTGGTATGCACCACTGCGCAGTAATCTTCTGCAACTTGGTTCCAGCGTTTCTTCATTTCTTTTGGTGGCACTTTTATGCGACCTCTGTTGCTGGTATCTAGCTCCTGCCATCTCTGCTCAATTACATTCACTAATATCTCAACTTCCTCATGTAAGAAATTCTTTTTTCTTGGTAGATGTTGATCCATTGCAAAGTTGAATTGGCACTTTTTTTTCTCCAAACACAGTCCTTAATTTCAGTGAAAAGCTGAACTCACTGATTTCAGAAGGTGATTTCTTCAGCAGTGCTGCTAAAAGCATTCCCTCACACACAGATATATCAATAAAATTAAAATACAAGCCTTTGCAGGGGTCCAAGAACAAATCTTCACGTTTTCTGCAGCACTTTCAAAAATGGCCGAGTGCCAATGTTTTTTTTCACACTGCGCGTGCGCGAACACTCCAACACGCGTGCGAACGCTCCAACGCGCACGCGCAGCGTTGCTGGCAGGAAAAAAAACTAATTTAAATAGTACCCGCCCCCTCCCACTTACAAAATCGGCGTGAGTGTAGGCTCCGCCCCCCTGGGCGCCGCGCCAGGCAGACAAGGAGCTGCAGAACGCTCCAGAATCGCGATTATTTTTTTTGGCGCCGTTTTAGGCGCGAAAACCGGGCGCCCAGCTCGGAGGGGCGCCCGTTTTTTATCCTGTGGAAACTTGGGCCCTATGTTTCTATGTGGTGTCAAACATTGAAACCATTATTTTCAACCATTTGCCTTTTGGACAGATCTGTGTGCACCTTTGGAAGTGGCTTCGTGAGTTGCAGTGAATGCTGAGACATAACAATACCTCGCGCAATAGTGATGAATGTGAAAGGAATGGCTTTGGCATTATAGGGATGTTTTATGGTGTTGGTGTGGGATAGTGCCAACCTGGCGCATCATGTGGCAGTCAGGGTGTACAGCATCAAGTAAAGTCAATCTGGCCACAATGAGACCATACCTAACGACCCGGGCAATAATGTAGTCGGGTGCTGTTGCCCTCTGTCCTTTGCAGCATCAGTTGATTGCGGAGAAGGTTGGTGTTATTTTTGGTGCTGCTAGTGTGCCAGGTGCTGTTGGTGTTAGGGTTGATCATGGTGGGATTCTGAAGACCAAGGTGAGATAGTTTCAAGGGCACTGATGCTGATAGAGTAGATAGCAGGTGAACTTGAGATGACAGAAGCATTCTGTCAATGGTGAGAGAGGTTGTTCCAATGAGGTGACACTGGATAGAGAGTTTACTCCAAACACTTGCCACCTGCAAAAAATTCAATCTGTTTTCCAAATACAGTAAGGAACAGCTTCTGAGCTTGGAATGTGAACAGCTGTGAGATGGGAGCCTTTATAGCACATTTACAACTGTCAAGTAATGAGATGATTCCATGGCCATTCAACTCCCTGAGCAGTGTGGACCCCGTAGGCAACCTCATAAAATGTATAGGTGAACTCAAAATAATTCCTAATGGGTTGTTAACAAGGTCATAATGACCTAAATTGCCTTCCCCGCTGCTGCCTGTCGGGTCTGTTCAACGCTGACAGAACCGACATCTGGGAAAGGCGCGTGGCAGCAGATTGACAGCGCAGTCAAAAAAAAATGTTTTTCCACCCGGCCCGCCACCAGAAGGCACCCGCTGACCCCTGATTAATTACCCCCCCCCCCCCCCAAGTGTTTCCAGCAAAGTAGCCATCCAGTGTCACTTCACTGACAGATTGCTTCTGTCATCTCTACTTGACATTCCATCTATTTCATCAGTATGGGTGCAATCTATACTGTCTCACCTTGGTCCTCAGAATCGGACCACCATGAGTCACAACACCAGCAGCACTAGGCATACCAGCAGCACCAACAACAACACCACCAATATTCTCCTCAACCACCTGATGCTGCACAGCACAGAGGGCATTAGTGCAGGGCAACATCACGCTGGTGACGATACTCCCAACACAGGATATACAGGCAGAGGATAAGCTTCCTGAACATGACTGAGCAGCAGTGCCAAAGGAGGCTCAGGCTATCGCACCAGGTCATTGCAGACATTTGCATATTGCTGGAGCAAGACCTACAGCCCAGAGTGTGCCTTCCCTACCTTACTCCTGCACATCCTTACTCACACCAGCTTACCTTGCACCTCTACCATGGAAGCACCATCGCCTGCGAGATGGTAGTGCTCATATTGGAGATGCACTCCTCCATTCTCTGCACATTTGCAGACATAGTGCTCGCAAAAGCTGTCGATGCCTCCTGCACTTCATGCTGCACCTCATGGATCACCCTCTTTTTGGAAGGCCTCCGAGGCTCAGCATCCGCACGAAGCTGAGCAGAGCTGGGAGCATCCTGCGCCCCCCGGCGAGGAGTCTCCACTGCTGTCCATCACTTTTGAGTTGTGAGACACCAGGTGACAACACTACTCTATTTCGCATAGCACCCACCGAGGTGTGCGTATCTGCGCTGGTGTTGGGTGCACTTATGTCTGGTGACGGTGCTCACTCAGAGGCTGGAGGCTCCTCTGAGGAGTCATCTTCCTCTTTCTCCTGGACAGTGGGGGGCACTTTTGATGGATCTGTGGGAGAGTAAAGAGATGAATTAGATATATAATTTGAAGAATGGGTACAGATACCATTATGCACATGATGACCATTCAGTGGCTGCTGATATAAGTCCCTATGTGAGTGACTGATGTACACCATTTCTAATTCTGTAATTCTGTCACCAGGTTGCAGAGATGTCCCCCTCTCTCTGTCGCCCACTTCCAGCTTCTTGGTGACTCTAGAAACCTCCAAGGCAGCCTCCTCTGCTGATATTAGGATTGCCAATGATGGCGTTCCACCTCCGGTTCCCTCCCTCTCCCTCTTATTGTGGTCTCTCTTTTCCTGCAAGGAGCAAACAAGAGAAGGTTGTGTGGGAGTGATGGAATGAGTGTAAGGAATGATAGAATGAGTGTAAGGAATGGATGGGTTACATCTTTAGAGGGAGACTATGATGGAGTGTTTTGCGAAAGCCAAGTGGCCTCCATCTGTGTTGTTAGTTGGTATGATTGCATTAGGATTAGTGTGAGTGTGAGTGTGAGGGGTGGCTAGTCAGATGGGAATGTGATATGTCGATAGACAGGAAGGGATGGGTGAACATGCAAGATATGTTGGTGTGAGTAAGGATGTGCAGGAGTAGGCTTGGGAAGGCAGAGTGATGGGGATATGATGAGAGGCACAGCAGGATGAAGTTGAGTGGGCTTTGTACTCACCTTTCCTGATCTAATGAGATCCTTTAAAACATTTCTGGCACTTCACCCAGGTCCTCCTGACCACATCCCTGCTGTTGATCTCCCCTGCTATTTGGAGCCAGGCTCTTTTGGTCTCCTGGCGAGGTCTCTTCCATCCATTAGAAAGAAAGAGGACCTCCCTGCATGCTCTGATTCCCTCCACAAATATATGGAGGGAGTCATCAGAGAACCTGGGTGCAGCCCTCTGTCTCAGTGCCATCATGTTTGCCTCTCTTGCAGCAGTCCAATTGTGGCATGGTAGCCTCGACCTGCAAGAGACCACTAGCGGCAGGTCGGGGCCATAAAAGGAGTGGCGAGCGGCGGCCTGGAGCAGCGTGGCGGCATACCACTGCTAGGTACAGCACGAGCTGGTGCAGGAGGGCGACGGCATTGAAGAGGGCGACTGGATTGCACGTCATCAAGGTCCAGGTCGGTGATTGGAGCGTGGGCAGGTACAGCAGGAGCGGCGAGGTCAGGGCGCAGGAGCGGCAAAAGATTGCAGAGCGATGTGATCGGGGCACAGAAGAGGCGTGAGTTCGAGGACCAGAAGAGACGAGGGCCCAGGGGCAGCACGGGCCAGCCATACTGCGATATTTGCACACACTAGGTCTGTGCAGCAGAGCTGGTCTGCAGTCATCTTGGTCAATCCTTGCCACTGGACCAAGACCTAGCTCTGTCAAGCCCATGTGGTGGCTGGTGTGCAACGGCCACCACACGTTAAAAAAATCCACAACAGGCATCTTCCATCGGTCAGGATGGAGTTCGGGACCTGGAATATTAGGTCCTTCATTGAAACACCTGTAAACTCATCCCTTTTTGGCGTGGGAGCAAGTCATCCTCAATACGAGGGACTGCCTGTTATGATGATGAGTCCAATTGTGCAAAGTGCTGCCTGCACACTCGGAGATGAACCTTCAAATGCAATGTGGCCATGGCTTCTTTAAATATCCTGGCTGGAAACGCATCATCGATGATGTCATCAGACCTGCACCATGTAATTGGGCCGGGTAACACGCAGGGAGGTCTCGATAGGCCCCATTAACGCATAGAATCAGGAACGTGGTCGTGACCCGCCATGGTGACCGCCTGCACATGACTCGCCCAGGTACGGAAGATTCCGGCCGTATAGATAGTTTGATTTGAAATCCATTAACTTAACTAGTATGTTGTATGCATGGCTGTACTAGTGTTACAATTAATACACAAAAGTAAGTAGCTGAGCTTCGGAATTAAAAAAATTAAATATTTGGTATGATTTTCGTAGAATGCATTGTCACTGGAAAATCAAACCAAAGATATAAAAAATATACTTTTGAAGCTCAGGCACCTTACTTTTGTGTATTAATTGTAACACTATTGCAGGCATGCATACAACATACCAGTTAAGTGAATGGATCTCAAATCAAATTATTTTTACATTTCTGGCTTGAACAGTTTTGATTATTGTCTCCAGAAGATAATAACCACACACTCCACCAAACGGCAAAGCCAATGAAAAATAAAAATACTTTGCAAAGGGAGCCAGAAGCTAGAATTAATATTATAAGGGATTACTAGCTGTCATGATTCTTTGGTGTCTTATATTGCTTGAGTCACAGACTGTTGTAATGGAATATTATGGCCTGGATCAAAACAAGACTGGTAGCAATTCTGATGCATTAAAAGTTGCCTGTTTAAATTACATGTTGGTTGTATAGAATGCAAAAGCAATGATAGTTATTTATACCTCAAACAAAGACTGATGTGCTGATATTATTCTCCTTGTCATGGCTAAGTTAATGGCAGTAGATTTAAACTGTATTCTTGATTTTGCTCCAGATAGGTCCAATTTCCAAATTAAAATCCAAGACAGCTTTAAACTTACTAAAATAGCCAGACAATTGAAAATGCAGGAACAGAACTCAGGTTTAATCGACATTTGGTGTTTCCTGAATCCTCGAGGGAGGGATTATGTATTCTACTCCACTCCTCATGCACACTACATCAGAATTGATTGCTTTTTTTCCTTTAAGCATCTAATACAAGCCTGTGTTCAGCTATTAACTGTAGAATAAGTACCATTGCTATTTCTGACCATGCTCGAATGAAGCTTTCTCTTCCTTTGAGTTCTCTCCCAGTTGGGGCTAGGAAACAAAAGCTGAATTTTAGCTTTCAGTTCAATCCTCAACTACACTCTCGCATAGAAAAAATAAACTATACTTGAATACAAAAACAGAGATCCCACTATGTCCACCTGAGTCAAACAAGAAGGTACATTCGCTTTCATTAGAAAGTAAATCTATTATTTCTGTTCCACCAGATAAAAAAAAAACACCGTAATCAAAGATTTTGCCTGAGGGAAACTAGGTGGAGTGGGTGCATAGAGCATGGTCTTGGCACCTCTGGGACTTGGATCTGTATCCAATCCAGTTTGATGGGCTAAGTCTTCTCTCTCTGCCTGTAATGGTCCCATATGAGAGAAGTTTGGGCTGTCTCAATCCAGTTGTGTTGGATTATGATGAAAGGTTATCGAACTGAAATGCTGCTCTCTCCACAGATGCTGCCTGCCCTGCTGAGCACTTCTTGCATTTTCTGTTTTTATTTCACTTCTACCTTAACATAGCTCAGCAAGGCGCAATGTGCCCTGATAAACCCTTTAGCTGAAGAGGTAAGATTTGACTCAGCTATCTGATATTCCTGCAAAGTTTGAACATTGCTTTTCTTTATATCCTGATTATATTTTCTCAGACGTTGATCCTAAACACCCTTCTAGAATAATGCGAAACAATAGTATATTATTGTTGAGATCCAAAATAAATTAGAAGGGATATTTCTTTCCGCATAATTACGCACTAATAATGGGGGCGAAATTGGTCTCCGTCTGAAGCGTGAAATGTGCTCATAGCGAATCGGCAATCCGTTTTACATGGTAAAGATCAATCTCGCCCCCAATGATTGATTACAATGGGCTTTCACTACCCTGGCCACTCAGTATTATTTTTAATACAACTTACTCCAAGTTAAGCACTGAAAATAAAAATGATGTTTCCTGATACTGCTCTCCTTGCGCTTGTTTGGTAAAGTAAACAAAGATGAACATCCTGCCAAGGTTCATTTATGTGCTTCGAGTTCCCTCTATATTGTGCCCAAAGCATTCTCTGATGACCTCAATAAGTCTCTGTCATTCTTCTGAGAATGGACGTTTCACATTGCGCCTTGCTGAGCTATGTTAAATGGGGTCGGAGGAAAATGTCATTTTAGATTATCATTTATATTATTGAGCTCACCTATATTTTATTTTAATGGTTAGAACTTAAAAACAAGCGAAATGGAAGCTTAGATAATCCATCTATTTCTTTTTGTGATAAAGTGAGAAACAAAACACTTTTTTACTTGGTTTCTACATCCCAGTTTACCATCAACCAAGAACATCTTGTATTGGATTCATCATTATTAAAAGAGTCAGTTCTTTAATCCAGAAAGGGCAATAGGAAATTTAGAGAATATGATGCATGCTTGATTATAGAATCTGGATTTCAGTTTGTGTCAGTTAGATACACAATTCTCTAAAATGTTGAAAATACACATGAGTGTGACAAATTTTATTTTACATGTATAACTCTGTTCAATAATTATTATAAAACCAGTTGAACATATGATAACAAGGTAAATGGGCAAATATCCCAGGTATCTACTATTTGGAGCAAATTAAAAGAAACAATTGAGCTGTGTTTGTTTCAATGGGCCAGGAAATTAAGCACTCTAGAGAGGGGAGGAGAATACCCAATTATGAGAAATTACAAAGCTGCAGTGAAGGAGAAAGACGCTTCCCCTCAGGTCACACTTGGCAAGGACTCCCCGCGTTACGAGTTTCTATGACCAACCCAATAGATTGTCTGAAATGTTAACTTTGAATAAACCAGTCTTTTTATATGCAATCAAAAACATCTTTGCCATGATCAAAAGTTGTCTATCCACTCCATGTTGCTCAATCGTTGTTTGCTCCAATGTAATTATGAAAAAGTTAGTTGTTGACTGCTTTTTGTTTCAGTATAGCTGCAGAGGTGATCCCATTATTAACAAAACAAAGGGGGCGAAATTGCCGCTTCTTATAGCCCTGTCAGCACCTCTGAGGGGTCGCTAACGGGGCGCAAGATACCTTTTGCCATGGGAAGGGTGGTGCTCCCGCCTACCGGGAAATTGCCTGGGAGCTTGCGGAGGTGCCGCCGCGCACTCGGCGATGACGTAATCGTCAAGCACAGTGACCTCCTCACTGGCCCCGCCGACCCCTCAACATCCCGTGAGGGAAATTGCCCTGAAGGCCGCAAGGCTAGCGCGAGCAGATGTCAACGCCAGCTTCGCAGGTCGTGAAGCTGGCCGACATGTGCTCTTGGGACGGTGCTTAAAGGGGAGGGTGCCAACATCCCGGGCCGCCATCTGTTTTTCGGCCGACTCTCAGGTCGGCTCAAAGATAGCGGTCCTAGAATGGTCCAGGTCGCCATCGTGTAGCCTGGCACTCCATCTTGGATGCCGGGCTGCTGACCCGGTCACACGATGCCATGGTGGCCCAGTGGAGGCCATCAGAGGCTGTGCACAGTGCACAGCGGCCCTCCCTTTTAAACTAAGGGGAGGGGTGTTGAAGTGCATCAGTGCTATGCGGAGCATCCACATAGCGCTTGACTCCCCGCCCCAGTAGTTTCCCGGTTACCGCCCCCGCTTCCTTTCTGAGGCGGTAAGGGCAATTCCGCGGCGGGGGAGGAACTGCCATGCCAGATGCTAAAAGTTCCAGCCCTGGAAGGTTAACGCCCGCAATCAGGGCGCAGGGCAATTTTGCCCCCAAAGTCTCAGCCTAGGGTTCTGAGTTTGATTGACAGCTGTGTATGAGCCTGTTAAGAAGAAGGTTGTCATCCTCTTTGACAGATTCAGTCAACGTCTAAGGGTTGCCAGTGTTGCAAAGTTTTAGGCCAGTCAACGTCAATAGCTGAGCCTTTTCTACACTGTAAGAAGTGAGTCTTTTTAAAGTATGTTTAGCCCCTCTTTATGTATTAAGGAGGGTGGAGTAGTAAATATTTCTACATTGTAAATGCTTTTTAGAAGTGATGAGAGGGGATCTCATAGAAACATACAAGATTCTGACGGGACGGGACAGGTTAGATGCAGGTAGAATGTTCCCGATGTTGGGGAAGTCCAGAACCAGGGGACACAGTCTAAGGATAAGGGGTAGGCCATTTAGGACTGAGATGAGGAGAAACTTCTTCACTCAGTGAGTTGTTAACCTGTAGAATTCCCTGCCGCAGAGAGTTGTTGATGCCAGTTCATTGGATATATTCAAGAGGGAGTTAGATATGGCCCATACGGCTAAGGGGATCAAGGGATATGGAGAGAAAGCAGGAAAGGGGTACTGAGGGAATGATCAGCCATGATCTTTTTGAATGGTGGTGCAGGCTCGAAGGGCCAAATGGCCTACTCCTGCACCTATTTTCTATGTTTCTATGTTTCTAAGGAATACCTCTTTAACAGTCTATATTAATCTGTAATTTTGTTATTTCCTCGATGAAATCAATCAAGTTGGTGCAACATTCCTAAAGCCATGTTGGGGATCACTAATAAGCACAACATTTTCCATGTGATCATATATTACATCCTGTGGAGTGCTTTCCAACAGCTTCTCCATTACCAAAATCAAACTCATCACTAGCAACAACAACTTGCACTTTTAATGTAGAAGGACATCTCAAGGCACTTCACAGACAGAAATCAATGCCGCACCACAGAAAGAGATATTAGGATGGGTAGTCAGAGGTTTTAAGGAGCGTCTTAAAGGATGAGAGGGAAGTGGTGAAGTTGAGAGGTTATGGGAATATTTCCAGAGTGTAATGCTGGATGGCTGAAGACATGGCTACCCATGGTGAGGTGAAGGGATGTACAAGAGACCAGAAAGGAATGCAGTATTCTCAGAATTTTAGAGCATAAAAAGGTTACAGAGATGAGGAGGGGTGAGGCCATGAAAGGATTTAAAGATGAGGATGAGAATTTTAAATTTGAAGCGTTATAGGCCTATAATTTCCAGAGTCCAATTCCTTCCCTTTTAAAAATAATAATGGGACAACAAGAGTTTCTCTCCAAGCCATAGGAACTAAAAGGCATCACAATGTGCGATTGAATCTGTAGTGTCTCTGCACTGTATTATGAAGTCACACGAGTCATATACTGCAGACAAGGTCACTCATGACCTGCACCTTTATTTCCAGGACCAAGGAGTGCTGAGCCTGCGTGGAGCCTCCCTTTAAGTACCTGGCTGACCAGATGAGGAGTGTCTCCTACAAGTTCACCCCCTGTGGTCAAGGTGTGTATTTGACAGTTGTATGCAGTGTACAGTGTTGTTACATATTGGTTACAGTTATGTGAAGGTTACAAACATGACATTATCTCCCCCCTAATGTCTTTGGGTCAAAGATTGAGTCTTTCAGGCGGTCGACGCTCTCTCGTGGAGCGCCGCAGTTGTGGCTCTGGTGGTTGAGCCGTGACATGCGTCTCTGTCGCCTGAGTTGGTTCCGGCCTGTCCGGGCTGGCCGCAGGGACTGTGCATGTTGTTGACTGTCCTTGTTGCCCGTTCACTGGCAGTGGTGTGGTTGACATCCCATGGTCTATTTCAGGTTCCTTCGTGTCCATGCTGAACCCTTTCTTTACTGGTCCAAATGTTTGCGGCATATCTGCCCATTGTTTAGTCTGACCACGATTGCCCTATTCCCCTCTTTGCCTATTACAGTGCCCTCAAGCCACTTGAGTCCCAATGCGTGATTGAGAACGAATACAGGGTCATTGATTTCTATGCATCTCCCCACTGAGTTGCGATCATGGCACTCGAGTTGGGACTGGCGCTTGCCCTCAACAATGTCCGACAGAGTAGGATGAATGAGGGACAGCCGCGTTTTAAGCGTGCGTTTCATGAGTAGTTCCGCGGGCGGGACTCCCGTGAGCGAATGTGGGCGGGACCAATAGGCCAGCAGGAGGCGCGATAGGCAGTACTGAAGAGAGGGTCCTTAAATCCGGAGCATGTCCTGTTTTATGATTTGAACCGCACGTTCCACCTGGCCATTGGAAGCCGGCTTGAACGGCGCTGTCCTGACGTGTTTGATACCATTACCCGACATAAACTCCTGGAATTCATAGCTAGTAAAGCACGGGCCATTGTCGCTAACTAGGATGTCTGGCAAGCCGTGGGTCGCAAATACCATGTGCAGACTCGCCACAGTGGTGGATGTCGTACACGAATTCAATATGATGCACTTGATCCATTTCAAGTGTGCATTGACAACAATCAGGAAAATTTTTCCCATAAACGGGCTTGCTTAGTCTACATGAATGCGTGACCATGGCTTGGTGGGCCAGGGCCACGGGCTGAGGGGGGCCACCCTAGGGGCATTTCCCAGCTGAGCACACGTCATACACCTGTGAACACAGTGTTCCAGGTCTGAATCAATTCCCAGCCACCATACATGTGGCCTTCATTAGCACGATACCTGGGTGCTCGCTGTGGAGTTCCCTGATGAAAGCTTCCCTTCCTTTCTGGGGCATGACTACTCGGCTGCCCCATAGTAGGCAGTTGGCTTGGATGGAGAGCTCGTTCATCCGTCTGTGAAACGGCCTGACCTCCTCGGGGCACGCTCCGTGTGCGGGTGCCCAATCCCCGGTCAGGACACATTTCTTTATCAGTGACAGGAGGGGATCTCGGTTGGTCCAGATTTTGATCTGACGGGCTGTGATGGGGGAGCCTGCGGTGTCGAAAGCTTCAACGGCCATGACCATCTCCACGCTTTGCTCCGACGCCCCCTCGGTGGTCGCCAGTGGGAGCCTGCTGAGCGCATCAGCGCAATTTTCAGTGCCTGGCTGGTGCCGTATGGTGTAGTCATACGCAGCCAGCGTGGGGCCCACCGCTGTATGCAAGCTGACGCATTGGCATTGACAGCCTTGCTGTCGGACAACAAGGATGTTAACGGTTTGTGGTCCGTTTCTAACTCGAACCTTCTGCCAAAAAGGTACTGGTGCATCTTTTTTACCCTGTAGACACATGCGAGTGCTTCCTTTTCAACCACCTCATATCCCCGTTCTGCTTGGGAGAGCGACCTGGAGGCATAGGCCACAGGTTGAAGTTGGCCCTCATCAGTACTCTGCTGCAACACACACCCAACCCCATAGGATGATGCATCACACGTTAAAACCAGTTTCTTACAGGGGTTGTACAAGGTCAACAGCTTATTAGAACAAAGCAGGTTCCACACCCGATTGAAAGCCCGTTCTTGACAGTCCCCCCAAAACCATTCGCAACCCTTACGCAAGAGCACGTGTAGTGGCTCCAACAATGTGCTTAAGTTCGGCAGAAAGTTCTCGAAATAGCTTAAAAGTCCCAGGAATGACCGCAACTGCGATGTGTTGCCGGGCCGAGGTGCACGACGGATCGCCTCCGTTTTGGATTCGGTAGGCCGGATCCCATCTGCGGCAACCCTCCTGCCCAAAAACTCGGCCTCAGGGGCCAAAAACACACACTTGGGCTTCTTTAGTCACAAGCCTACTCAGTCCAGTCGGCGTAGCAACGCCTCCAGGTTGTTGAGGTGTTCCTCGGTGTCTCGACCCATGATTAGGATGTCATCTTGGAATACGATTGTGCCAGGAATGGATTTAAGCAAGCTTTCCATGTTCCTCTGAAAGATAACGGCCGCTGAACGAATGCCAAACGGACACTTGTTGTAAACAAATAGCTCTTTGTGCGTAGTGATGGTGGTTAGTAGCTTGGATTCTTCAGCCAGTTCCTGGGTCAGGTCGGCTGAAGTGAGGTCCAACTTGGTGAACAGCTTGCCACCTGCCAGCGTGGCGAAAAGGTCCTCCGCTCTCGGAAGCGGGTATTGGTCCTGTAGTGACACTCGGTTGATGGTGGCCTTGTAGTCACCACAAATCCTGACCGAGCCATCCGCTTTAAGGACAGGGACGATGGGGCTTGCCCAGTCACTGAATTCAACAGGTGATATTATGCCCTCTCTTAGCAGCCTGTCCAACTCACTCTCAATTTTCTAACGCATCACATACGGCACGGCTCTGACTTTGTGGTGCACTGGTCTGGCATCCTGGGTGATGTGTATCACTACTTTGGTGCCCTTGAAAGTCTCGATCCCAGGTTGAAATAGTGATTCGAATTTCTGTAGGACCTGTGAGCATGAACTTCGTTCCACAGATGAAATGTCGTGCATATCCCCCCATTTCCAGTTCATCTCAGCTAGCCAGCTCCTCCCCAAAAGCGCGGGACCATTCCTCGGGACAATCCAGAGTGGCAGCCGGTTCTCTGATCTATAATGTGTGACCACCAAATTTGCACTGCCGAGCACTGGGATGATCTCTTTGGTGTACGTTCGTAATTGCGTCTCAATTCGTTCTAGTATGGGTCTGCTAGCTTTGAGTAGCCATAGTCTTTCGAATTGTTGGACACTCATAAGTGACTGGCTAGCTCCTGTGTCCAGCTCCATGCGTACCAGGATGCCATTTAATAGAACTTTCATCATCATAGGCGGCGTTTTAGTGTATGAGCTGTGGATGTCTGCCACGTGAACCCACTGGACTTCAGCGTCCATGGCTGTGCCCCAAGCATCCAACTGCCTTGCAGACTCTTTGTCTGGTTCATCTGCCTCATAAACTAACATCGCTACGGGTTTTCTGCACATTCTGACCAAATGTCCCTTGAAATGGCAGGTTCTGCAGATAAATTGTTGAACCCTGCAGGTTTTCGCATTATGTCTGCCCCCGCATCTCCAGCATGAGCTGAGATTGTTGTGTACAAAGGGACTGTTACCAGGCATTATTCTCTGATTTACTCTTTGATTACTCCTGATCACTCTGTTGCTGTGTGTCAATGGTCCCATCCTGGCACGCATTGTCCCCTGTGATGGTGTGAATTGCCGATCCTCCTGCCATTGTCTCTGTTGCTGTTCTACCCTGAAATCTGTTGCTGCCTGGGCGGTGTCGAATTGCCCTTGCCTGTCTGCGGGGTTCTGTATCGCTTTTACAACTTTAACTCCCTGGTTCATCGCCACGTTGAAACCAGGGCTGCGTGTGTAAATTATCTTGGTCTCCTCTTCCCCTGCCAAGAAGGTCTCAGCTATCAAAGCTGCCCTTTCCAAAGTCAAGTCCTTGGTCTCAATAAGCTTCCTGCAAATCCCGGCATGACCAATGCCCTCAATGAAGAAATCCCTTAACCTCTCTCCCCTGCAGGTATCTGTGAACTTACAGTGGCTGGCCAAACGCCGAAGGTCCGCAACGAAGTCCGGTATGCTTTGTCCCTCCCGACGTCTGTGTGAATAGAATCGGTGTCGGGCCATGTGTACGCTGCTTGCCGGTTTGAGGTGCTCACCGATCAGTTTACTGAGCTCCTCAAAGGTTTTGTCCGCCAGCTTCTCAGGTGCGAGCAGGTCTTTCATCGCGTACGTCTTAGGCCCACAGCTGGTCAGTAGGTGCACCCTTCGGTTGTCAGCTGCTGCATCTCCCAGCCAGTCCTTCGTGACAAAGCTCTGCTGGAGCCTCTCAACGAAATCGTCCCAGTCCTCACCAACACAGTACCTTTCATCTGTGCTACCAGTGGCCATTCTCATGAGTCGTTGATTCCCGTTTCCCGTCACCAAATATAGTGTCTCTGCACTGTATTATAAAGTCACACGAGGCATATACTGCAGACAAGATCATTCATGACCTGCACCTTTATTCCCAGGACCAAGGAGTGCTGAGCCTGCTTGGAACCTTCCTTTAAGTATCTGGCTGACCAGGTGAGGAGTGTCTCCCACAAGTTCACCCCCTGTGGTCAAGGTGTTTATTTGACAGTTGTATACAGTGTCCAGTGTTGTTACATATTGGTTACAGTTATGTGAAAGTTACATACATGACAGAATCTATGAGGCAGTGGTTCACATTGAGCCTCCCCCATTCTCCTGAGCACTCTACATAACTGACATCAGTGCCTGCAACACCATGGGGGCGAAATTGACCCTCGCCCCGATTGGGGGCGGTAACCTTCCAGGACCGGGACTTTTATCGCCAGGCCCGGAAGTCCCACCCCCAAAGCAGAATTGAGCCATGCGCCCCTCAAAGGAAGTGGAGCGCTGTCTCCGACGCTCTGCTTCTTTGGCGGGGTGCTCCTGGGGTGGCAGCGCAGCACGGAGTCCAGCTCCGTGCTGAGGAGGCCAGCGCTACACGGATGATCCATGAAATGCTGACGCACCACAACGCCGCTCCTCTTCCATTAAAGGTCACTGCCGCTGCGCATTCTGCAGACCCTTTGGTGGCCAGCCATTGGGCTACCAGGGACGCGAAGGTTGGGCCAGCAGTACGGCACCCAAAGCAGAATCGGCCGACAAATTAAAATGGTGGCCCAGGGCGCTAAAGGCCTCACCTTTAAGGGGTGTCCCAGCAGTGGATATCCGCCTGCCTCGCGACCCGTGGTGCGCAAAGGGGTTGGCGCGCATGGCAATGACATTATCGGCGGTCGTGCACCGGCCCGGGACGCTAATGACGGGGTGCAGCGCTGCTGGGACAGTGCCCCCTTCCCCGGGCGAAAATGCCATTGCGCCCCGTTATCGCCCCCCTCCGGTGCAACATCTTAGCTAATACCAGTTCTATTGTTACTTCTAGTGCATGTTTAGCTACACACATTTCCTGGAACACTGGAACCATATGACACTTTATCCAGAAGTAAAAACTGATGCGTAGTTTCTGTCAGATCAGTCATATCTTTATCTTCATTCACAATCTGCCCTGGTAAATCCCTCAAAGGGCCACTCCAGCCCATGATAATTTCTGCTTTCTAACTGAAAAAAGTCTTACCATCAGCACTGCAATTGTCCACCATTCTTTTTTCTAATACCATGTTAGCTTTACTAATACTGGCCTTATCCATTAATACTGACTTGCATCCATGCCAAAACATTCACAGGTGTTTCAATGAAGGACCTAATATTCCAAGCCCTGAACTAAATCTTGAAGGGTGAAAGATGCCTGTGCGTGGATTTTTTAATGTGTGGTGGCCGTTGCACACCAGCCATCACACGGGCTTGACAGAGCAAGGTCTTGGTCCAGTGGCAAGGATTTACAACTGGAGACCAGTTCTGCTGCACGGACCAAGTGCGCACATATATCGCAGAAATAAAATGGGTATGATCTGATTGCCATTACAGAGACATGGCTGCAAAGTGACCAAGGATGGGAATTGAATATTCAGGGTTATTTGCCATTTCATGAGGATAGGCAGAAAAGAAAAGGAGGTGGGGTAGATCTGTTAATAAGGGATGAGATCAATGCAGTAGTGAGAAATGAGATTGGCTCAGAAGATCAAGATGTAGAATCAGTTTGGGTGGAGATAAGAAATAATAAGGGTAGGAAGTCACTGATGGGAGTAGTCTACAGGCTCCCAAACATGAGCTACACTGTAGGACGGAGTATAAATCAAGAAATAATAGAAGCTGTTAAGAAAGGTATAGCAATAGGTATAGCAATAATCATGGGCGATTTTAATCTTCATATTGATTGGACAAATCAAATTGGCAATGGTATCCTTGAGGAAGAGTTCATAGAGTGTATGTGGGATGGTTTCTTGGAACAATACGTCGTGGAACCAACCAGGGAGCAGATTATTTTAAATCTAGTAATGTGCAATGAGTCTGGATCAATTAATGATCTCGTAGTGAAGGGTCCTCTTTGGGAAGAGTGATCAGAGCATGGTAGAAATTCAAATTCACTTTGAGGGTGAGAAAGCTCGTTCTTAAACTAGTGTGCTGAACTTAAATAAAGGTAATTACAAAAGTATGAAGGCAGAGCTGGTTAAAATGGACTGGGAAAATATATTAAATATATTATACAAAAGCAGTGGCAAACATTTAAGGAGATATCTCATTGCTCTCAGCAAAGATATATTCCAGTGGGAAAGAAAGGCTCTAAGAGAAGGAAGAACCATCCATGGCGAAGTAATGAAGTAAAGGATGGTATCAAATTGAAAACAAAGGCATACAATGTTGTGAAGAACAGTGAAAGGCCAGAGGATTGGGATATTTTTAGAAACCAGCAAAGGACGATTAAAAACATGATAAAGAGAGAGAAGATAGCATATGAGAGTAAATTAGCAACAAATATAAAAACAGACAGTAAAAGCCTCTACAGGTATATAAAAAGGAAATGAGTAGCTAAAGTAAATGTTGGTCCCTTAGAGGATGAGACTGGGGAATTAATAATGGGAAAGAGAGAAATGGCGGAGACTTTGAACAAATATTTTGCATTGGTCTTCACTGTAGAAAACACTAAATGCATCCCAATAATTGATAATCAAGGGGCTATTGGGGGGGGGGGGATTTAAAAAAACCACTATCACTAAAGAAAAAGTACAAGGCAAACTAATGGGACTAAAGGTGGACAAGTCCCCTGGACCTGATGGCCTGCATCCTAGGGTCTTAAAAGAGATAGCTGCAGAGATAGTGAATGCACATCTGTGGTTGGGAAAATGTTGGAGTCCATTATTAAAGAAGCAGTAGCAGGACATTTGGAAAAGCAAAATTTGGTCAGGCAGAGTCAGCATGGATTTATGAAGGGGAAGTCATGTTTGAAAAATTTGCTGGAATTCTTTGAGGATGTAACGAACAGGGTGGATAAAGGGGAACCAGTGGATGTGGTGTATTTGGACTTCCAAAAGGCATTTGACAAGGTGCCACATAAAAGGTTACTGCACAAGATAAAAGTTCACAGGGTTGGGGGTAATATATTAGCATGGATAGAGGATTGGCTAACTAACAGAGAACAGAGAGTCGGGATTCTCTGGTTGGCAACCAGTAACTAGTGGGGTGCTGCAGGGATCAGTGCTGGGATCCCATCTATTTACAATCTATATTAACGACTTGGAAGAAGGGACTGAGTGTAACGTAGCCAAGTTTGCTGATGATACAAAGATGGGAGGAAAAGCAATGTGTGAGGAGAACACAAAAAATCTGCAAAAGGACATAGACAGGCTAAGTGAGTGGGCAAAAATTTGGCAGATGGAGTATAATGTTGGAAAGTGTGAGGTCATGCACCTTGGCAGAAAAAAATCAAAGAGCAAGTTATTATTTAAATGGAGAAAGATTGCAAAGTGCAGCAGTACAGCGGGACCTGGGGGTACTTGTGCATGAAACACAAAAGCATAGTAAGCAGATACAGCAAATAATCAGGAAGGCCAATGGTATCTTGGCCTTTATTACAAAGGGGATGGAGTATAAAACAAGGAAGTCTTGCTGCAGCTATACAAGGTATTGGTGAGGCCACACCTGGAATACTGTGTGCACTTTTGGGTTCCATATTTACGAAAGGATATACTTGCTTTGGAGGCAGTTCAGAGAAGGTTCACTAGGTTGATTCCGGGGATGAGGGGGTTGACCCCTGAGGAAAGGTTGAGTCGGTTGAGCCTCTACTCATTGGAATTCAGAAGAATGAGAGGTGATCTTATCGAAACGTATAAGATTATGAGGTGGCTTGACAAGGTGGATGCAGAGAGGATGTTTCCACTGATGGGGGAGACTAGAACTAGAGATCTTAGAATAAGAGGCCGCCCATTTAAAACTGAGATGAGGAGAAATTTCTTCTCTCAGAGGGTTGTAAATCTGTGGAATTCGCTGCCTCGAGAGCTGTGGAAGCTGGGATATTGAATAAATTTAAGACAGAAATAGACAGTTTCTTAAACGATAAGGGGATAAGGGGTTATGGGGAGCAGGCAGGGAAGTGGAGCTGAGTACATGATCAGATCAGCAATGATCTTATTGAATGGCAGAGCAGGCTGTAAATTTCTATGATTCGATGATTTTCATCATTATTATGTAAAATGAAGAGCAACCGAATAACCAATGTGGTTTGAAAGGATAAGCATAGCATGCAAGTGGCCCAAAGTCTGACAGTGACCTAATGACAAAACATGCACAAGTTATGTAAGGTAAAGGAAGCCTTTTCCTTTGTCAGCCACCAACTTGGAGCTCTATCCTTCAATATATGGTAGTTAGTGAATGGATGAGGTGAGAGATGAGGGGCATTGTTTTGCATGCTGCATTGCTGAACTGGCATCACATTGTGGTCTGAGTGCTTACTGCATGCGTAGTGCATATATTCCTTTCCTTTAAGTAGCACACTTTAATCTAATACTACCTTCTTGGGTACAGCAGTTAGGCTCCAGTTAAAAGGCACAACAGCCCTTTAAGAGCTGTTGTGCAGCTGTAGCCTGGTCTTGGTAACACTGTTAATAAAAACTTCTTGCTTTCAGTTACGGGCTGTCGCTTTTACTGATTGCACAAGCTTTATCATCTTTGAGGATGCCGTGATCACTCTTCCTCTGGAAGAATTTGAAAATATAAGTTACTTCAATGTTTTTTAACGGAAGTGTATTCTCACAAGTTTTAAAAAGGTTACTAGATGATCATCATATCATCATCATAGGCAGTCCCTCGGAATCGAGGAAGACTTGCTTCCACTCCTGAAGTGAGTTCTTTCGTGGCTGAACAATCCAATTTGAGTACCACAGACTCTGTCACAGGTGGGACAGATAGTCGTTGAGGGAAGGGGTGGGTGGGACTGGTTTGCCGCACGCTCTTTCCGCTGCCTGCACTTGATTTCTGCATGCTCTCGGCGTTGAGACTCGAGGTGCTCAGCGCCTTCTCGCTTGCACTTCCTCCACTTAGGGCGGTCTTGGGCCAGGGATTCCCAGGTGTCGCACTTTATCAGGGTGGCTTTGAGGGTACCCTTGTAGCATTTCTGCAGCCCACCTTTGGCTCGTTTACCATGAAGGAGCTCCGAGTAGAGCACTTGCTTTGGGAGTCTCGTGTCTGGCATGCGGACTATGTGGCCTGCCCAGCAGAGCTGATCGAGTGTGGTCAGTGCTTCAATGTTGGGGATGTTGGCCTGAATGAGGATGCTGATGTTGGTGCGCCTGTCCTCCCAGGGGATTTGTAGGATCCTGCGAAGACATTGCTGGTGATATTTCTCCAGCAACTTGAGATGTCTCCAGTACATGGTCCATGTCTCTGAGCCATACAGGAGGGCAGCTATAACTATAGCCCTGTAGACCATGAGCTTGTGGCAGTTTTGAGGGCCTGGTCTTCAAACACTCTTTTGATCAGGTGGCCGAAGGCTGCACTAGCACACTGGAGGCAGTGTTGGATCTTGTCGTCGATGCCTGCTCTTGTTAATAGGAGGCTCCCGAGATATGGGAAGTGGTCCACATTGTCTAGGGCCGCGCCGTGGATCTTGATGACTGGGGGGCAGTGCTGTGCGGTGAGGACAGACTGGTGGAGGACCTTTGTCTTACGGATGTTTAGCGTAAGGTCCATGTTTTCGTACGGCTCAGTAAATATGTCGACTATGTCCTGGAGTTCAGCCTCTGTATGTGTCCGCGTACTGTAGCTCGACGACAGAGGTTGGGGTGATCTGGCCTGGAGACGGCACTGGTGGACCAGGCTCCCACTGGTTACTAGCTGAAAGGTGGTCATGTCAGTCTACCAAATGGAAGTTATTTTCAACAGAAACACAATATGTCATTTGTTAGCTGTCTGAGCAATTGAAAAAAAACGCCTCGCATTCCTTATGTTGGAAAACCCTGTGATCCCTCTCTGTGAAGTGAGAGATAAATGGTGAGGAGGAAAGCGGCTGAGATGGCGAGGTCGAGAAAAGGCAGGTTCAAAAAGATTCAAGAAACTGCAGAGAGAAAATGCTTTATCCTGGACTGTAGGGCACACTGCAGAGGATTCATTCAGTTTAGGTTAAGTAAAGTGACCCACTGATGTGGAGAAGCATGGATTCATGAAGGGGAAATCATGTTTGACAAATTTGCTGGAATTCTTTGAGGATGTAACGAACAGGGTGGATTAAAGGGAACCAGTGGATGTGGTGTATTTGGATTTCCAGAAGGCATTTGACAAGGTGCCACATAAAAGGTTACTGCACAAGATAAAAGTTCACAGGGTTGGGGGTAATATATTAGCATGGATAGAGGATTGGCTAACTTACAGAAAACAGAGAGTCAGGATAAATGGTTCATTCTCGGGTTGGCAATCAGTAATCAGTGGGGTGCCGCAGGGATCAGTGCTGGGACCCCAACTATTTACAATCTATATTAATGATTTGGATGAAGTAACCGAGTGTAACGTAGCCAAGTTTTCTGACAATACAAAGATGGGAGGAAATGCAATGTGTGAGGAGGACACAAAAAACCTGCAAAAGGACATAGACAGGCTAAGTGAGTGCGCAAAAATTTGGCAGATGGAGTATAATGTTGGAAAGTGTGAAAATTTGGCAGAAAAAATCGAAGAGCAAGTCATTGGCCCTGAAATTTCAGCCTCTCCAGGAATCCCCAGGAAAACCGGCTTTTCTGATCTGTCAAGTTTCTGGCTTTACTTGTGGCCGCATCTCAGGGAGAAGGCCATTCCCATGACTTGCCCTGCGAATGTCCTTAAAACTCTTGCGCCTAGTAAAAGCAGGCGCATAGCGTACTTTTACCAGCATAAGAGTTTAAAAACATCAAAAACATATAAAAATAACATTAAAAAATTCATATTTGTGTTAAAAACCCTCCCCACTCAGGTAAATTTATTTTAAACCATACTTAAAACTTTTTTCTTAAATCGGCAAATACTTTTTTCTCAAAAACATTTCGATCAACTTTAATTTCTATAATGTATTTATGTGAGGTGTTTTTTGAATGTTTTATGCAGTTGGGTGTTTGGGGGTGTTTCGGACTTACGAAACTCCTATTACTATGAAGGAGAAAATACTTTACTATGGTTGGGTATCCAGGCCAATATGATTCCTATGGACATCCCAAAGTGAACACGCTCTATTGCGCAAGAAGAGGAGGCCTCAGGACTGGGATCTCTGGTGAGCATTCGACCAAAAGGTAAGTGCACATCTTTTCTCATATTTTCAGTCGAACGTCCATGGGACAAAGAAACTGGGATTTCTGCACCATTTAAATGGAGAAAAATTGCAAAGTGCTGCAGTACAGCGGGACCTGGGGATTCTGGTGCATGAACCACAAAAGTTTAGTATGCAGGTACAGCAAGTGATCAGGAAGGCCAATGGAATCTTGGCCTTCATTGCAAAGGGGATGGAGTATAAAAGCAGGATATTGGTGAGGCCACACCTAGAATACTGCATACAGTTTTGGTTTCCATATTTAAGAAAGGATATATTTGCTTTGGAGGCAGTTCAGAAATGGTTCACTAGGTTGATTCCGGAGATGAGGGGGTTGACTTATGAGGAAAGGTTGAATTGGTTGGGCTCATTGGAATTCAGAAGAATGAGAGGTGATCTTATCGAAACGTATAAGATTATGGGCCAAGTTTGCCCAGGAGTTGCTCCGTTTTCTTTTGGAGCAACTAGATTTTTTTGGAGTATCTTAAAAATCACAATTCTGCCCATTTAATTTGCTCCATTGTAAGTGAGTTAGTTGGGGGTTTTTTTAATTTAGTTTTTTTTTCAAAAGGGGGCATTATCAGCCATTTACGCCTGTTTTGGCCATTTAAGCAAGTTTAGACAGCTAAACGTTACTCCAACACTTGTGGCCACACAGAAAAACCTTGCGGTGAGTTACGAAAAAAGCGCAGGTAGCCAGAGATGGGGGGGGGAAGGGAAGTGAGAAGACCTTCACAACAACATTAAAGAAGCATAAAAACCATCATCAATAATAAATGAAAAATAAACAAATTACTAAAAAAATTAAAAGTCCTACCTCGCCGACTGCAGCACGCACCGGCAAGCTCTTCATAGAAACATAGAAAATAGGTGCAGGAGTAGGCCATTCGGCCCTTTGAGCCTGCACTGCCATTCAATAAGATCATGGCTGATCATTCATCTCAGTACCCTTTTCCTGCTTTCTCTCCATACCCCTTGATCCCTTTAGCTGGAAGGACCATATCTAACCCCCTCTTGAATATATCCAATGAACTGGCATCAACAACTCTCTGCGGCAGGGAATTCCACAAGTTAACAACTCTCTGCGTGAAGAAGTTTCTCCTCATCTCAGTCCTAAATAGCCTACCCCTTATCCTAAGATTGTCCCCCCTGGTTCTGGACTTCCCCAACATCGAGAACATTCTTCCCGCATCGAACCTGTCCCGTCCCGTCAGAATCTTATACGTTTCTATTAGATCCCCTCTCATCCTTCTAAACTCCAGTGTATAAAGGCCCAGTTGATCCAGTCTCTTCTCATATGTCAGTCCAGCCATCCCTGGAATCAGTCTGGTGAACCTTCGCTGCACTCCCTCTATAGCAAGAACGTCCTTCCTCAGATTAGGAGACCAAAACTGAACACAATATTCCAGGTGAGGCCTCACCAAGGCCCTGTACAATTGCAGTAAGACCTCCCTGCTCCTATATTCAAATCCCCTAGCTATGAAGGCCAACATGCCATTTGCCTTCTTCACCGCCTGCTGCACCTGCATGCCAACTTTCAATGACTGATGAACCATGACACCCAGGTCTCGTTGCACCTCCCTTTTTGCTAATCTGCCATCATTCAGATAATATTCTGCCTTCCTGTTCTTGCCACCAAAGTGGATAACCTCACATTTATCCACATTATACTGCATCTGCCATGCTTTTGTCCACTCACCTAACCTGTCCAAATCACCCTGCAGTCTCTTAGCATTCTCCTCGCAGCTCACACCGCCACCCAGTTTAGTGTCATCAACAAACCTGGAGATACCACACTCAATTCCTTCATCCAAATCATTAATATATATTGTAAAGAGCTGCGGTCCCAGCACTGATCATTGCGGCACTCCACTAGTCACTGCCTCCCATTCCGAAAAGGACCCGTTTATCCCGACTCTCTGCTTCCTGTTTGCCAACCAATTCTCTATCCACGCGAGTATATTACCCCCAATACCATGTGCTTTGATTTTGCACAACAATCTCTTATGTGGGACCTTGTCAAAGGCCTTTTGAAAGTCCAAATACACTACATCCACTGGTTCTCCCTTGTCCACTCTACTAGTTACATCCTCAAAAAATTCCAGAAGATTTGTCAAGCATGATTTCCCTTTCATAAATCCATGCCGACTTGGACCAATCCTGTCACTGCTCTGCAAATGCGCTGCTATTTCATCCTTAATGATCGATTCCAACATTTCTCCCACTTCTGATGTCAGGCTAACCGATCTATAATTACCTGTTTTATCTCTCCCTCCTTTTTTAAAAAGTGATGTTATATTAGCTATCCATAGGAACTGATCCAGAGTGGATAGACTGTTGGGAAATGATCACCAATGCATCCACTATTTCTATGGTCACTTCCCTAAGTACTCTGGGATGCAGACTATCATGCCCCGGGGATTTATCAGCCTTCAATCCCATCAATTTCCCAAACACAATTTCCCGCCCAATAAGGATATCCTTCAGTTCCTCCTTCTCACTAGACCCTCGGTCCCCTAGTACCTCCGGAAGGTTATTTGTGTCTTCCTTCGTGAAGGCAGAACCAAAGTATTTGTTCAATTGGTCTGCCATTTCTTTGTTTCCCATTATAAATTCACCTGAATCCAACTGCAAGGGACCTACGTTTGTCTTCACTAATCTTTTTCTCTTCACATATCTATAGAAGCTTTTGCAGTCGGTTCTTATGTTCCCGGCAAGCTTCCTCTTGTACTCTATTTTCCCCCTTCTAATTAAGCTCTTTATCCTCCTCTGCTGAATTCTGAATGTCTCCCAGTCCTCAGGTTTGCTACTTTTTCTGGCCAATTTATATGCCTCTTCCTTGGATCTAACACTATCCTTAATTTCCCTTGTTAGCCACGGTTGAGTCACCTTCCCTGTTTTGTTTTTACTCCAGACAGGGATGTAAACTTGTTGAAGTTCATCCATGTGATCTTTCAATGTTTGCCATTGTCTATCCACCGTCAACCCTTTAAGTATCCTTTGCCAGTCCATTTTAGCCAATTCACGCCTCATGCCATCGAAGTTAGCTTTCCTTAAGTTCAGGACCTTAGTTTCTGAATTAACTGTGTCATACTCCATCTTAATAAAGAATTCTACCATATTATGGTCACTCTTCCCCAAGGGGCCTCGCACAACAAGATTGCTAATTAGTCCCTTCTCATTACACATCACCCAGTCTAGGATGGCCAGCTCTCTGGTTGGTTCCTCGACATATTGGTCAAGAAAACCATCCCAAATACACGCCAGGAAATCCTCCTCCACCACATTGCTACCAGTTTGGTTAGCCCAATCAATATGTAAATTAAAGTTGCCCATGACCTTTATTGCACACATCCCTTAATTCTTGTTTGATGCTGTCCCCAACCTTACTACTACTGTTTGGTGGTCTGTACACAACTCCCACCAGCGTTTTCTGCCCTTTGGTATTCCGTAGCTCCACCCATACCGATTCCATATCATCCAAGCCAATGTCCTTCCTTACTAATGCATTAATTTCCTCTTTAGTCAGCAACGCCATCCTGCCTCCTTTTCCTTTCTGTCTATCTTTCCAGGACTAGGGGCGGGAGGCACGCAAGAAGCAGCAGGAGAGCCCTTTGGGGCATGACATGCTGCACTGGCAAGTCCTTCGGCCATGGCTAGGGGCCGGAGACATGGCACACCACACCAGCAAGCCCTTCAGCCAGGGCTAGGGACGGGAGGTACGCAAGAAGCAGCAGGAGAGCCCTTTGGGGCACGACAAGCTGCACTGGCAATCCCTTCAGCCAGGGCCAGCGGCAGGAGGCATGATTCGCCGCACCGGCAAGCACTTTGGCCAGGGGCAACCAAGAAGCAGCAGGCTGGCCTGCAGGAGGGAATTCAAAGGGGGGCTGGGAACATACAGGCTGCAGGAGGGAAGCAGGCTGCAGCACTCTGGGGTGGTGGGGGGGGGGGGGGGATGATGAGGAGGGAGAGAGAAGTCACATAACTGAAGGGGGGAAGGGGAGAGAACAAAAGACTGGGTGTGGTCCAAGTACAGACCTTGCGGAGAGGGAGAAGTGCTGTGCTGCCATTTTTCACCTTATTTGGCTATGCAAGTGCCTGATGCCGGAGCACAACGTCGGAGGAGGTCGGGTAATCGTGCTCCTTTAACAATTGCTCAAGCCTTGCGCCAGCAGCTCATCCGTGAAAGCTTTACTGATGCCTGAGGGCTCAGCGACAACTGTTCCGCATGAACATGTTTATTTTGTGCAGTTGTTCCTAAATGTTGTGTTGTGTGAATGGAACATGATTCAGTTTTAATGTAAAATATATTTTACTGAAAAATTTACAATGTACTTTAGTGTAATAAAATAATTCTTGTGTCAAACTTTACTTTAATATGATTCTTTAAGATCACTTAAAAACTTTAAGCTCACTTATAAATTTGTAACGTTACAAAACTTACAAAACAATTTCAATTTGAAAAAACTTACAATCTAAGATCACTTAAAAACGTTAAGATAATTTTTTAGTTGTAAATTTTAAAAACTTACAAAATGTGAGAACATTTACACTTTAACATCACTTAAAAACGGTAAGATCACTTATAAAGTTGTAAATTTACATAACTTACAAAAAACTTTCAATTTGAAAACAGTTACAACAGTAACATCAACAACAACAACAACAGCAGCAGCAACCGCAGCAAAGAAAGGCTGCACCCAACTCTCATCCACATCTCGGTGAATGTGCACTTCTTCATGGGGGTGGGGGTGGTGGGGGGAGGGGCTCGGTTTGGGTCTCTACAGAGGCTGGTGCGGGGATTGCAGTGGGAGTGGCATTTGATTGGCCGAGCTGTGTCCCCTTATTGCAACAGCTACCTCACACATACCCTCCCTGATGGCCTGTGCCGTCGTTTGCACTGCCTCTGACATTCCCTCCCTGACGGCCTGTGCCTTTATTCCCACTGACTCTGAAATTACCTCCTTCAGTTCCCGTGTCATTACTGCTATTTCTTCCGACAGTCCCGTTACCTCAACACCCACCCCACTGACAGTGTCCACGAGTGATCGGGTAAGGTAATTGGTCTCCACACCCAATGCCATAACCTCAACCACATCTGTTGCATGCTGCATCTCAGGAGAGCATGGCCGAATTCTCCTTCCCCTTGCCTTGGGTCTGCCTCGCGGCATCAATCAAATGGGAGGCGCAGGCTGGGACGGTGGGGCCCGGGGTGTTCCAAGCGACACCCGACCACCACCACTGGGACCCGAAACCTTGGACAGTAGGGCACTGGGTGTTCGATGCTGCATTCCACCACTATCACTGAGATACGCAACCTCTGACAGTGGGGCACTGGATGTTCGATGCTACATTCCACCTACCACCACTGGGACCCGCAACCTCAGAACCTGTGAAACCATAGAATGTCGCACCAGAACTTACATCACTATATGCGGATGGGTACGTGATGAAACAATGGTATGTCGCATCAGAACTTAAAGCACAACGCAAGGATGGGTGTGGGCTGAAACCATGGAATGTCGGACCAGAACTCCTGGAAGTGTTTGGCAACGTAAGGTCCTGTACTATGGACTCATCCATATTAAGATCAACATTCTCCCCTGAACACATATCCATGCCCCCCCCCGTCTTCCCCCCACCCCCCACCCCCCCCACCGCCTTGGTCTGGATCATACGCGTCTGAATCTTCTTCTGGATCTTCAGGATCTTCAGGATTGGCATCATGTTCTGCAAAATATAACAAAACCAGTCAAATGGTTCGCAGCACAGGAGGGGGCAGGATGGGTGGCATGAGTAGGCTCACACGTAGCAGGCCAGGCAGCAGGTTGATTTGAAGGGCCACGATGAATTTTCAGGACTTACCCTTTCCCTCAGGTGTGGGCCCATCTACAGTACTAATTGTTTTTCTCCAGGTACAACTCATCAAAGCAGTGGCCCTTCTTCCAAGTATGTCAGTTGGTGCAGATTTGGTGGGCCCCCTCCTGTTCGAGTTCTTTCCCTTTTGTTGTGGGCAAATTTCTTCTGCAAAGATGAAAATATAACTTTTTAGAGAGGTGTCTTTCTGCTGAGTGGGACATATACAGATGGTCGCATTTACAATTGCAATTCCATTGAAAAATGAAAATATTACTTACACTAACTACTTGACCAAGGTCCTGCCATTTCTTTTTACACTGGCTTCCAAATCTCGTGGTATTCACCACTGCACAGTAATCTTCTGCAACTAGGTTCCAACGTTTCTTCATTTCTTTGGGTGGCACTTTTGTGCGGCCTCTATTGCTGGTATCCAGCTCCTGCCATCTGTTCTCAATGACATCCACTTCGTCATACAACAAATTCTTCGTTCTTGGTGCACGTTGTTGCATTACTGTATTGAATTGACACTCAGTGATTTTTCAAAACACACAGTCCTTACTTTGCATGCACCTATGCAGCACTCCTTCTGGAAGTTTGGCAGTAACACAGAACACTCACTGATTCCTGCAGCTGATTTCTTCCACCGTATTGCTCACAGCACTCCTCAGGCACCAAAAATCACTGAGAAGGCTTTACCTTTAAAAATGGCTGATTGCCAATGTTACTGACCCATTGCGCATGCGTGCACGCTCCAACGCACATGCGCAACGCTGCAGGCACTCACACACACGCTGGGCCCTAGCCCCCCCCCCCGCCACTGACAGCTCTGTTTATCCAGCACGGCCCTAGCTCCACCCCCCACTGCTTGTGCTGCGCCACGCCAAGGCCTACGACCCTCCAAATAGCGGGGAGAATACCGAGGTAGGTTTTCAGCACCGTTTTTTGTGTACAAAGTCAGCGCATTAACCAGAGGGGCAAACTTGGGCACTATGAGGGGGCTTTACAAGGTGGATGCAGAGAGGATGTTTCCACTGATAGGGGAGACTAGAACTAGGGGGCATAATCTTAGAATAAGGGGCTGCCTATTTAAAACTGAAATGAGGAGAAATTTCTTCTCTCAGAGGGTTGTGGATTTGTGGAACTCACTGCCTCAGAGAGCTGTGGAAGCTGGGTTATTGAATAAATTTAAGACAGAGATAGACAGTTTCTTAACCGATAAAGGAATAAGGGGTTATGGGGAGCGGGCAGGGAAGTGCACCTGAGTTCATGATCGGATCAGCCATGATCGTATTAAATGGCGGAGCAGGCTCGAGGGGCAGTGTGGCCTACACCTGCTCCTATTTCTTATGTTCTATGTTCTTATAATGTGTTTATTATTTTATATTATCACGTGAAGAAGTTTTATTGATTGGTTTCACTTATTTCAGTCATAACTATTCAGCATTTTCACCTGATGTGAAATAAAGCAGCCTAACAATTTGTATCAAGACTCGTCTCACCAAGTCACGTTTGCCCAGCCCACCTTTAGAGAGAATGAACAAATACATGTGCTAAAGACACAAATATCTGGTCCAGATCACAAGGCTACTATTGTTACATCCTCGGGTTACCTGATCATAGAAGCGCATGCAAAGTGAATTAAGCCAACTACTATAAAGGTAAAATGATCAGGCTGTTTACAAGAGTAATTGATTCCATGAGTAACAAGAATGTATCAAAAAAAGAAAATCTACGATGATGTCTTTATTAATAAAAAGAAAAAAGAATTCTCAAAGTATTATCAAATAACATAATTGCAAGCGACTACTTAAAAGTTTTAAAACTAACTTATTTTATCTAAAATGACTTCAGACCTAATTCGACAGGCATTGTAAAATCATAAAAGTATAGTATTTTTATTGTCTTTTATTCTAAATTATTGTCCTAAAAGTGCATTTTGTTTAGTTACTATTTGCCTCCTCCAAAATTTTACATTGTCCCTGAGTTCGCAGCACCTATGGGCGCGTACGAGGTGAGCACACGCCCATAGGTGCCAGCTCTACTGGCAGGAGCCTTACACTGACCACTTACACTGAAGTCTTGCAGTAAAGGTTCAAGATGACTAACACCAGGGTTAAGAGGAGGGAACGCGATTTACGTTCCCATCTCTACTTATTTCCGTATCTACAGGAAAGGTGATATTGTTGACATCAAGGGCACGGGCACTGTTCAAAAGTGCATGCCCCACAAATGTTACAATGGCAAGACTGGAAGAATTTATAATGTTACACAGCATACGAAGCACGTAAGCCTAAACCTCTTGACAGATCGCACGCATCCAGAAAAAAGGGGCCTCTGTGGGCGGAGAGTTGGGTTATTTTCCCAACTTCTGCCCAGCAAATGCCCGTGAAATTCTTACGACTGATAAAAGCAAGCATAAGACTTTTAAAAGACAGAAAAAGCCAATTTTTTCAATAATTTAAAACTTTAAAAACCTGTGAAATAAGGTAAGTTTACCTTTGGACCCTTCACAATGTATACATTTATTGTTCAAAAAATTAAATTTTGATTTAAATAGTTAATTAATTAAATTCCATTTTGATTCATATTAAATGTGTGATTTTTAAACATTTATTTCAAGTGTTTGTGTGTTTTGAGGGTATTCCCATTCATACTTATGGTGATTCCATACATATGGAATTCACCACAAGTATGAATGGGAATACCTCTACTTGGATTGGTTGGACTGGTTCACACGATCCCAGGGACACTTGTGAAGTGCCTGCATCCTTGGGATACGTGTGCCTCTACACAGGCCTTCATGTAGAGGCCAAGGAGCACAACTCTCTGAACCTCCCGGACCACCAGGTAAATTTGTAGATATTTTTCAGGTCGGAGGCATCTGCCCGCGGGAAGCCTCGGACTGTAATTTCCGGGCCAATGAGTTGCATCATGCTGGTAAACAGTATTATTTATGCCACATATGGTGAATTAATCTCCTCAAAATATATTTCATATTTCAATATGATGTCATAGTTGAGAACAGATGGCAGTCTGCAAAATCTTTCTTGTGATATCAATTAATTGTTTTATAATCTGCATATCAGTATCATTTGCTTTTGTACAAAAATACATCTGTCAGAACTGGAAATAGAGTTATTTCCAGCTCTACTGGCAGGAGCCTTACACTGACCACTTACACTGAAGTCTTGCAGTAAAGGTTCAAGATGACTCACACCAGGGGTAAGAGGAGGGGAACGTGACTTATGTTCGCAAGGCCCTTCCGTAAACGTGGACCTGTTCCCCTCTCTACTTATTTCCGTATCTACAGGAAAGGTGATATTGTTGACATCAAGGGCACGGGCACTGTTCAAAAGTGCATGCCCCACAAATGTTACCATGGCAAGTCTGGAAGAATTTATAATGTTACACAGCATGCTGTAGGCATTATTGTCAACAAGCAAGTCAAGGGCAAGATCCTTGCCAAAAGAATTAATGTGCATATTGAGCACATCAAGCAATCAAAAAGCAGGACAGCTTTCTGCTGCGTGTGAAAGCAAATGAACTGGCAAAGAAAGAGGCTAAGGAGAATGGGACCTGAGCTGATTTGTAGCGCCAACCTGCTGAGCCCAGAAAGGCACACTTCGTACGAACCAAAGTTAACAAGCCACAGTTGCTGGAACCAATTCCATACGAGTTCATGGCATAATTTTGTTACCTTATCAAATAAATATTGTGTCTAATCTCAAAGCTGATAACATATTTGTTTAATATTTTTACATTTTTTATTTTCTTCTTCATTTAAGTCCCCAATATTGCACACCAATCCTCAGAAAATAGTGCAAGAAATTTCAGGCACATTCTTGCTTCATAACACTCCATCATTATCTATATACAGGTTGAATCTCTCTTATCTGGTCCCCTCGGGACATGGCCTGTGCCGGACAAGGGATTTTGCCGGACAAGGAGAGGTCACGCTAAAGTGAATGGTACAGGTACTGAGCAAGGGGATATCAGGGCTGGCTGGTTTGGGGCTGGGAGTGTGGCAGAGAGATCGTGTGGGTGGCGGTGGATCGCGAGGTCAGGCCAACGATTGCGGGAGTCGGCAGTGAAGAAAGACTTCAATTTGTTCAATTTGTTCATGTTGGAGTGGTCGGGAATGGTGCCGGACGAGGGGTGGTGCCAGATAAGGGAGTCCCGGATAAGGGAGGTTTAACCTGATTCTACAATAAATTAAAGATTTTGCATGTGCGTGCACTTCCCATTGTACCACTTGATAAATTCCGATGTCCGCATATTGGCCCCAATTTTCCCTAAGAAAAAAATAAAGGCATACACTGACCTGTACATACGTTTCGTTGTGGTCCTTCAACGTTGAAAAAAAATTTGCAAGTTTTCTGCAAACTGACGCATCCTATCGCACCGGCGATACCCGAGTCCATCTCAGGGGGCGGAGATTAGAGTGTGCGCCTGAAACTTTTTTTTTTAAACTGACCTACTCATTACACAGAGGGTAAGAAAAATTAAAAAAACTGCACATGCACAGTAATTCGGTTGGGGATACCAACAGGTCGAGTCGGCTGCAAGAAGGCTGCCCTTGATGTTTTTCGGTTGAAAAAGATTATTTATCTGATGATTGTGTCTGCAATTTCGATTTTTAAGGATTACCAGGACTTCAGGAACATCTTAAAACATTTTGGGTCATTTAGGACATCGAAGGAAAAGGTTGTGAAGAATTATTTATTATTTGAATGCTTACAATTCTATCATCGAGGAACGAGCAGCAATGGTAAGTTTGCTTTTATTTATTTTATTTTTGAAGTTATATAAGGTTCCATAAAGTTCCATAAAGTTTCTCTAAAATAGGTAGGGTGTCCATTCGGCCGGGGATAGGAGCGAGCCAGTGCGGCTTTCTTTAACTGCAGGTAAGGATTTTTCCTATGGTGTTTTCAGTGTCTGTGCGCAGATTTTAAAAATATCGCTAATCAGGAAACTTGGTCTTACGTCCCAAAATGGCATGTGTTGTACTTTTCATCCAGCGCCAGAATGTATGGCGGCAAACATTCTGGCGCTGGTAGTCGACACCGGCGCCCCATAATTGGGGAATTGCTAATCTAAACTTCTGCACCAGAAAAATCGCTGGTCACCAAAAAGGTGCCGCCCAGTGCTGGGCAAACTTCAGCCCATAAAATGGGAAATGCCTTTTAAACTCATCACTCTGATTGGGCAGTCTAGCCACTGGATTGTGCCAATGAGTTCAACAATTCTCTCAGTTCTGTACTTTATATTATTTCCCTTGTTCTAAACATTCATGAGCAACTATAAGAAAACATCAACCATTTAAAGTGGGGAGTGACCAACACTTAAGAATTTCTAATTAATTGTAGCACTGTGGGTTTTTTCCCTTCTTTCTGTTTTTCAGAGAAAATATCATGGCCTAGATCATTGTTTTAACAAGTGCGTATCCTCATGCTGACATATATAATGCATATGCTTCCATACTCCGCCAGTTTTGGTGTTCGACTTAGCATCACAAAGTAACCTGCAAGTTTCTTATTATAAACTTTAATGAAAATTGTAGTGATTAAAGAGCCCAGATTTTGCGGTCAGCGGTAACTAAACAGCAATTGCCATTCATTACGCTTACAGCTGTCCACAGACATTTTGTGGGCTTTTGAGTGGCAACTTACAATTATTGGAGAGCCTATTCAACCCTCTATAGGAGATCTGTGCCCTGTGCGAGCAGAGCAAGCAACAACGTGTCTTTTCAATCAATCAGATTAAGGAATCCTCACTGTGGCACACAGCGTCTAAACTAGGAAGTATAAATTTGAATACTTAATTTAATATACAGAAAGAAAAATAAAGTGAGGAAAAGAAAGAGGTGATTAAGAAAAATAAATAAGAAAAATACTTTTTTTTTAAATTGCCAACAATAATTAAAATCTGAAGGAAGCACACTCTACATTTTTAAAAGTGCATATTTGGTGTCTGAGAGATTGTTTTGCAGTAGTTAAGATATCTCACACTGTTAAAAATTCACTAACAGCTGAATACACAAGCTCTAACTTTTTCTAGCGTAGTTAGTGGGTAAGTACGGCAATTTCACGCCCTTCAGGAGTCTCTTGGTGAGGTACTGGTGTAGCAAAGCTTGTGGAGGAACAGGGCAACTTGGACAGCAACTTCCTGATTTCCGCATTTAACTGCGCATGTGTGGACGCCGGACGTTGCTGTCCAATTTGTTCCATAATAACGG
This sequence comes from Pristiophorus japonicus, assembly GCF_044704955.1. Classification (NCBI taxonomy): domain Eukaryota; kingdom Metazoa; phylum Chordata; class Chondrichthyes; family Pristiophoridae; genus Pristiophorus; species Pristiophorus japonicus. The sequence goes on from NC_091979.1 coordinate 66,931,480, forward strand.
TGACCGCTGATAGCCACACCTTTATTCTTAACACAAACTCTGGGCCATTGCAAATAAGTACACCATACATGAATATATGCACAATTCATTAAAAGTCAATGGGGGAGAAATTGTGTCGCATCCCATTTGGGGCGATAACCTTTGCGATAGCACAGAAGTATTGGCAGGCACTACGCAAGGGACTCCGACACGAACATTAGTTTAGCGCTCCAAGAAGGAAGTGGAGCACTAAATCAAGCGCTACCACCTCCCTTGGAGCGCTAAAGCTGGCAAGAGGGGCAGTAGCGGTGCAATGCTACCCAATGTCGAGTGCAGCACTGCAGGGAACAGAAGTTCCTTCCCTCCCTTAAAGGGAAGGGCCATTGTTGCAGGCCCCTCTATGAGGTCCCCTCTATGAAATGAGGTCCTTCATCACCGACGGCAGCTGTAATCCACGACAATCAACCCCAAGCACTCTAGCAGGATTTTTTGCAACCATTGTTCCTAGTTTTCTAGGTCAGCATGTTCTGGTATAGATTTGGAGAGATATCTTTGCAACGGCCCTACAAATGTAACTTAGCCTTGGCCATTGCTTGGCATGTGGTCTAATGAGGAGATTCTGTACCCTCTCTTGCCTTCAAACTAACAATATTTCACATCACCCTCTAACCCCATTGCCAAATACTTATCCACATTTTGCCTTAATAACAGTAGCTTGCATTTATATAGCGCCTTTAATGTAGTAAAACATCCCAAGATGCACCATAGGAGCATAATAGGATAACAATTGATACCAAGGCAAAGAAGGAAATATTAGGACATGTATCCAAAAGCTTGGTCAAAGAGATAGGTTTTAAGGAATGTCATCAAGGAGAAGAGAGAGCTGGAGAATTGGAGAGGTTCAAGGAGGAAATTCAGAGCTTAGGGCCTAGACAAATCTGACCAGGGTGGGAGAAAGTAAATGGGAACAAAGGTATCATGGGTGGAAGTGAGGGTGTGTTTGAGCAGATCAATAGTTGCAACTGGCACATTTATCTGTCTTCCCTATGATTCTCAGCCTCTTTACTTATTGTTATAGCTTTCAACTTCAGAGTGGCAGTCTCTTAAATATGTGTGTAAACAACCATATTTCTGTGAAATATTTGCATTTGATTTACAAGGATAAGTCAACTAAATGAATATGTGCATTACATTTCGACATTATAAAATAAAAAAAGACTTGCATTTACATAGTGCCTTTCACAACCACTGGGCATCTCAAACCACTTTACAGCCAATCAAGTTCTTTTGAAGTGCAGTCACTGTTATAATGTGGGAAACGCAGTAGCCATTTTGCAAACAACAAGCTCCCACAAACAACAATGTGATAGTGACCAGATAATCTGTTTTGTTCTGTTAATTGAGGGATAAATATTGGCCAGGACACCAGGGATAACTCCACTGCTCTTCTTCGAAATAGTGCCATGGGATCTTTTACGTCCACCTGAGAGAGCAGACCAAGCCTCAGTTTAATGTCTCATCTGAAAGACGACATCTCCAACAGTGCAGCGCTCCTTCAGCACTGCACTGGAGTGTCAGCTGAGGTTTATGTGCTTGATGTGGAGTATTACAAAGATAATCAACACAAGTCTGTTTTGAAGAAAAGAATCATTTATTATAAAGTGCTCAATTGAGGGAGAGACAGCTTCTACACGAGTTCAGTATCTCGGTGACCCAAACCAGCTGTTCTCTCCGAACAATCGTCGGCTTACTGTTTTTATACAGTCAAAATACATACAAAATCACGAAGTTCTGTGCGGAGGCTTTCCATTTGTTGTTTCCCTGTCCATCACAAAATTTTTGCCTACCTACTATGATTAATTGGTTAATACAATTATATTGACAGCAAGCTCCTCTGTGCACCTTTAATCTGATAAGTTACGTGCCACATCATTACTTTTCGACGGTTGAACAATTCCTGTGAAAGTACTTTTTCCCAGGCCTATTTGTTCTTGACTAAATCTTCTGTTAATAGACAGACAAAGCTGGGGTGTTTATCGGTATCTCGTATAATTCTGTCTATTAGGACATCTGCCAAATACTCCCTTCTCGAGAGTTATATGTTATGGTCCCACACTCAACTTAAGCTTAGCCACAAACTTTTTAGAAATACTAATGATTTTTAACCCCTTCAATCCCCACTTTGGTCATATGGTTAATCTAATCCAACATGACCAATTATTCACCTTGTCTGATTCACGTGTACTCCACCCCGGTCTCGGTGATCAGGCGATAGGTTGGGAGTACCCACAAATCATATCAGGTATTCATTCTGCAACAATTTGACCTGATCCCTAGCTTGTAGCTTTGCTCGGGTACACCTCTTCTGTCTTTTGCACTTGTTACATAACATCACCAACCAACTCAAGGCTATTACTATCTGTACTGCCACTAGGGTATGTGAAAGGATCCTTATCCACGGATGTATTTCAAAGTTCATTCCTCAATTCCATAATTTCAAGTACCAAGGCGCGTTTTTCAGGTTATCCTTTATTTCATTGTCCAGTTCTTTGCCTTGAACCTTTAGCTCACAATATCTTTTAATGCTATTTCGTAATGGTCCTTTGAATTCAGTTAAATATTCATCATTGTTTTCCTGGCGTGTATATACATCATGCGTGCTCTTCCCACTGCCACCGACACTCTGGGAGTAAAGCAAAAGTTAGGTATTGTAAGGTTACAAGTCAAGCCTCCGTAATCGTAAGTTCCCAGGCTAGTTACCACACAATAGTCTCCTCATCCTTGATAGGCATAATGTGTGGGTTCGTCTCGGGCAGGGCTTATTCCAATGACACATCCTTCCGTAGTATTATCAAACCCGCAGCTATCTTTGCTTCCGTCTCCCACTGGGTGAGGGCACATAGTTAGGCTTCCTTCTCTCTGGCACACGGTTAAAGATATTCCCTTATCTTTCCATTCTTTTTGATCGCGTACTGGTCCATCGAGTAATGGCGAATGTACTCTTCCCCTCGTATTATCCCGATGTTTTCAACTTCATATTGAGGATACGGGTGTGAGCCTTGGCTTTGTAATGTCCTTACACACTACTATAAATTCACACGAGGCACATTCTGCAGACAAGGTCACTCTGTGACCTGAACCTTTATTCACAGGACCAAGAAGTGATGACCCTGCGTGGGACCTCCCTTTATATACCTGGATGACCAGGTGAGGAGTGTCTCCCACAAGTTCAAGCTAGCTTCCAATGGCCAGGTGGAACGTGTGGTCCAAATCATAAAACAGGGCATGCTCCGGATTCAAGGACCCTCCCTTCAATGACCCCCTGTGGTCAAGGTGTGCATTTCTTAGGTGTATACAGTATGCAGTGTTGTTATGAAGGTTACAATTACATGAAGGTTACATACATGACATCACCTCCCCCGCCACCCCCCCCCCCCAACGTCTTATGGGGTCAAAGATTAAGTCTTTCAGGCGGTCGCACTCTCTCGTGGAGCGCCGCAGTTGGGGCTCTGGTTGTTGAGCCTTGGCATGCGTCTCTGTCATCTGTGGTAATTCTGGCTTGTCCGGGCTGGCCGCAGGGACTGTGCATGCTGCTATGCTGCTGAATGTTCTTGTTGATCACTCACTGGCGGTGGTGTGAGCAACATCTCATGATCTTCCTCAGGTTCCTTAGTGTCCATGCTGAACCTTTGTTTTACTTGGTCCAGATGCTTGCGGCATATCTGTCCATTGTTAAGTCTGACCACTATGGTCCTATTCCCCTCTTTGCCAATTACAGTACCCTCAAGCCACTTGGGTCCCAAAGCATGATTAAGAACAAATACAGGGTCATCGATTTCTATACATCTCCCCTTTGAGTTACGGTCATGGCACTCATTTTGGGACTGGCGCTTGCCCTCAACAATGTCTGACAGGACAGGATGAATGAGGGACAGCTGAGTTTTAAGTGTACGTTTCATAAGTAGTGCTGCAGGCGGGACTCCCGTGAGCGAATGCGGTCGGGACGTATAGGCCAGCAGGAGGAGCGATAGGCGGCATTGAAGGGAGGATGCCTTGCTTTCTGATTTGGACCGCACGTTCCGCCTGGCCATTGGAAGCCAGCTTGAACGGTGCCGTCCTGACCTGTTTGATGCCATTACCCGACGTAAACTCCCGGAATTCATAGCTAGTGAAACACGGGCCGTTGTCGCTAACCAGGATGTCCGGCAAGCGTGGGTCGCAAAGACCGCACGTAGACTCTCCACAGTGGTGGATGTCGTGCACGAATTCAATATGATGCACTCAATCCATTTCGAGTACGCATCAACAACAATGAGGAACATTTTTCCCATGAATGGGCCCGCGTAGTCTATGTGAATACGTGACCGTGGCCTGGTGGGCCAGGGCCACGGGCTGAGTGGGGCCTCCCTGGGAGCATTGCCCAGCTGGGCACATGTCGTGCACCTGCGAACACCTGCGAACACAATAGCCTTCATTAGCACGATGCCTGGGTGCTCACTGTGGAGTTCCCTGATGAATGTTTCCCTTCCCTTCTGGGGCATGACTACCCAGCTGCCCCATAGTAGGCAGTCGGCTTGGATGGAGAGTTCATCCATCCATCTGTGAAACGGTCTGACCTTCTCGGGGCATGCTCCATGTGCGGGCAGCCAATCCCCAGTCAGGACACATTTCTTAATCAAGGATAGGAGGGGATCTCTATTGGTCCAGATTTTGATCTGGCGGGCTGTGATGGGGGAGCCTGCGCTGTCAAAGGCTTCAATGGCCATGACAATCTCAGTGCTTTGCTCCGCTGCCCCATCAGTGGTGGCCAGTGGAAGCCTGCTGAGCGCGTCAGCGCAATTTTCGGTGCCTGGCCGGTGCCATATGGTGTAGTCATACGCAGCCAGCGTGAGAGCCCATCGCTGTATGCGAGCTGACGCATTGGCATTGATAGCTTTGCTGTCTGACAACAGGGATGTTAGCGGCTTGTGGTCCGTTTCTAACTCGAACCTTCTACCAAAAAGGTACTGGTTGGCATCTTTTTCATCCCGTAGACACATGCGAGTGCTTCCTTTTCAACCATCCCATATCCCCGTTCTGCTTGGGAGAGCGACCTGGAGGCATAAGCCAGAGGTTGGAGTTGGCTCTCATCATTACTCTGCTGCAACACGCACCCAACCCCATAGGATGATGCATCACATGTCAAAACCAATTTCTTACAGGGGTTGTACAGAGTCAACAGCTTATTAGAACAAAGCAAGTTCCGCGCCCGATTGAAAGCCCGTTCCTGACAGTCCCCCCAAAACCAATCGCAACCCTTACGCAGGAGCACATGTAGCGGCTCCAACAATGTGCTTAAGATCGGCAGAAAGTTCCCAAAATAGTTCAAGAGTCCCAGAAATGAATGCAATTCCGACATGTTGCCGGCCTGGGCGCATGACGAATCGCCTCCGTTTTGGATTCGGTCGGCCGGATCCCATCTACGGCAATCCTCCTGCCCAAAAACTCGACCTCTGGGGCCAAAAACACACACTTGGACTTCTTTACCCGGTCCAATTGGCGTAGCACCTCCTCCAGGTTGTGAAGGTGTTCCTCGGTGTCTCGACCCATGATAAGGATGTCGTCCTGAAATACATTGTTCCAGGGATGGATTTGAGCAGGCTTTCTGTGTTCCTTTGAAAGATAGCAGCCGCTGATCGAATGCCAAATGGACACCTGTTGTAGACAAACAGCCCCTTGTGCGTGGTGATGGTGATCAGCAGCTTGGATTCTTCAGCCAGTTCCTGGGTCATGTAGGCTGAAGTGAGGTCCAACTTGGTGAACAACTTGCCGCCTGCCAGCGTGGCAAAAAGATCCCCTGCTCTCAGAAGCGGGTATTGGTCTTGTAGTGACACTCAGTTGATAGTGATCTTGTACTTGCCACAGATCCTGTCCGAGCCATCCGTTTTTAGCACAGGGACGATGGGGCTTACCCAGTCGCTGAATTCAATGGGCGAAATTATGCCCTCTCTTAGCAACCTATCCAACTCACTCTCAATTTTCTCCCGCATCACATATGGCACAGCTCTGGCTTTGTGGTGCACTGGTCTGGCGTCCGGGGTGATGCGTATCACTAATTTGGTACCTTTAAAAGTCCCGAGACCAGGTTGAAATAGTGACTCAAATTTCTGTAGGACCTGTGAGCATGAACTTCGCTCCACAGATGAAATGGCGTGCACATCCCCCCATTTCCAGTTCATCTCGGCTAGCCAGCTCCTCCCCAAAAGCGCGGGACCATTTCCCGGGACAATCAAGAGTGGCAGCTGGTTCTCTGATCCATTATGTGTGACCACCAACATTGCACTGTCTAGCACTAGGATGATCTCTTTGGTATACGTCCGTAATTGTGTGTCAATGTGTTCTAGTTTGGGTCTGCTAGCTCTGAGTGGCCATAGTTTCTCTAATTGTTGGACACTTATCAGTGACTGGCTGGCCCCTCTGTCCAGCTCCATGCGTACCGAGATGCCGTTTAATAGGTGGTGTTTTGGTATATGAGCTGTGGATGTTTGCCACATGAACCCGCTGAACTTTAGTGTCCATTGCTTTGTTCCAAGCATTAACCTGCCTTGCAGACCCCTCTTCTGGTTCATCTGCCTCATAAATTACCCTCGCTGTGGGCTTCCTGCACATTCTGGCTAAATGCCCACTGAAGTTACAATTTCTTTAGATAAATTGTTGAAACCTACAGGTTTTTGCTGCATGTCTGCCCCCGCACCTCCAGCATGAGCTGAGGTCGTTGTGAACAAAAGGGCTGTTACCAGGCATTCCTCTCTGATTGTCTCTTTGATTACTCTTGAGCACTCTGTTAATGGGTGTCAATGGCCCCATCCCGGGACGCATTGTCCACCGTGATGGCGTAAATGTCCGTTCAACCTGCCATTGTCTCTGTTGAGGACCCACTCTAGAGTCTGTTGCTGCCTGGGTGGTATCGAATTGCCCTTGCCTGCCTGCGGGGTTCTGAGTCACATTTACAGTGTTAACTCCCTGATCCATCGCCATGTTGGAAGCAGAGTTGCGCGCGTGTATTATCTTTGTTTCCTCCTCCCCCGCCATGAAGGTCTGAGCCATCAATGCCGCCGCTTCCAAGGTCAAGTCCTTGGTCTCAGTTAGCTTTCTGAAAATCCCGGCATGACCAATGCCCTCAATAAAGAAATCCCTTAACATCTCCCCCCTGCAGGCGTCTGTGAACTTACAGAGGCTGGCCAAGCGCCGAAGGTCCACAACGAAGTCCAGTATGCTCTGTCCTTCCCGACGTCGGTGTGTATAGAATCGGTGTCAGGCCATGTGTATACTGCTCACCGGTTTGAGGTGCTCACTAATCAGTTTGCTGAGCTCTTCAAAGGTTTTGTCCGCCGGCTTCTCGGGTGCGAGCAGGTCTTTCATCAGCACATACGTCTTAAGTCCACAGCTGGTCAGTAGATGCGCCCTTCGCTTGTCAGCCGCTGCATCTCCCAGCCAGTCCTTTGTGACAAAGCTTTGCTGGAGCCTCTCAATGAAATTGTCCCAGTCCTCACAAACACAGTACCGTTCTTCTGTGCTACCGGTGGCCATTCTCGTGAGTCGTTGATTCCCGTTTCTCGTTGCCAAATGTAATGTCCTTACATACTACTATAAATTCACACGAGGTACATTCTGCAGACAAGGTCACTCTGTGACCTGAACCTTTATTCACAGGACCAAGAAGTGATGACCCTGCGTGGGACCATCCTTTATATACCTGGATGACCAGGTGAGGAGTGTCTCCCACAAGTTCACCCCCTGCGGTCAAGGTGTGCATTTCTTAGGTGTACACAATATGTAGTGTTGTTATGAAGGTTACAGTTACATGAAGGTTACATACATGACAGGTTTATTATGGGGATCACTAGTATTGTCCCTACCATAGGGATTTGTTTCCCCTTACATCTTCCTGTAACCGCATATACCCTAGTCATTCCTTTCAGGTGCAGATGTCTAATGGTCCAGTGTGCTGTGCCATTTCTTTCAACTGGGTGCTATTTATCTAATCTGGAACTCGTCCGGTTTGTATCTGATTCATCTTGTGTCTCACCTGACCAATCATCCATCTCCCATAGGCATGACATGTGTCTCTTTTCCTGTCCTCGGCATCGTCCTCTCGTTCCTGCTTATTTAGCTCGTTAATTGTTCCTGCATGGTCTTCCAATACGGATATACCCTCTAGCAGTTTTCTAGATGTTTTAGATCCTAACTCTGAAGATTCTATCCCTATCCCGGCCTGTTTCCTCATTAGTACCTCCATCGTTCCCCTCAAACTATCTACTCCTGCTTGGATCGCCTATATATCGAGTGCATCTACTAGAGAGGTCCCTGTACTTACTCCAGTTAATACGCCATTCCCTTTCAATCTCCTCTGTCCTCCTCCTTTGTGTCTCAGCTGCTTGTGATACTCCCTTGTTCCTGATGCGTCACTAGCTTTTCTCAGGATTGTGTCTAGCAACCGTATGTACAATGCTTTGGTCTTGGGGCTACACTTTTCTGGCAGGTATAGGTCTGTTAAATTTATGATCACAGGTAACATTTCATGCTGCATATTGTCAAATAACAACATTCTCTCCGATTCGTCACCAACCCACCCGACGGACCTTCATAAGGAGGGGGCAAGTAATTGGTGGTAGTGTTGTTGGTCCTGGGGTTGTGACTATAGGTTTTTGCCAATAAATCATCACTGCTGGACCCGAACACTTTCTCTCTTCCTGATATATGACCCATTCTATCGCTTTTAACGAGGACGGCTCTAAGACCATGTCCCTGTTTGAGACCGGACAATGTACTATTACTTCTGTTCCAGGTTTAACTACCACGCACTTTCCCGAGGTTAATTCCCCTGGTTTACAATATTCAGGTAGCATTTTGTTATCCACTTTTCTTGTGGCTTCAAGATAAACGCTCCTGACACTCTGATGCCACCCCCTTGGAGCAGCTTTACGTAGTTGTTGTACCCTCTGGTAGGGGTATATGCTTCTGGGCCCCCTTCGGGCAGCCTTGTAGCTTGTCCTTGTAGAATCATAAGGGCGGTGGTGATCATGTTTATATACATTCTGTTGATAAAACACATCCTGGATATTCCAGGTTTTTAGTTAGATTATTACCATTTCTACTTCTACCAGATCATTTGCACCATTTCTCTGGATATGTGACCTTTCCCAGATCCATTTCATTATCGCAAGAACCCCTAGTATTGAAAATATTAATGCCAGTCTCCCAAAAAGTCCATTATCAATGCGTCCCTCCACTCCTTATACTTCAAGGCATATCTTAAGGAGTGGATTACTGGGAGTATCTTAGGTTCCGCCATCAGCCGTACCCTTATATTCTTTCAGCTGGGACCAATGTTTCCATCGGTCTCCACCTTTCATATTTAACATGCACATGTGTCATCACTGATTACCACCTCATATGGTCTGCTCCACCTTGGTGCGAATCCTGGTTTATCTGCCACTTCCTTAACCATTAACTTAGCTCGCACCTCAGGGATTATAACTGAGGTATTTGTCCCATCATCTTCGTCCTCCTCTCTCTGTCTTTCTCGGATCTACTGTCGCATACCTTTAAACTGCTCACTCAATTCCATCACATACTTCCTGATTCCATTTTGTAATGGTCCTAATTCTGCCCCTCCTGTAACTATCCCCTCGGGTAACTTCATTGCTCATCCAGTCATTAGCTCATAGCGGGTTAATCCTGTCGTTCGATTTGGTGTGGCGCATAACCTCATTCGTTTCGTGGGTAGTAATTCTGGCCAGGATTGTCTGGTTTCCTGTATAAACTATCTTAACATACAAGCGCTTGCAATTCAAGTTCTCACAAATCATTTTCAAGGCTACTTCCATACCTTATCTTGTCTCCCCCAAATGGCATTTCTGTCTTTCATCAGAGAAAATGGCATTTTTAGATTGTTTCCAAACATTTTAGTTTTATTTCTTTTTTTTAACGAGATCAGATTGGCTAATACCCACATTTAACATTTTATTTAGTGAGTCCTTTGATGAAAAACATTCTTTCAGTAGATCTGTTTCAGATCAACACAAAAAAAAATCTCAAACACCAAAATAGTTTTAAAGAGACTCAATTTTAAATGTATCTCAGTATTTTGTTGTGCCTTTTCTTAACCAGTGGTACTTGAAACCTTCACAACAAAATTAACTCTTTATTGCTCCCATCGTAATTGCTATTCTCCTTTTGTAGTATTTGTATTTATTTTTGAATTAAAAATGTCAAATGTGGTAAAACTGTTTTTTTAAAGATTGGAATTCTCATTTATGCTTATAGTTTAAACATATTGGCCCCAAGTTTCCACATGATTTGCTCCTGATTTTTAGGAGCAACTGGTGGAGAATGGAGTATCTTAGAAATCGGAATTCTCCACATTTAAGTTTTCTGCAGTTCTAGTCAGGTAGAACAGTTTCACTTTTGAACAGAATTTTTTTTTCATGTCCGGCCACTGACGCCTGATTTGAAAGTTTCCACAGTAAAAACGTACTCCAAACTAACTTAGAATGGAGCAAGTGAAGATTTTTGTACGCTTGAAAAAACCTTGTCTACACATTAAAAAATCAGGCGCAGGTTACAAATTAGGCGTCGGGAACGAGGTGGGGGGGGGGAGGGGGGGGAAGTCATTAAGTTCTACAATCAATCCTTATTTATACTTATACAAATATTATACAAATAAATCCAACCTGAATAAAAATTTATAAGCAAAGAAAAGATTAAATAAACCATGTTCCTACCTGTGTGAAAGTGCTTCAGGCAGGCCTTTCAGGCAGCGGTTTGCCGTCGGGACCGACCGACGGCAGGGGGAGAAAGCTGCAAGAAGCCTCAGTGCTGATCATGGAAGGGCAATGTGGTTTTATTAAAAAATGTTAAAAATTGAATAGCTACAAAGAATTTGAATAGTCTCAAACAAGTGCATGTGTCCCGTTTATCACAGTCTATCTTTAATTACAGAATGAGTGGTGGAGATTGAAACGGTAACGAGTTGTAAAGGCTGATTTAAAATGCACAGTTGCTGCAGTAACACTGGTTAAAGAGCCAACATTAATTCAGCAGTGATTTATTCAGCAGTGCTGCTAAAAGCACTCCCTCACACACAGAAATATCAAGAAAATTAAAATGCAAGCCTTTGCAAGGGTTCAATAAACAAATTTTCACTTTTTCTGCAGCACTTTTTAAAATGGCCGAGTGCCAATGTTTACTTCAGACTGCGCGTGCGCGACTGCTCCAATGCGCACGCGCAGGGTTGCCGGCACCAAAAAAACTCATTTAAATTGTACCCGCCCCCTCCTACTTACAAAATCGGCGCGAGTGGTAGGCTCCAACCCCTGTGCGCCATGCCAAGCAGACATCGAGCTCCAAGGAGCTTGAGAATACCGCGTTTTTTTTCAGGCGCCGTTTTCAGCGCGAAAAACAGGCACCCAACTCTGATGGGTGCCTTTTTCGCCACGTGTGGAAACTTGGGGCCATTATGTCTAAGTGATTCACAGACCACAGAATGCAAAGTACTTGTTTTATAATTATGTGCCTAACTTCTGTTTTAGAAGCTGAACATTAAAAAAAACTCCAATCCAAGTAGGAATAGCATAAGTAGTCATTTTTCTGCTCTGTAACTTCAAGATATATCAAGGAGAATCACCTGAAATATCTCAAAATCCCAATTCAAATACTGTACTGCCAATCTTTTATTTAAATCTCTTTTATTCTACACAAAGGAAAATGAGGGCATAGCTTCCCCCAGCCCGTAGCCTTGAGAAACCCATGCAGGCTTTTTTTAAAGGCATACACTCTACCTTACCCTTTCTTTATCCCATTCCTAGACTAAATTTATTGTCTTTCAACCCAATTTAATCAATGATTACGTGTTTTTTTTTGACAAGTGAGCGTGTCAGAATTTATTTTTAAAAACGAGACCACACATTTTTTTTTACTGTAATCCAATTAGAATATCCAAATAAATCTGCACCTGTGTTTCTAACTTAAAATATAATTCAATTCTAGGTTCACACTTTCTTAAAACTTCCCACATCTAGGACAACACTACAAAGGGTTAAAAACATTCAACTCTCTGTCTGAAAAAGTGGGTGGGGCTAAAACAAACAGAAGCTACACCATTTTTCTTTTGAAAAAAAACGGGCTTTCAGACAAATGAAAAATTCATTAACTCCCACCAACTTTTCATTCAACAAAGCTTATTTTCTTTATTTTCCTGGTTCCCTTGTTTTTCTTCGTCAGTCTCTGTCCCAACCGTCCGGTGGGCATCATTGTAGGCACTGACTATTAATCCTGCTTTGGCTGTTTTCTTATTTTTCTGTTTCTCCCATCATAATTTCTGTTTGGCCAACTCTATTTTAGGATCCCACCCATCACTTAACATAGTCATTATTAATCGGTTTCACTGTATCAGATATCACCCATCCCTCTGCTTGGTTTCCCTTAAACCCAGAGTCTACGGCCCCACCGATATCAGATATCACCTGTCTCTCTGCTTGATTTCCCTTAATCCCAGAATCTACGGCCCCACCGATATTTTCCTATGGATTTAAACTGTATTCTTAGATACTGATTGTCCCTCCCTAAAATCTACAATCCCATCGATACCTTATCTCACGTTTAGGCACGTCTACCCCTTCACCGGATTCTGTGAACTGTCTCCAAGATGGACTAAGAATACTGATTGCCTCCCTGATCTGGGTCCTTTAATCTAGAGTCTGCAACCACTACCAGTTTCTCACTTTGACTTATATAGTGACGGATATACAACACATTTAAATTACCCATAAGTCTTTTGCACCATAACAGACTTTTCAGAGATTCAAATAAACCGGGCAACAAACACATTTCGTAACAGCTTACATCGGATTATGATTTGTAGTTTAAATATACTCACTCGTGATGCTTCGGTAAATGCCCGCCTGACGGTTTCCCATAGGTACCCTGCTCGCAGTGCCAATTGATGTGGAGTATTACAAAAATACTCAACACAAGTCTGTTTTGGAGAAATGAATCGTTTATTATAAAGTATTCGATCGAGGGAGAGACAGCTCCAAACGAGTTCAGTAACTCGGTGACCCAAACCAGCTGTTCTCTCTGAACAATCGTCGCGTTACTGTTTTTATACAGTCAAAAATACATACAAAATCATGAAGTTCCGCATGGAGGCTTTCCATTTGTTGTTTCCCTGCTGCGTCACAAAATTTTTGCCTACCTACTATGATTAATTGGATAAAATTATATTGACAGCAAGCTTCGTTACCTCCCCTGTGCGCCTTTTATCTTATAAGTTACGTGCTACATCATTACTTTTCTATGGTTAAGCAATTCCTGTGAAAAGACTTTTTCCCAGGCCAATTTAGTCCTTGACTAAATCTTCTGTTAATCGACAGACAAAGCTGGGGTGTTTATCATTATCTCATGTAGTTCTGTCTATGCTAGAACATCTGCCAAATACTCACTTCTCGAGAGTTATACATTATGGTCCCACATTCAACTTAAGCTTAGCCACAAACTTTTTAGAAATGCTCATGATTTTTCACCCCTTCAGTGCTCAAGTCTCTGTAGTGGGGACTTGAACCCACAACTTTCTGACTCAAAGGCAAGTGTGCTATCCACTGAGCCACAGCTGACACTGATGCAAGTACTACTGCAAGCTTTTGAAGACAGTGGAAAAGAAAATCAGGTGGGATGTAAAACAGGCTGCTGATTCGCTATTAGCCTATTTTGCATGACTGGCGTTGACCAATTTTTCCCCGACTCCCACCCACCCACCCCTCCCCCCCCCTCAACCGCCCCCCCCCTCCACTCTCCCACACCGCCGTTTGTTTTTTCTTTCTGGGTGGATGAACTACCATGGGTTGAATGGCCTCACTCAGCTTGTGAACAGCCAAAATAGCTATTATTTTACAGTACTTCTTTACACCACTTTAATAAACTTGTTAACAATACTCCAAAATCTGACTAAAATAACAATACTCAGTGGAAGGACTGAACCCCATGGTACTTCAGGTTCTGGTTGTGTAATAATACTCCAGGCTCTGACCCACTCCAGCCCCAAATTAAATAACAGTACTGTAGACTTTCAGTCGTTCTTGACTCTAAATCTCTCCAGTCTTTGATTAAAAAGCATCATTTGCAAATTCTTCAATCAAGGTCATGAGACTTATTGCTGATCCTAAGCAGAAAGCATCACCATTCTGCTCAGCTTCTGTTTAAATTGCATGTGCAGATCTTTGTGAATATCATTGACAAGATTCCGCTTCTCACTGCTCAAATGAATAAGACACATTTAAGGCGTGTTTCTAAACCATTGGCTTATTTTTGTTTACAAGGGCTTTCACACTCCAGGAACTTTTACAGATCGTCCAATGTTTCAGTCCATTTGGCTAAACTTCATCTTTTCAGGAGTTCAGACTGGATATGATTACTAACTTTATAAGGTAGAACTCAAACTGGTTTGTTGTTTGCCCCTCAGTTGGCCTCCATAAAATGGGACTTCACATGGTCTTCATAGGCAGCTTGTCTATTCTCTAAACCACATATTAGATTCAAAAGCCTGCATAAATTGTGTATGGTGTGAGCAGCAAGATGAAAAACTAGGTCACTGTATCGCTATAATCCTTCGGTCAGAGTCATTCCAAGTCCTCTTTTACACAAACAACTGCTTCATTCCGGGTGTCAAACCACCAGCTGATAAATGTTGTCATTGAATGAATCTGGGTGAAATAGTGATGGTCTTCTTCATAGAACACTGCTTCAGAATAATTCCATTTCAAGTTCTTGCCCGAGGAAGAAATTGCATGAAAGCCGGGATTTTACTTGAATTATAAAAATATATTTCTGCCTCCTAAGTGTCTCTTTTTTTCCCTCCATAGATTTTAAAATCGTACATTTATCCCCTTGATTACTAAAGCTAGCAACCTATCTTCTTCTAATATGATCTGTTTCTATTAAGCTATTTTATTTGCATAAACAAATCATAAACAAAGCCAGTCCATTAGTTGCAGGGGGAAAAAGAGACAACTGCAAAGATGATACCCTTCCTATTTGCTCATATAGAACCATTTATATGCATTAACTGCAAAAGGATGAATCATAGCCAGAAGTTATCAGCTAAATTATTACTTTTCACTGCAAATAAAGCAAAAGCAAATAAAGGACAGCCAGGCCACAGTGTCTAATTAACTTATTTTAAAAAGAAAATGGTCTGATAATATGATTCAACTATTTGCAATTGAAACAAACCCACATCTATTATGTCTAATTTCCTACTTCATTGCAAAAGGCAATAAGATTAAATACATTTTTCATAACAGTTGGCATATAAAATATCTTATGTGTACTTCAACCTCCTAAAATTTAAAGCAAGACAGGCAAGTGAAAAATGTGAATAATTTATTCAGCTCTTAACTTTAATATTAAATTAAATGTGAGTATGCTATATTATTATATATGAAGCCTTATGAAGATGAATTTTCAATTACCAGATAAAACATACCTTAATCAGGAGATAATCATTAAAGATATGTTAATATTTTTTTTAATCATGAAGTAGTTATTTTCTGCTATTTGATGTGGCTAGCACCTTTTAAGATACTAGCAGATCCCCTACAACATTGTTTATGACAATTCAGGGATTATACTATTGCAAGGGAGGATAAGAGTCATATCTCCACTGAAAGGATTTGGAAGCAAGTTTGTGAGATCACTACAGATGCAGTGAAGTCATTTTTCTACTGTTTCTGAATCTTAAATAAATAGGCTTAAATTTTATACTCAACAATTCAGGCCTTTCTTACCCTCACTTTCCGAAGTAAAAATACATACTTGTCAGTAGTTTCTTGTTAAACCTTACTTCAAAAATGTGTAAACTTCATGCTCCAGCTTGTTTTGAGAATATTTGGTCAGTCAGTTGACATGTATGTGAACTCTTATGGCCTAGATTTTAGCCGATTTTTCAACCGGGTTTTCGCCGCGATTTGACCCTCTGCGGCAAAAACCCGGTCAGCAGGATCCTCGGTGACCTCTTTGCAACGGCGTTTTCACGTACCGCCGGGGAGAAGAGCACTGACGTGAAACGATGTGCAATGCCGCAGATTGCATTACCATCGTACTTTCGGCTCTCTTGGGACCCGTACGCCACACCCAGAATACCGACAGGGTCAAACCTGTCGGTGCAGCTCTGCCAGCAGCAGTAAGTATGAAGACCTGCAAAAAGATAAGTTCAAGTTTTTAATTTTTAATTATTTCTCAGCGATTTAATAGGTACGGGTTTTGTGAATCCTTTCTGAATGTTCCTTGCAATTTTTTTTGTTTTTTCCCCCTTCCCAAGGCCTCTCTCGCAGCATTACCGGCCCCGGACTAAAGTTGCCGAAACTCGCCGTTTGCGTTGGGAATTCTGGTTCAATGCCAACTTTAACGATGGATGTAAAGGCCGAAAGTTAGGCCTAAAAAAAGTAGCGCAATGAAAACTAATTTTGGCGTGAAACTACCGTTTTGGCTGAAAAACGAAAATCTAGCCCTGTGGTCTAATTTACACCTGCAGCCAAAAGCTTGGCAAAGTGGGTGAAAGGAAAATTGTGGCGAACTGCATATATTAAAGAGTTGAAAGGCAGATTAAAACAATGTTGATATTTGCAGGTAAGTGCTGTTTCTGTAGCTAAAAAAATAATCCTTTAAAAAGTTGTACTATTCTCTTATGGCAGTTCTCCGCAGTACTGCATACAATTGAATATTGAAAGAGCTTTCCACAACGATGGGCCATTCTTTTCAACAATGCACTTGTAATGGATAAATTTGCTTTTATAATATTTTTTCACGTGGACAATGTGGAAAGTTCCAATTTAAAGAAAGATGGCCTTCCGTGTTTAGCCTCAGCTACTATTTTCCTCCCTTTAATGCTATCGATGCAATAATTCACATCACTTGCACAGGTCAAATTACTATTTAATGTAAATTTGAGATTGCCAGCATTTCCTGTTTTTATTTCAGGTTCCAGTATCCACAGTATTGTTTGTATTAGTGGTCAAATTACTATTTCCTTTGATAAATGCAACAAACTTGAATACTGTCAAAAAATATCTAAACTGAATGTCTTAATTTATCACTAGCAGTAAGTTAAAGCCTGATGGAACAGAAACATGAGCATAATTATCTGAGTGGTAAGTATGCAAAGTTATTACTGAAAATCTGCCTCATGTAAGTTAATACCCGATATTCAGGAAACAAGATCTTGAGTGTCTTCTGAACACATGCTTTATTGAATTCTACATGAATTAAAGTGGGTCAAGTCTGTGAATGTCAGTTTTGTCTTTTTGGATAACAAACCTCGCTTCCACACAGGGCTCTACATAGTAGTCCATTCAAGGACTGATGAAACTCAGCCGCATGAGCCTGCCAAATCTGAGTGGTAGATAACTCTAGGTTTCAGATCTGAGACCTTCTGGTAAGGAGACAGGGATTGTACTATTTGAAGAATCAAAATGATTCTAACCTTTCCTTGTAACTCAGTCCTCCGACACTAGAGTTCAGCCTCATGGCCTCTCTTTAAACCACATCAAGGGTTGGATGCTTCCCTTGTGCCCCAAAGATCTGAACTGAATCCAGTATTCAAGGTATGGCCTGTCCACAACATTACGCAGCTTCAGCCAGAGGGCCTCACGTTAAACACTACTGATTTAGCTTTGTAGCTCTGCATTCTGTTTAGTTTGTTGATTGCCACCTCACAATAAAGGAGCATAGTCAATGTTATGTTTACTACCACTCTGATCTCTCTTCCAGCCTTTCCCCTAGCAAATTCAAAACGATTCATTAAGTACAGAGGGTTGCTAAAAATACATCTAGATCACCTTCCGCCATTCTGGTAGTGGCATGAAAGAATGATAGAAACATAGAAACAAAGAAAATAGGTACAGGAGTAGGCCATTCGGCCCTTCGAGCCTGCACCACCATTCAATATGATCATGGCTGATCATGGGCGAACTTAATCTACATATAGATTGGGCTAACCAAATTAGTAGCAATACGATGGGGGAGGATTTCCTGGAGTGTATTAGGGATGGTTTTCTAGACCAATATGTCGAGCAACCAACCAGAGAGCTGGCCATCCGAGACTGGGTGATGTATAATGAGAAAGGACTAATTAGCAATCTTGTTGTGCAAGGCCTCTTGGGGAAGAGTGACCATAATATGGTAGAATTCTTTATTAAGATGGAGAGTGACACAGTTAATTCAGAGACTAGGATCCTGAACTTCGGGAAAGGTAACTTCGATGGTATGAGACGTGAACTGGCTAGAATAGACTGGCGAATGATACTTAAAGGGTTAACGGTGGATAGGCAATACAAACATTTAAAGATCACATGGATGAACTTCAACAATTGTACATCCCTGACTGGAGTAAAAATAAAACGGGGAAGGTGGCTCAACCGTGGCTAACAAGGGAAATTAAGGATAATGTTAAATCCAAGGAAGAGGCATATAAATTGGCCAGAAAAAGCAGCCAACCTGAGGACTGGGAGAAATTTAGAATTCAGCAGAGGAGGACAAAGGATTTAATTAGGAGGGGGGAAATAGAGTATGAGAGGAAGCTTGCTGAGAACATACAAACTGACTGCAAAAGCTTCTATAGATATGAGAAGAGAAAAAGATTAGTGAAGACAAACGTCAGAATCAGGTGAATTTTAATGGGGAACAAAGAAATGGCAGACCAATTGAACAAATACTTTGGTTCTGTCTTCACAAAGGAAGACACAAATAACCTTCTGGAAATATTAGGGGACCGAGGGTCTAGTGAAAAGGAAGAACTGAAGGAAATCCTTATTAGGTGGGAAATTGTGTTAGGGAAATTGATGGGATTGAAGGCCGATAAATCCCCATGGCCTGATAGTCTGCATCCCAGCGTATTTAAGGAAGTGGCCCTTGAAATAGTGGATGCATTGGTGATCATTTTCCAGCTGTCTATCGATTCTGGATCAGTTTCTATGGACTGGAGGGTAGCTAATGTGACACCACTTTTTAAGAAAGGAGGGAGACAGAAAACAGGGAGTTATAGACCAGTTAGTCTGATATCAGTTATGGAGAAAATGTTGGAATCAATTATTAAAGATGAAATAGCAGCGCATTTGGAAATCAGTAACAGGATCGGTCCAAGTCAGCATGGATTTATGAAAGGGAAATCATGCTTGGCAAATCTTTGAGAATTTTTTGAGGATGTAACTAATAGAGTGGACAGGGGAGAACCAGTGGATGTGGTGTATTTGGACTTTCAAAAGGCTTTTGACAAGTCCCACACAAGGTCCCACACGCAAAGATAAAGCACATAATATTGGGGGTAATGTGTTGACATGGATAGAGAACTGGTTGGCAGACAGGAAGTAGAGAGTCGGGATAAACGGGTCCTTTTCAGAATGGCAGGCAGTGACTAGTGGGGTGCCGCAGGGCTCAGTGCAGGGACCCCAGCTATTTACAATATACATCAATGAATTAGATGAAGGAATTGACTGTAATATCTCCAAGTTTGCAGATGACACTAAGCTGGGTGGCGGTGTGAAATGCGAGGAGGATGCTAAGAGGCTGCAGGGTGACTTGGATAGGTTAGGTGAGTGGGCAAATGCATGGCAGATGCAGTATAATGTGGATAAATGTGAGGTTATCTACTTTGGTGGCAAAAACACGAGGGAAGAATATTATCTGAATGGCGGCAGATTAGCAAAAAGGGAGGTGCAACGAGACCTGGGTGTCATGGTACATCAGTCACTGAAAGTTGGCATGCAGGTACAGCAGGCAGTGAAGAAGGCAAATAGCATGTTGGCCTTCATAGCGAGGGGATTTGAGTATAGGAGCAGGGGGGTCTTACTGCAGTTGTACAGGGCCTTGGTGAGGCCTCACCTGGAATATTGTGTTCAGTTTGGGTCTCCTAATCTGAGGATGGATGTTCTTGCTATTGAGGGAGTGCAGCGAAGGTTCACCAGACTGATTCCCGGGATGGCAGGACTGACATATAAGGAGAGACTGGATCGACTGAGCCTGTATTCACTGGAGTTTAGAAGAATGAGAGGGGATCTCATAGAAACATATAAAATACTGACAGGACTGGACAGGTTAGATGCAGGAAGAATGTTCCCGATGTTGTTTTCTCTCCATACGCCTTGATCCCTTTAGCCGTAAGGGCCATATCTAACTCCCTCTTGAATATGTCCAACAAATTGGCATCAACAACTCTCCCTTTTGAATAAAGCTAACGAACTGGCCCCAACAACTTTCTGTGGTAGAGAATTCCACAGGTTCACAATTCTCTGAGTGAAGAAATTTCTCCTCATCTCGGTCCTAAATGGCTTACCCCTTATCCTTAGACTGTGACCCCTGGTTCTGGACTTCCCCAACATCGGGAACATTCTTCCTGCATCTAACCTGTCCAATCCCGTCAGAATTTTATATGTTTATAAGATCCCCTCTCATTCTTCTAAATTCCAGTGAATTCAGGCCCAGTCGATCCCGTCTTTCTTCATATGTCAGTCCTGTCATCCCGGGAATCAGTCTGGTGAACCTTCGCTGCACTCCCTCAATAGCAAGAATGTCCTTCCTCAGATTAGAAGACCAAAATTGTACACAACATTTAAGGTGTGGCCTCACCAAGGCCCTGTACAACTGCAGTAAGACCTCCCTGCTCCTATACTCAAATCCCCGAGCTATGAAGGCCAACATTCCATTTGCCTTCTTCACCGCCTGCTGTACCTGCATGCCAACATTCAATGACTGATGTACCATGACACCCAGGTCTCGTTGCACCTCCCCTTTTCCTAATCTGTCACCATTCAGATAATATTCTGCCTTCCTGTTTTTGCCACCAAAGTGGATAACCCCACATTTATCTACATTATACTGCATCTGCCATGTATTTGACCACTCACCTAACCTGTCCAAATCACTCTGCAGCCTCTTAGTATCCTCCTCACCGATCACACTGCTAACCAGTTTAGTGTCATCTGCAAACTTGGAGATATTACATTCAATTCCTTCGTCTAAATCATTAATGGAAATTGTAAATAGCTGAGGTCCCAGCACTGAACCTTGCGGTACCCCACTAGTCACTGCCTGCCATTCTGAAAAGGACCCGTTTATTCCCACTCTTTGCTCCCTGTCTGCCAACCAGTTCTCTATCCACGTCAATACATTACTCCCAATACCATGTGTCTTAATTTTGCACACTAATCTCTTTTGTGGGACCTTGTGAAAAGCCTTTTGAAAATCCAAATACACCACATCCACTGGTTCCCCCTTGTCCACTCTACTAGTTACATCCTCAAAAAATTCTAGAAGATTTGTCAAGCATGATTTCCCTTTCATAAATCCATGTTGTCATGTCACCCAAATAGAATTATTGACTAATCATGGCAATGAATCCCATCAATTAGTCTACAACAGACCCAGACAGGTGGCAAGGTAAACTCGTCAATGGTGGAAAGCTTTGGAAACCATAGGCCCAATGTTGCCTGTTTCTCCCAAGCATGCTACACTTATCACATGTCATGTCTCAAATTATTCATATATTGTATTCCAAAATATTATTTTCTGACAGAAATCTCTCTAATTTGCATTTGAATGAATCAACATTTTCTGTTTCCATCGTCTCCTGAGGGAGCTTGTTCCACAGATTTACCACTTGCTCACTGAAATATTGGGCTAGAAATTGCCCCTTGCCCCGATTGGGGGCGGTAACCTTCTGGGACCGGGACTTCCTGCGCCCGGCCTGGAGGTCCCGATCCTGACGTGAAATTGGGCCGTATGCCCCTCAAAGGAACCTGAGCGCAGAGCAGGCTAGCGCTATGCAGATGCTCAGCATAGCACTAACGCACTACAACACCCCTCCCCTTCCATTAAAAGGGAGGACCGCTGTGCACTCTGCAGGCCCTTTGGTGGCTGCCGCTGGGCCACCAGGAATGCGATCAACCAGGCTAGCAGCCCAGCACTCAAAATGAAATGCTGGGCTGCACGATAGCGGCCCAGTTGACGCAAGGGCCGCCATTGTCAGGCCGACCCAAGATTCGGCCGACAAATAAAGATAGTGGCCCGAGGCATTAAAGACCTCCCCTTTAAGGGGTGCTCCTGGCACGTGCGGATGTTAACAAAGCTGACGTTGATATCCTCCCGTGCCAGCCTCAAGGCCCGCAGGGCAATTTCCCCCGCGGGGCGCAAAGGGGTCGGTGTACATGGCAATGACGTCATTGCCGGTTATGCACCGGCCGGGGTGCTAATTGCGGGGCACGACTGAGACAGTGTTCCTTAAACCTCCGTTGCAATTTTCCGGGAGGCAGAAGCACCTTCCTCCCCTGGGCGAAAACACCATTGCGCCCCATTAGCACCCCCCATTGCTGCTAACGGGGCTGTAAAAAGTGGTAATTTCTCCCCCATTTCTTCCGCAGATCAGTTTTGAATTTATCGACCCGCCCGCCCTTCAAGTGCAGGCTGTGTCCTCTGGTTCTATTGTTGTGAACAAAATGTCATTATCTAGTCCTTTTAGAAGCCTAAAGAAAAGCAATCAAATCACATCTCAACCTTATTTTTTCTAGAGAGAACATGTCCAATTTACATAAACGCTTCTCATAATCCAATCCCTCCATCCTCTCAATCATTTTGATTGCCATCTTCTCTATCATCTCAATAGTTTCAATATCTTTTGATATTGTAGTTCTTTCTATTTAAGTAGTAGCCCCTGTAAACCTTTTCAGCAGCCGATTCTGGCATTTTTCAAAGCTTTAAAGTAATTGACAGTACACGGCAGCCAAAGTCCTTCCACACCATCGCTAAGATCGGCTACTTCCACCTCCATAACCTTCATAACTTTGCCCGAATCCATCCCTGCTTCAGCTCACCTTCCCGGCCCTATATCATTACCTCTGGTGCCCCCCAAGGATCTATCATTAGCCCCCGTCTAGATTTATGTGCTCAAGTCAAGGGTGCTCTGACTCAAGGGTGAGTTTAAACACTCAGTTTTATTATTACTCATATTAAAAACACTGTCCATTAAGGTAAGTTTATTTTTTAGCCTATTAAAACAATTTTTTTTTAAATCCAAAAAATATATTTAATTACATTTATTTTCAATTAATTTTAAATCTGTGAGGTGTTTTATTCATTTACTATGCTGTGTTTCGGTGTTTTAGGGGGTTTTCTCATTGAGGGTATGGGAGTCCGTACAAACAGAGCTCCCATTTTTATAAGCCCACTGACTCCCACAGCTACCTGGACTACAGTTCCTCCCACCCCGCATCCTGTAAGGACTCCATTCCATTCTCCCAGTTTCTCCGTCTCCGTCGCATCTTCTCTGACAACACCACCTTTCACACTAGTGCCTCTGACATGTCTTCCTTTCTCCTCAACTGAGGATTCCCCTCCGCCATGGTTAATATGACCCTCGACTGTGCCTGCTCTATTTCCTGCACCTCTACTCTCACCCCTTCCCCTCCCTCTCAGAACCACGACAGGGTTCGCTTTGTCCTCACCTTTCACCCCACCCGCCTCCACGTTCAACGGATCATCTTCCGCCATTTCCGCCACCTCCAGCGTGATCCCACCACCAATCACATCTTCTCCTCCCCTTTCCTCACAGTATTCCGAAGGGACGACTCCCTCCGTGACACCCCAGTCCATTCCGCAGTCACCCCCAGCACCCCCTCCATTTCCCATGGCATCTTCCCGTGCAAACGCAGGAGATGCAACGCCTGCCCTTTTACCTCCTCCCTTCCCACTGTGCAGGGCCCCAAAAACTCCTTCCAGGTGAAACAATGATTTACTTGTACTTCTTTCAATTTAGTATACTGTATTCGCTGCTCACAATGTGGTTTCCTCTACATAGATTGGGTGACCGCTTTGCTGAACACTTCCATTCAGTCCGTGTGTGACTCTGAGCTTCTCGTCGCCTGTCACTTTAATTCTCCACTCCACTCCCACTCTGATATCTCCATCCTCGGACTCCTCCGCTGTTCCAGTGAAGCTCAACGCAAGCTCGAGGAACAGCACCTCATCTTACGTTTAGGCACTTTACAGCTTTCTGGACTCAGCAGCGAGTTCAACAATTTCAGAGCATAATCTCTGGCCACCTTTGGCTCACTTTCCCCCCCCCCCCCGCCCCCCCCCCCCCCCCCCCCCCCCCCCCCCCCCCCCCGCCACCTGCCGCATTTTATGTTTTTTCCTTCTTTCTTCTCTCTCTTTTTTTTCTCTTTGTCTATAATGACAGCTGGTCATTACTATGCCATTCACACCCTATCCAGATTATCCTTTTTCTGACTTCTGTCATTACCATTTCAATTGGGGCATCATCCCTTTTGTCTCTCTAATCTCTCCTGCCTTCCACCCTATCACAGACCTTCCCTTTTATTCTTTCTTCCCCTCCCCCTTTCAGTGCATAAGAATGTGCTCTTTTCGAACATTTGGAAGTTCTGATGAAGGGTTGTCGACCCGAAATATTAACTTTGTTTTTCTCTCCACAGATGCTGCCTGACCCACTGAGATATCCAGCATTCTCAGTTTTTATTTCAGATGCCAGCATCTACAGTTTTTTTCTTTTGTCTCCAATTTTTATTAATGAGAATACTGCATCGTGATTGGTGGTTCAGGCCCGCGTGACTCCAGCATGTACGTACATACGTGAAAGACATCTCCCTGTATGCTGCGCAGTGAATCTCGGCCTCTGCCCAGAATTCTACGTTACTCCGGGTACTTTCGTAGATTTTTTTCGACCGCAATTTTCCCCCCAATATCTTCTTAAGTGATTCAGTATTAAATTTTGTTTGATAACTCTCCTGTGAAGCACCTTGGGATATTTTACTATGTTAAAGTTGCTATATAAATACAAGTTGTTGTTGTTATTAGGCGAACTATTAAAAGCAGCATGTGAGTGCTGGCAGCCCACCTATTCCATGTTAATTAGTCATGGGGACCAATTTCTTAATTTCATGGCACCCATGTGCAGATTCAACACCTGAAAATGGGTACAGATGAATTTTTCCCATTTGGTTTGTATTTCTGGACAGATGAGCTAAGATGGACTGAACGGCCTTCCTTATTTATTTATCTTGCGTGACCGTGTCAATATGCATCAATGTGAAGGCACATTAGTAACCTTCCTTGGACAGCATTTTCTTTGTACCAGCCATGAAAATTCCCACATGCCCCTGTCACCTAGTCCAAGTTAAGAATGAGGCAGCGAAGAGCCTTTATTCATGGATATCACCAGAATGGTAGTTCATATTCCCAATGTAAGTCCGTAGATAGTAACATATCCTGCACTTCTTTGTTTTACTAATTCTGTCACTACATTGGACCTAGTTAGAATGTTCTTTTTATAAATCCATGTTTTATACTTAATGCTGAAGGTAAAACATTCCAGCCGATTTTAGAAACATCGCACATTCACACATGACTCCATTGTCATCAAATAACCTGGCTCTTATTCCAATTTTATGATATATCATAATATTTGAGTGGTACCAAATTAATTTTGAATTTATCAGTTTCCTATTTAAAGTTCACTTCTGTTAAGTATGGAAGAACTCCACAAGACTGCGTACTGTGAGCTAAAACTGATGTGACCTTAGTCTCTTTAATACAACTCCAAAGTGCCTAAGCAGCATGACAGACAACCTTTTATACTCCCTTGCACGAGATGTGCAGGTGACCCTTGGGCCTCCAACAGTTGTGCCCTCTGGTGGCAAGTCTTACACAGTTACAATGTTTACATACATAACATCACTCCCCACCAAAGTCTTTGATACAAATTATTTACAAGTTGAGACGATCGTCTGAGCTGAAACTCTGGCATGGGGGAGTTGGTCGGACCATTGCTACACTGCGGCGCGGCTGGTCTGACAGGACTGTTGGGAATGGTGGGTTCATCCTCTTGGTTGACAGTGAGGTCGATTGCTGGTTGGGTGTGTGTTAGTGGATCGATGATGGTGATGTCTTCTTCAGGTTGTTCCTGGTTGTCGATGAACCGCAGTTTGCTCTGATCCAAATGCTTTCTGCACGTTTGTCCATTAATAGTTTGACTATAACACTCTAAGCCCTTCCTTGGCCAAGCCAGTGCCAGCGACCCATTTAGGACCATGACCATAATTAAGGACAAACACAGGGTCGTTAATATCAATGTCACACGATACAACCGCGCAATCGTGGTACATGTTTTGCCGGTGATGCCGGGTTTCCACATGATCATTTAGATCCGGGTGGACTCGGGAGAGCCTGGTTTTAAGTGTAACCTTCATTAACAATTCTGCACGGGGAACCCCATGAGCGAGTGGGGTCGTGTCCAGTAGCTGAGCAGAACCCGAGATAAGCGGGTCTGCAAGGAGTCTTCCGTCTTGCTTTTCAAGCTCTGCTTGATAGTTTGGACTGCCCATTTCGCTTTACCGTTGGATGCGGGCTTAAACGGGGCAGACCTGACATGCTTGATGCCATTGCGGGTCATAAACTCGTTGAATTCCGAGCTGATGAAATACAGTCCATTGTCACTGACAAGGACATCGGGCAAGCCATGGGTGGCGAACATAGCCCGGAGGCTTTCAATGCTGGCAGTGGATGTGCTAGATGACATGATTACACATTCAATCCATTTAGAGTAAGCATCCACTACAACTAAAAACATCTTTCCGAGAAAGGGGCCAGCAAAATCTGCGTGGATCCTGGACCATGGTTTGGAGGGCCATGACCACAGACTCAATGGAGCCTCCCTTGGTGCATTGCTCAATTGTGAGATGTGTTGCACTGATGTACGCATGACTCGAAGTCCGAGTTAATGCCGGGCCACCAAACATGCGACCTGGCTATAGCCTTCATTATGACTATGTCTGGGTGGGTATTGTGTAGGTCGCGTATAAACGCTTCCCTGCCTTTTTTTGGCAAAACCATGTGATTACCCCATAAGAGACAATCCGACTGGATGGATATTTCATCTTAGTGTCGGTGAAACAGCTTAATTTCATCTTGCATTTCCCCGGGAACGGCCAACCAGCTCCCATTGAGGATGCATCTTTTTATAAGTGATAGCACAGGATCCTGGCTGATCCAGGCCCTGATCTGGCGAGCAGTGATGGGTGACCCCTCGCTCTCAAAAGCATCCATGACTGCGGGCTACACCATTTCCATCCCGGTAGTGGGCAATGGTAGCTGGCTGAGGGCATCAGCACAGTTCTCCGTGCCTGGCCTGTGGCGGATAACATAGTCACAGGCGGACAATGTTAGTGCCCATCCTTTGATGCGGGACGAAGCATTGGTGTTTATACCTTTGCTTTCTGAAAACAACGAAATGAGCAGTTTGTGGTCGGTTTCAAGCTCAAATCGAAGTCCAAATAGGTATTGGTGCATTTTCTAATGCTAATGCTTCTTTCTTGACCACATTGTAGGCTCCTTCAGCCTTAGACAGACGTCGAGACGCGTATGCAACTGGTTGAACTTTGCCCGATACATTGGTTTGCTGTAACACACAGCCGACTCCGTACGAAGATGCATCACAATCGAGCACTAATCGTTTGCACGGGTCATACAGTACAAGTAACTTGGACTTTCAGAAGGCTTTCGACAAAGTCCCACACAAGAGATTAGTATGCAAAGTTAAAGCACATGGGATTGGGGGTAGTGTGCTGACGTGGATTGAAAACTGGTTGGCAGACAGGAAGCAAAGAGTAGGAGTAAATGGGTACTTTTCAGAATGGCAGGCAGTGACTAGTGGGGTACCGCAAGGTTCTGTGCTGGGGCCCCAACTGTTTACATTGTACATTAATGATTTAGACGAGGGGATTAAATGTAGTATCTACAAATTTACGGATGACACTAAGTTGGGTGGCCGTGTGAGCTGCGAGGAGGATGCTATGAGGCTGCAGAGTGACTTGGATAGGTTAGGTGAGTGGGCAAATGCATGGCAGATGAAGTATAGTGTGGATAAATGTGAGGTTATCCACTTTGGTGGTAAAAACAGAGAGACAGACTATTATCTGAATGGTGACAGATTAGGAAACGGGGAGGTGCAACGAGACCTGGGTGTCATGGTACATCAGTCATTGAAGGCTGGCATGCAGGTACAGCAGACGGTTAAGAATGCAAATGGCATGTTGGCCTTCATAGCGAGGGGATTTGAGTACAGGGGCAGGGAGGTGTTACTACAGTTGTACAGGGCCTTGGTGAGGCCACACCTGGAGTATTGTGTACAGTTTTGGTCTCTTAACTTGAGGAAGAACGTTCTTGCTATTGAGGGAGTGCAGCAAAGGTTCACCAGAATGATTCCTGGGATGGCAGGACTGACATATCAAGAAAGACTGCATCAACTGGGCTTGTATTCACTGGAGTTCAGAAGAATGAGAGGGGATCTCATAGAAAAATTTAAAATTCTGATGGGTTTAGACAGGTTAGATGCAGGAAGAATGTTCCCAATGTTGAGGAAGTCCAGAACCAGGGGTCACAGTCTAAGGATAAGGTGTAAGCCATTTAGGACCGAGATGAGGAGAAACTTCTTCACCCAGAGAGTGGTGAACCTGTGGTATTCTCTACCACAGAAAGTTGTTGAGGCCAATTCACTAAATACATTAAAAAAGGAGTTAGATGTAGACCTTACTACTGGGGGGATCAAGGGATATGGCGAGAAAGCAGGAAGGGGGTACTGAAGTTGCATGTTCAGCCAAGAACTCATTGAATGGCGGTGCAGGCTTGAAGGGCCGAATGGCCTACTCCTGCACCTATTTTCTATGTTTCTATGTTTCTATTCGAACAAAGTCGGTTACTGGCATTCTCAAAGGCTGTCTCTTGAGATTTACCCCAAACCCATTCGTCACCCTTATGTAGCAACATGTGCAACGGTTCCAGCAAAGTGCTTAACCCGGGTAGAAAGTTACCAAAATGGTTGAGGAGTCCCAGGAACGAATGCAGCTCTATCATATTCTGTGGTCTGGGTGCATTCTTGATGGCCTCTGTCTTTGAGTCTGTGGGTCTGATGCTGTCTGCCGCAATCTTTCTCCCCAAAAATGTGACCTCTGGCGCCAGGAAAACACACTTGGAGCATTTCAGCTTTAGTCGACTTGGAATCTTTTCCAGGTTGTGCAGGTGTTTGGTGGTGTCACGACCAGTGATCAGGATGTCGTCTTGAAAAACAAAGGTGCGCGGAACCGATTTCAGCAGACTCTCCATGTTCCTCTGGAAGATGGCAGCAGCTGAACGAATCACAAAAGGGCACCTGTGGTATATAAACTGTACTTTGTGCATGTTGATGCATCTTTTTGAAGATTCAGCCATCTCCTGTGTCATGTAGGCAGAGGTTAGGTCCAAATTGGTGAACGACTACCCCCACCCCCCCACCCCCCGCTAAGGTTGCGAACAGGTCATCCACCTTGGGTAGCGGGTACTGGTCTTGTAACGAGACTCGGTTGATCATTACCTTGTAGTCTCCGCAGATTCTGACCGTGCCATCGATTTTCAACGCCGGAACAATCGGACTGGCCCACTCGTTGAACTCGACTGGCGATATGATTCCCTCTCGTTGAAGTCTGTCCTGTTCGATCTCGACTTTCTCCCTCATTATATATGGAACCACTCGAGCTTTGCGATGAATGGGCCCTACATCAGGGATTAGATGGATCTGCACCTTGGTACCTGTGAAGTTGCCGATGCCTGGTTCAAATAGCAACGGAAACTTGCTCAGCATTTGGACGCACAAGGCATCATCCACTGAAGATAGTGCTTTGATGTCGTCCCAGTTCCATCGAATCTTTCCCAGCCAGCTTCTGCCGAATAGCGTTGGGCCATCACCTGGTACAATCCACAGTGATAAATCTTGCACAGCTCCATCATACAATACCTTAACTGCCGCACTACCAATGACTGGTATAAGCTCTTTGGTGTAGCTGCGCAGCTTTGTCTGAATCGGGCTCAGTTTGGGCCTTTGTGCCTTGCTGCCCCACAGTTTCTCAAAAGTCCTCTGGCTCATAATTGACTGACTCGCTCCTGTGTCCAACTCCATTGATACCGGAATACCGTTCAATTTGACTTTCAGCATGATGGGAGGGCTCTTGGTGGTGAAGGTGTGTACCCCAAACACTTCTTCGTCGAGTTGAGTTGCCTTTCTTGTTTGTTCTGCATGATCCGCGCCGGATCGATCATTCTCTGCTGACTCTGCCACTTGGTGAGTCGCAGCACTCTTGCACATTCGCTGGAGGTGTCCCATTGTTTCACAGCCTTTGCACACGTAGTGCTTGAATCGACATTGATGAGCTCGATGATTAGCCCCGTAGCGCCAACATGGTGCTAATGGATTTGCACTCACGCCCGATGGTGGACTCTGAGTCATCCTAGGTCTTGCAGCTGCAGACACGTAGGCCCCGCCATATGCAGTTCTGCTGCTAACGATGTTATTTTATGCACAGCACTTGCCGGTGAGCTTCGATGCTGGGAAGATATCTGTCTGGTATTATCGCTCGTGGATATGAATGTCTGGGCTATCGTGATGGCCTTGCTCAGGTCTAGGGATTCGGCGGACAGCAGCTTGCGAAGAATGACCTCGTGGCCGATGCCAAGCACAAAAAAGTCCAACAGCATTTCCCCCAAAAATCCAGCAAATTCGCAAATTCCCACAAGGGTGTCTCACTTCGGCGACATAACTCGTCACGTCCTGGCCCTCGAAGCGGTGGTGCGTGTAGAAGCGATACCTGGCAATTAAGATGCTCTCCTTCGGCTTGAGGTGGTTCTGAACCAGCATGCACAACTCTGTATATGTCTTCTCCGCTGGTTTCTCTGGTGTTAGCAGATTCTTGATGAGGCCGTATATTGTGGATCCACACACGGTGAGGAGAATCGTCCTGCACTTGATCGCTTTATCGTCCCCATTCAGTGCGTTGACCACGAAGCACTGGTCGAGATGCTCAATGAAGGTTTCCCAATCATCACCCCCTACAAATCTCTCTAAAATACCAATGGCAGCCATGACCGCGTGAAAATTAATAATCTGTTACTCATCGCCAATTGTTAAGTACGGAAGAACTCCACAAGACTGAGTACTGTGAGCTAAAACTGATGTGACCTTACCTCTTTAATACAACTCCAGAGTGCCTAAGCAGCATGGCAGACAGCCTTTTATACTCACTTGCACAAATAACCTTCCGGAAATACTAGGGGACCGGGGGTCTAGCGAGAAGGAGGAACTGAAGGAAATCCTTATTAGGTGGGAAATTGTGTTAGGGAAATTGATGGGATTGAAGGCCAATAAATCCCCAGGACCTGATAGTCTGCATCCCAGAGTACTTAATGAAGTGGCCCTAGAAATAGTGGATGCATTGGTGATCGTTTTCCAACCTTCTATAGACTCTGGATCAGTTCCAATGGACTGGAGGGTAGCTAATGTAACCCCACTTTTTAAAAAAGGAGGGAGAGAGAAAACAGGGAATTATAGACCGGTTAGCCTTACGTCGGTAGTGGAGAAAATGTTGGAATCAATTATTAAAGATGTAATAGCAGCGCATTTGGAAAGCAGTGACAGGATCAGTCCAAGTCAGCATGGATTTATGAAAGGGAAATCATGCTTGACAAATCTTCTAGAATTTTTTGAGGCTGTAACCAGTACAATAGAAAAAAGGTGTACCAGTGAATGTGGTGTATTTGGACTTTCAAAAGGCTTTTGACAAGGTCCCACACAAGAGATTAGTGCGCAAAATTAAAGCACATGGTATTGGGGGTAATGTATTGATGTGGATAGAGAACTGGTTGGCAGATAGGAAGCAAAGAGTAAGAATAAACGGGTCCTTTTCAGAATGCCAGGCAGTGACTAGTGGGGTACCGCAAGGTTCAGTGCTGTGACACTAGCTATTTACAAAATACATTAATGATTTAGACAAAGGAATTGAATGTAATATCTCCAAGTTTGCAGATGACACTAAGCTGGGTGGCAGTGTGAGGTGTGAGGAGGATGCTAAGAGGCTGCAGGGTGACTTGGACAGTTAGGTGAGTGGGCAAATGCATGGCAGATGCAGTGTAATGTGGATAAATGTGAGGTTATCCACTTTGGTGGCAAAAACAGGAAGGCAGAATATTATCTAAATGGTGACAGATTAGGAAAAGGGGAGGTGCAACAAGACCTGGGTGTCATGGTACATCAGTCATTGAAAGTTGGCATGCAGGTACAGCAGGCGGTGAAGAAGGCAAATGGCATGTTGGCCTTCATAGTGAGAGGATTTGAGTATAGGAGCAGGGAGGTCTTACTGCAGTTGTACAGGGCCTTGGTGAGGCGGCACCTTCAATATTGTGCACAATTTTGGTCTCCTAATCTGAGGAAGGATGTTCTTGCTATTGAGGGAGTGCAGTGAAGATTCACCAGACTGATTCCCGGGATGACAGGACTGACATATGAAGAAAGGTGGGATCGACTAGGCTTATATTCACTGGAATTTGGAAGAATGAGAGGGGATCTCATAGAAGCATATAAAATTCTGACGGGATTGGACAGAATGCAGGAAGAATGTTCCCAATGTTGGGGAAGTCCAGAACCAGGGGTCATGGTCTAAGGATAAAGGGTAAGCCACTTAGGACCGAGATGAGGAGAAACTTCTTCACTTAGAGAATTGTGAACCTGTGGAATTCTCTGCCACAGAAAGTTGTTGAGGCCAGTTCGTTAGATATATTTAAAAGGGAGTTAGATGTGGCCCTTACGGCTAAAGGGATCAAGGGGTATGGAGAGAAAGCAATAATGGGGTACTGAAGTTGCATGATCAGCCATGATCATATTGAATGGTGGTGCAGGCTCGAAGGGCTGAATGGCCTACTCCTGCACCTATTTTTTATGTTTCTATGTGTGCAGGTGACCCTTGGGCCTCCAACAGTTGCGCCCTCTTATGGCAAGTCTTACACGGTTACAATGTTTACATACATAACAACTTCAAAAGCCTGCCTTTCTGCGGCCAGAGGTTCTCTTTTGTGGTGATGACATAATGAACTCCAAAAAGATCCAAGGACATACAAACATGTCTGTAATAATCAGCACGCTGTCAGCCTCAGCAATTTCTTTCCCTTCCCTACTGCATTATTGCTTCCAGCTCTATCTCTTGTCGCCTTCTCATGGAAAAGGTTTTCTAATTAGACACACTGTGTAGGAAAAATTGCACTTTTCAACATCATGCATTTTGTACTTTTGATTCTTTCCCCAATTGCCCATCAGTCATACTCAACAATTTGTTCTTGCACTGCAAGGTTGTAAATAGAAATTGCTGTAGGTGATAGATCTTATAAAGCACTGCATGTTTCAATTTAGTTCCTCATTTTCTAAAGGCATCACAATTTACTGGAAAACAATAATGTCCTGGAAGCTCTATATTCTTCATATCAATGCAGACATTTATATGTTTAAAGTGAAGGATAAAACAAATGACAGTCTAACAGTTTAAACATTCTGCAAAATCTTATTTACATAACTATAGTTCTGGAAAAATTAGTTCTACGTGTATGAAAGGAAACATGAGCTGGGCACAGTGCAGGCCACGCAATATTAAATGTACTCAGCTTCAAACCTGAGAATGGCGTTTACAGTAAAAAAGACATCATGAATTTTCCCAATTAATAAAACCGATGATACTATTAACAACTGGAGGGATTTTACTCAAGAAAAACATTGGGTCAGTTGGCATAAACATCCAGTGATTTTTAAAAAACAGCAGTTTAATGTGCATCGCTCCATGTGTATATAGTGGTCTATATTATTATTATTATTATCCAAAATTCTATCGGTCTCTGTCTTGAATATACTCAATGACTGAGCCTCCACACTCCTCTTGGGTAGAGAATTCCAAAGATTCATCCTCTGAGTGAAGAAATTTCTCCTCATCTCAGTACTAAATGGCCAACCCTTAATTCTGAGTCTGTGACCACTGGTTCTCGACTTCTCAGCCAGGGGAAACATCTTCCTTACATCTACCCTGTCCAGCCCTGTTAGAAGTTTGTATGTTTCAATTAGATCACCTCTCATTCTTCTAAACTCTAGAGATATATAGGTTTAGTCTACTCAATCTCTCCTCAAAGGACAATTCACCATTCCAGGAATCAGTCTGGCGAACCTTTATTGCATTCTCTCTATGGCAAGTATATCTTTCCTCAGGTAAGGAGACCAGAACTGTACACAATACTCCAGGGGCTTGAAACTGCACTTTTGTAGTTATCGCCCAAAAAATGGGCAATATTTCTGGCATGGGTGTTAAAAAAGAGTTTTCAGATCGCCGGCTTCTCGCCCATTCTCAAAGCACCTAGTTTCCATTTTTGAAAATGGGCGTTACCGCGAGCGATATAAAATGGGCAGTAGCATTACATTTTTTTGACCTTCTCCCGTAGGTGTGGCCATCCTTAGCAACGGCATGGCAGCGCTCGATTCCCGCGATTCTGGAGGTCAAGGGTCATCATGACATGCGCAGAAGAGGAGACAGAGGGAGAGGGAGCTCAGAGGGACTGAAGGCGTGTCTGGGTGTGGTGTGGCTGCTTTGGGAGGAAGGAGAGAGACTTTAGAGCTTCACAGCAAGTAGGCAAACTAAAAGTAGCTGTTACCAGCCACATATTTGAGTGAATTTGGCCTAT
This sequence comes from Pristiophorus japonicus, assembly GCF_044704955.1. Lineage (NCBI taxonomy): Eukaryota > Metazoa > Chordata > Chondrichthyes > Pristiophoridae > Pristiophorus > Pristiophorus japonicus. Next base: position 66,966,073 of record NC_091979.1, read on the forward strand.
AATGCAGAGAGAGGAGGAGGCATCACTGCACGCTGTGGAGACTGACGCTGGAGGGAGCAGTGAGGTTGGAGAGAAGCACATTGGAGGGCGCAAAAGAGCCAGGAGGTTCTCAGACGAGGCAAATGCCTCTCTCCTGCAGGAGGTCGAGTTACGCTGTGGTGATTTGACACAGGGAGGGTGTGGGAAGCCCACCCCAAAGTCATACCAGAAAATATGGACCGAGATAGCAGAGGTGGTCTCGTCAGCAACCAACGAGGTGCGTGTGGGCAACCAATGCCGAAAACGATGGAACGTTCTTGTGGGATCCACAAGAGTAAGTATTACATTGATTTACATGTGATTATGTATTTATATAATTTGATTTGTAACAGTCATGGTTAGGTTAGGTTAGGTTAAAAAAGGAGGGAGAGAGAAAACAAGGAATTATAGACCGGTCAGCCTGACATCGGTAGTGGGTAAAATGATGGAATCAATTATTAAGGATGTCATAGCAGCACATTTGGAAAGAGGTGACATGATAGGTCCAAGTCAGCATGGATTTGTGAAAGGGAAATCATGCTTGACAAATCTTCTGGAATTTTTTGAGGATGTTTCCAGTCGAGTGGACAAGGGAGAACCAGTTGATGTGGTGTATTTGGACTTTCAGAAGGCTTTCGACAAGGTCCCACACAAGAGATTAATGTGCAAAGTTAAAGCACATGGGATTGGGGGTAGTGTGCTGACGTGGATTGAAAACTGGTTGGCAGACAGGAAGCAAAGAGTAGGATTAAATGGGTACTTTTCAGAATGGCAGGCAGTGATTAGTGGGGTACCGCAAGGTTCTGTGCTGGGGCCCCAGCTGTTTACATTGTACATTAATGATTTAGACGAGGGGATTAAATGTCGTATCCCCAAATTTGCGGATGACACTAAGTTGGGTGGCAGTGTGAGCTGCGAGGAGGATGCTATGAGGCTGCAGAGTGACTTGGATAGGTTAGGCGAGTGGGCAAATGCATGGCAGATGAAGTATATTGTGGATAAATGTGAGGTTATCCACTTTGGTGGTAAAAACAGAGAGACAGACTATTATCTGAATGGTGACAGATTAGGAAAAGGGGAGGTGCAACGAGACCTGGGTGTCATGGTACATCAGTCATTGAAGGTTGGCATGCAGGTACAGCAGGCGGTTAAGAAAGCAAGTGGCATGTTGGCCTTCATAGCGAGGGATTTGAGTACAGGGGCAGGGAGGTGTTACTACAGTTGTACAGGGCCTTGGTGAGGCCACACCTGGAGTATTGTGTACAGTTTTGGTCTCCTAACTTGAGGAAGGACATTCTTACAATTGAGGGTTCACCAGACTGATTCCTGGGATGGCAGGACTGACATATCAAGAAAGACGGGATCAACTGGGCTTGTATTCACTGGAGTTCAGAAGAATGAGAGAGGATCTCATAGAAACATTTAAAATTCTGATGGGTTTAGACAGGTTAGATGCAGGAAGAATGTTCCCAATGTTGGGGAGTCCAGAACCAGGGGTCACAGTCAAAGGATAAGGGGGAAGCCATTTAGGACCGAGATGAGGAGAAACATCTTCACCCAGAGAGTGGTGAGCCTGTGGAATTCTTTACCACAGAAAGTTGTTGAGGCCAATTCACTAAATATATTCAAAAATGAGTTCGATGTAGTCCTTACTACTAGGGGGATCAAGGGGTATGGCGAGAAAGCAGGAATGGGGTACTGAAGTTGCATGTTCAGCCATGAACTCATTGAATGGCGGCGCAGGCTCGAAGGGCCGAATGGCCTACTCGTGCACCTATTTTCTATGTTTCTATGTTTCTATGAGTGACTATCATCAGATGTGAGGTCTTTCACTTTTACCGGGAATGTTTTACTCAAAGCTTGCAGTCACGGTGTACGTCTTTAGGTAAAGAATGAAAATTATCATAATAATCATGATTACATCTGTCAGTTATGTGTTGTATCAGTCTCTGTGACAGTACCTAGCAATGATATCATGCAATGATCTCATGCCATGTCGTCCTGTCACCTTTTACAGAAGAAGCTATCGACAATGAGATCTGTGCAGAAGCGAACGGGTGGGGTGGCCACCAGTCCCAAGCGACATCACTGACATGGAGGAGCGCGTGCTCGCACTCGTGGGGAAGCAAACCCGGACAGCCACGGATGCATCTGCAGACCCTGATGTGATACCATGTGAGTAAAGCTTACACCATTGCGTGATCTAAAGTCAATAGATGCCACAGCCACTCATATCCGAACAATGTATGATAAATGATTTCTAAAATTGTCATATAAATAATGATGGCCTAATGAAAATCATTGGAATGCAAATGTATTGATGGTGATGAAATGTGATGTCTGTGATGATTTTAATAGCGGTGGTGCTTTTGTCGTGCATATGCTGTGTGTAGCGCTGGACTCACCTTGTCACCCTAGCACCCTCTTCTCCTCATAACCTCACTTGTTTTTTGCAGCTCAGCCAGTAGTGCGTCCCAAGGCAAGACCACGGAGGCCAGAAGATGGGGCCATGAGGCAGGAGTCGGCGGACGATCCTACTACATCTGGTGCTGAGGAGCTCCGATTCTCGCCCTTCAATCCGCTGGGTCTGTTCTCCACGGATGACAGCGTGGACTTCGAGGAACCTGCATCGCCAGGCTCCAGAAGCCATTCCACCCCAAGGCCATCTAGTGATCTTCCGATCATTCCCACCTCCACTCTGGAGGTACCGGGCCCAAGCACCTCACCACAGAGCACTCCATTTGTCCCCAGCACGGCGCTGACCCCGCGGAGGTCCCGTGGATGCAGCAGGTCTGTGCCACGAGTGCTAGATGACAGCGGAGAGATGGTACAGTTGTCCAGGAGGACTGTAGACATTGGTGACCAGCTCATCGAAGCATTGGGGGGCATATCCTGACAGCTTGCCATCATCTCCGGCACCATGACCGAGTACATTCCGCAGATGGCGGAGGTCCTGGATGTGATAGCCAGGAACACTGTTGCCACAGGCCTCCCAGTGCACTACGAATGACAGATAAGAGCAAGGACCAAGATCCTGCTTCTGCATCATAGAATGTTGCCCCCTCGGCAACCCTCGCTCTCGTACCCTTCCAACGACCGCTTCTGCCTTCATCCCCCCCCCCCCAATGAGGCACCACTTGAGGAGCTCCTCGGCCAGGCACCGTGGAGCGAGGAGGGGAAGGGGTAGAGATGGGGAGAAGAAGGGGAGTGGGGAAGGAAAGTGAGGTGCATGTCCACAGGTGATGGCTGTGTTGTATCTCCATCTGGGTGTATGCAATTTATTGTAATGTATGGGGTTGGGGACCACGCTCTTGCTTTACCTTTGTATTCTGTGTTGCTGGACATGTTGAACATGTGATTTATGTTAATAGTGGAAAAAGTGGGGTGTGGGCGGGGGTTGGGTGTTATTGCTTGTGATGCTTATGATTTCAGACCAATGTTGGTATAACATTTTTGTTATTGAACATAACCTTGTTGCGTATTGTCTCAGATAGCTGCACCGCTACACACTGGTGATTCCTTAACATGAAAGGGTTAACTACAACATCAATCAACGTAAACTTTAACTGACACCAAGGTGATGGGCACCATTGATGTCTGAGCTGCACTCACACAGCAGTGTCTCAGCATTGTCACTCACATCAACGCTCTTTCAGGCAAATCGTTCAGATATCAGTTGCTCATGTAAGAGTGGGATTTAAACAATGCCAGCCACACCGCTGCCGTTTGTTCAGAATAGTTCCACTTCTTGTGGGCGTTTTTTTGGGTGAGCGATATTGTAGGCAATATGTGTGCGAGGTGGTGAAATTGACACTGGGCGATCTCCTGGGCGTTAGTTTAGATAAATATGCTCTTCACGACAAAGAAAAGTGGGCGGGCGTTAATATTGAATCTCGGCGTGAAATCCCTGCGGAAATTAACGCTGGGCAATATTATGGGCGTTGATTTCGCCCATTCTGATGATTCCGCTCAAAAATAGTGGGCGGGAGGTAATATTTTTTTCCCGGTGTTAAGCACATGGGGAAAGTAACGCTCGGCGATAAGTTTCCTAAAAATGGGCGTCAGTTCCATTTTGTGGCTAAATGGGCGATATCTGGGCGTTATACGGCATTTCAGCGGTAAAATGGGCGTTAAGCATGCAAAAAAAGTGCAGGTTCTAGCCCCAGGTGTGGCCTCACCAGGCCCCTATATAATTGCAGCACGGGCCATCCTACACTGCAATATGTGTGCGCACTAGGTCCGTGCAGCAGAGCTGGTCTCCAGTCGTCTTGATTAATCCTTGCCTCTGGACCAAGACCTAGCTCTGTCAAGCCCATGTGGTAGCTGGTGTGCAACGGCCACCACACCTTAAAAACATCCACACACAGGCATCTTCCACCCTTCAGGATGTAGTTCGGGACCTGGAATATTAGGTCCTTCATTGAAACACCTGTGAACTCATCCCTTTTCAGCGTGGAAGCAAGTCATCCTCGACATGAGGGACCGCCTATGATGATGATGATCGTAGTCTGAAAAAGTGATTGCAAGGTCTGTACTCCTGTAGTGACCACTGTTGTATAAGGTGTTCAGTGAACAAGGATAGCAGATATTCTTACAGCACAGCTACTGGTTACTGAAAAATGCAGCTCGTACATCTGAGAAAATAATACCTCCCTTATAAAATTCAGGCTATGGGTTGAAGGTAAACAAATAAGTTGCTCACTCAACTGTTGAAGATGTAATTTATGCACAGGAACATGAGGAAATTATACATGCCCACAATTAATTCTTTTTTTCCTGCCACAATGAAATGATATATGAGTAGTGTGAGAATAAACCAGGCTTTTTATGATTTGTGTAGCACCGAGTGATCTGGAATGCCACAACAACTTTTTGATAAATAGACTGCCACAGAGGTCACTAAATACTATGTACCACAAACTAAAGTAAAAATCACACAGCTTGACGACTAATTTATTTTCAGTATTACAGAACAAACAGGTCCAGGACTTTCATGCTCCAATCTTCATGTATCATTAAACCAGTCTATTTCGATTTGGGGAGAAGGAAGCTGCTAAACAGTTGGCTACCATGGCAAAGTTTCTAGTTACTTGCTGCCACAAACAGAAATTGATCAGAAGTAAAACGTTTGAAATTGCTGACACTTAATTAATGTTTGGACTGAGTGTAATATTTTAAAACCAAATTACATTTCCTCACTAATTCCTTCTTGGAAACCATCTCAGTTTATTGGCATACAAAGATCTAAAGATTCAAAATAACTTATCAAGACCCAACACAGAAGAGGTAAATATTTAATTTAATCCACCTATAACTTAAACTAGATCAAGTAATTAGTTACTAAGGTGACATCAGGGAAAAATAGAAAAAAGTTAAAGCTAAAGGTACGATGGGCTAAACTTTCCTATCATTTTTGGCGGGTTCTCGGTGATTTTCTCAGTTCTTTTTCCACCCGCCGAAAGTTTTCCCATTATTTTTTTAGTGGTATCGCCCAAATCTGAAAATGCCCACCGCGACCAAACCGTCGATGTGCACTGCCGAGAAAATTGCCAAGGCGTAAGTTTGGCCTCAACGGAAGCCCTCAAAGGAATTGCCCTGCAAAAGCTGCTTAAATAGGGCGGTAGGTGAGTGCACTGCAAAGAAAGGTAAGTTAAAGGTTATTTATTTCTTTTTAAAACGGTGATTATGTGTAAAAGTGTCTTGGAAATGTTTTCGAACTTTTTTTTTGTGACTTTTTTTTTTAAGTTTTCCCTCCCTCGGTCTATAATAAGAACATAAGAACATAAGAATTAGGAACAGGAGTAGACCATCTAGCCCCTCGAGCCTGCTCCGCCATTCAATAAGATCATGGCTGATCTGGCCGTGGACTCAGCTCCACTTACCCACCCGCTCCCCGTAACCCTTAATTCCCTTATTGGTTAAAAATCTATCTATCTGTGACTTGAATACATTCAATGATCTAGCCTCAGCTGCTTCCCTGGGCAGAGAATTCCACAGATTCACAACCCTCTGGGAGAAGAAATTCCTTCTCAACACGGTTTTAAATTGGCTCCCCCGTATTTTGAGGCTGTGCCCCCTAGTTCTAGTCTCCCCGACCAGTGGAAACAACCTCTCCGCCTCTATCTTGTCTATCCCTTTCATTATTTTAAATGTTTCTATAAGATCACCCCTCATCCTTCTGAACTCCAATGAGTAAAGACCTAGTCTACTCAATCTATCATCATAAGGTAACCCCCTCATCTCCGGAATCAGCCTAGTGAATCATCTCTGTACCCCCTCAAAAGCCAGTATATCCTTCCTTAAGTAAGGTGACCAAAACTGCACGCAGTACTCCAGGTGCGGCCTTACCAATACCCTATACAGTTGCAGCAGGACCTCCCTGCTTTTGTACTCCATCCCTCTCGCAATGAAGGCCAACATTCCATTCGCCTTCCTGATTACCTGCTGCACCTGCAAACTAACTTTTTGGGATTCATGCACAAGGACCCCCAGGTCCCTCTGCACCTCAGCATGTTGTAATTTCTCCCCATTGAAATAATATTCCCTTTTACTGTTTTTTTTCCCAAGGTGGATGACCTCGCACTTTCCGACATTGTATTCCATCTGCCAAACCTTAGCCCATTCGCTTAACCTATCCAAATCTCTTTGCAGCCTCTCTGTATCCTCTACACAACCTGCTTTCCCACTAATCTTTGTGTCATCTGCAAATGTTGTTACACTACACTCTGTCCCCTCTTCCAGGTCATCTATGTATATTGTAAACAGTTGTGGTCCCAGCACCGATCCCTGTGGCATACCACTAACCACCGATTTCCAACCCGAAAAGGACCCATTTATCCCGACTCTCTGCTTTCTGTTCACCAGCCAATTCTCTATCCATGCTAATACATTTCCTCTGACTCCACATACCTCTATCTTCTGCAGTAACCTTTTGTGTGGCACCTTATCGAATGCCTTTTGGAAATCTAAATACACCACATCCATCGGTACACCTCTATCCACCATGCCCGTTATATCCTCAAAGAATTCCAGTAAATTAGTTAAACATGATTTCCCATTCATGAATCCATGCTGCGACTGCTTGATTGCACTATTCCTATCGAGATGTCCCGCTATTTCTTCCTTAATGATAGTTTCAAGCATTTTCCCCAACCGCAGCCTAGGACTAAATCTCAAAGAAAACCGCCCGTTTTACTTAGTTTCCTCTTAACTGCCGAGAAAATCGCCGAGAATAATGGTACTAGGCCCATTTTCTCACCGGGCGATTCGTTTCAATTAGTTTTAACATAAAAGTGTAAATTTTCACTAGCGTTACTTACCAAATGTTAGCAGTTTTTCTGGGCAGGCAATCAGGTGTTGAGGGGCTCTCAGGAAAGTCTAGCCCTATATCTGAATGCACAATGCATTCGCAACAAAATAGATGAATTAATAACACAGATGGAAATAAATGGGTTTGATCTAATAGCCGTTACGGAAACGTGGTTGCAGAGTGGCCAAGGTTGGGAACTAAATATTCCAGGATACTTAACTTTAGAAGCAATAGGCAGAATGGAAAAGGAGGTGGGTAGCCCTGATAATAAAGAATGGGATAAAGACTGTAGAGAGAAAGGATCTTAGCTTGTAAAATCAAGATGTAGAATCACTTCGAGTGGAGCTAACAAACAACAAGGGACAGAAAATATTGGCGGGAGTAGTTTATAGGTCCCCTAATAGTATTTGTAGGGTTGGGCAGAGTATAAACCAGGAAATTACAGGTGCATATAACAAAGTTGATGGCATAATCATGGGGGACTTTACTTTTCATATAGACTGGGCAAACCAAATTTACAATAATAGTGCAGAGGACGAGTTCATGAAATGCATTCCAGATAGTTTTAAAGCTCAGTAAGTCGAGGAATCAATTGGGGAACAGGCTATTTTAGATTTAATATTGTGAAATGAGACAGGGTTAATTAATAATCTTGTAGTAAAGAAGCCTCTGGGGAAGAATGATCATAATATGACAGAATTTTATATTGAGTTTGAAAGTGATTCAGTTAAGTCTGAAATCTGTACAAAGCAAACTACATAGATATGAGGGACAAGTTGGCTAAGGTAGATTGGGAAACTAGATTAAAACCTATTATGATAGATAAGCAATGGCAAACATTTAAAGAAATAATTCACAACAAATATACATTGCCGTAAGAAATAAAAACCTCACAGAATTGCTTAGATTCTGGAACAGTCCCCATTGAAGGCACACATGTCACTCCACTATTCAAGAAAGGAGGGTGAGAGAAAACAGTGAACTATCGACCAGTTAGCCTGACACTAGAAGTAGTAAAAATGCTAGAATATTTTTAGGGATGTGGTAACAGAGGATAAAGGGTGGCGGCAGCAGCAGCAGTTCAAGAGGCCATTATCGCGAGAGTGGAGCGGCATGGGAGGATATAGAGTTGCGGGAGCAGCATGGAGCAGTGGCAGTTTGGGAGGCCAGCATCGCGAGAGCGGAGCAGCACGGGAGGATATACGGCAGTGGCAGCAGCTTGGAGCAGTGGCAGTTCGGGAGGCCAGCGTCGCGAGAGCGGAGCGGCACGGGAGGATATACGGCAGTGCCAGCAGCTTGGAGCAGTGGCAGTTCGGGAGGAGCCAGCTGAATCAGGGGCAGAAAGTAAAAAAGAAGTAAAAAGAAATTGAAGTGTGACATCACAGCCAAGCGGGTAAGTGATTGGCTGGTGGATTGGTGAGTATTTTATCTTTTTCTTTTCTTTCGGTAGGAAACATTTGGCATTGATGATAGTAAGTAAGTAAGAACGGTTTGATGAGTAGATTTTTTTTTCTTTATCTTTTTTCTTTTTCTTATCAGTAAGAAACCTTTGGCATTGTTGCCAAATTAAGTTAATTTAAGGGTTAAGTCATGGCAGGAGAGCCCAAACTCCTGTCATGCTCCTCCTGTGCTATGTGGGAAATCAAGGACAATTCCCTGACTACTATGTGTGCGGCTGCAGCTCCTGTCAGACCACATTGCTGCGCATGGATTCACTCTGGAGCATCCGCAATACTGAGGATGTCGTGAATCGCACATTTAGTGAGTTGGTCACACCGTAGGTAAAGGTTACAAAGGCAGATAGGGGATGGGCAACCATCAGGCAGAGCAGGAGTAGGAAGGTACTGCAAGAGTCCCCTGTGATCATCTCCCTTCAAAACAGCTTTGGAGACTGATGGGGAGATGGCTCATCAGGGGAAGTCAGCAGCAGCCAAGTTCATGGCACCATAGGTGGCTCTGCTGCACAGGAGGGCAGGAAAAAGAATGGGAGAGCTATAGTGGTCGGGGATTCTATTGTCAGGGGAATAGATAGGCGTTTCTGCAGTCGCAATCGAGACTCAAGGATGGTTGCCTCCCTGGTGCAAGGGGCAAGGATGTCTCAGAGTGGCTGCAGGGCATTCTGGAAAGGGAGGGAGTTGTCGTGGTGCATAGAAACATAAAAACATAGAAAATAGGTGCAGGAGTAGGCCATTCGGCCCTTTGAGCCTGCACCACCATTCAATAAGATCATGGCTGATCATTCACCTCAGTACCCCTTTCCTGCTTTCTCTCCATACCCCTTGATCCATTTAGCCGTAAGGGCCATATCTAACTGGCATCAACAACTCTCTGCAGTAGAGAATTCCACAGGTTAAAAAACTCTCTGAGTGAAGAAGTTTCTCATCATCTCTGTCCTAAATGGCTTACCCCTTATCCTTAGACTGTGTACACTGGTTCTGGACTTCCCCAACATCGGGAACATTCTTCCTGCATCTAACCTGTCAAGTCCCATCAGAATTTTATATGTTTCTATGAGATCCCCTTTCATCCTTCTAAACTCCAGTGAATACAGGCCCAGTCGATCCAGTCTCTCCTCATATGTCAGTCCTGCCATCCCGGGAATCAGTCTGGTGAACCTTCGCTGTACTCTCTCATTAGCAAGAACGTCCTTCCTCAGATTAGGAGACCAAAACTGAACACAATATTCCAGGTGAGGCCTCACCAAGGCCCTATACAACTGCAGTAAGACGTTCTTGCTCCTATACTCAAATCCCCAGCTATGAAGGCCAACATGCCATTTGCCTTCTTCACAGCCTGCTGTACCTGCATGCCAACTTTCAATGACTGATGAACCATGACACCCAGGTCTCGTTGCACTTCCCCTTTTCCTAATCTTCCGCCATTCAGATAATATTCTGCCTTCGTGTTTTTGCTCCCAAAGTGGATAACCTCACATTTATCCACACTATACTGCATCTGCTATGCATTTGCCCACTCACCAAACCTGTCCAAGTCACCCTGCAGCCTCTTAGCATCCTCCTCACAGCTCACACCGCCACCCAGCTTAGTGTCATCAGCCAACTTGGAGATATTACACTCAATTCCTTCATCTAAATCATTAATGTATAGTGTAAACAGCTGGGGTCCCAGCATTGAGCCCTGCAGCACCCCACTAGTCATTGCCTGCCATTCTAAAAAGGATCCATTTATCCCAACTCTATGCTTCCTCTCTGCCAACCAGTTCTCTATCCACGTCAGTACATTACTCCTTCTACCATGTGCTTTAATTTTGCACAACAATCTCTTGTGTGGGACCTTGTCAAAAACCTTTTGAAAGATCAAATACACCACATCCACTGGTTCTCCCTTGTCCACTCTACTAGTTACATTTTCAAAAAATTCCAGAAGACTTGTCAAGCATGATTTCCCTTTCATAAATCCATGCTGACTTGGACCAATCCTGTCACTGCTTTCCAAATGCGTTGCTATTTCATCTTTAATAGTTGATTCCAACATTTTCCCCACTACTGATGTCAGGTTAACCAGTCTATAATTTTCTCTCTCCCTCCTTTTTTAAAAAGTGGTGTTGCATTAGCTACCCTCCAGTCCATAGAAACTGATCCAGAGTCGATAGACTGTTGGAAAATGATCACCAATGCATCCACTATTTCTATGGCCACTTCCTTAAGTACTCTGGGATGCAGACTATCAGGTCCTGGGGATTTATTGGCCTTCAATCCCATCAATTTCCCGAACACAATTTCCCACCTAATAAGGATTTCCTTCAGTTCCTCCTTCTCACTAGACCCTCGGTCCCCTCGTATTTCCAGAAGATTATTTGTGTCTTCCTTCGTGAAGACAGAACCAAAGTATTTGTTCAACTGGTCTGCCATTTCTTTGTTCCCCATTATAAATTCACCTGAATCTGACTGCAAGGGATCTACGTTTGTCTTCACTAATCTTTTTCTCTTCACATATCTATAGAAGCTTTTGCAGTTAGTTTTTATGTTCCCGGCATGCTTCCTCTCATACTCTATTTTCCCCCTCCTAATTAAACCCTTTGTCCTCCTCTGCTGAATTCTAAATTTCTCCCAGTCCTCAGGATTGCTGCTTTCTCTGGCCAATTTATATGCCTCTTCCTTGGATTTAACACTATCCTTAATTTCCCTTGTTAGCCACTGTAGAACCACTTTCCCCGTTTTATTTTTACTCCAGACAGGGATGTACAATTGTTGAAGTTCATCCATGTGATCTTTAAATGTTTGCCATTGCCTATCCACCATCAATCCTTTAAGTATCATTCGCCAGTCTATCCTAGCCAATTCACGTCTCATACCATCGAAGTTACCTTTCCTTAAGTTCAGGACCCTAGTCTCTGAATTAACTGTGTCACTCTCCATCCTAATAAAGAATTCTACCATATTATGGTCACTCTTCCCCAAGGGGCCTCACACAACAAGATTGCTAATTAGTCCTTTCTCATTACATATCACTCAGTCTCGGGTGGCCAGCCCTATGGTTGGTTCCTCGACATATTGGTCTCGAAAACCATCCCTAATACACTCCAGGAAATGCATATAGGTACCAGCGATATAGGTAAAAAATGGGATGAGGTCCTACATGTTGAATTTAAGGAGCTAGGTATTAAATTAAAAAGTAGGACCTTAAATGTCGTAATCTCACGATTGCTACCAGTGCCATGTGCGAGTCAGAGTAGAAATAGCAGGATAGTTAAGATGAATATGTGGCTTGCGGAATGGTGCAAGAGGGAGGGATTCAAATTCCTGGGACATTGGAACTGGTTTTGGGGAAACCAGACGGTCTGCACCTGGGAAGGACCAGAACCGAGGTCCGAGGGGGAGTGGTTGCTAGTGCTGTTGGGGAGGGTTTAAACTAATATGGCAGGAGGTTGGGAATCTATGCAAGGAGACAGAGGGAAGTAAAATGGGGGCAGAAGCAAAAGGTAGAAAAGAGATAAGTAAAAGTGGAGGGCAGAGAAATCAAAGGCTAAAATCAAAAAGGGCCACATTACAACATAATTCTAAAAGGACAAAGAGTGTTACAAAAACAAGCCTGAAGGCTCTGTGTCTCAATGCGAGAAGCATTCGTAATAAGATGGATGAATTAACTGTGCAGACAGCTGTTAACGGATATGATGTAATTGGGATTAGGGAGACATAGCTCCAGGGTGACCAATGCTGTGAACTCAACATCCAGGGGTATTCAACATTCAGGAAGGATAGACAGAAAGGAAAAGGAGGTGGGGTAGTGTTGCTGGTTAAAGAGGAGATTAATGCAATAGTAAGGAAGGATATTAGCTTGGATGATGTGGAACCTGTATGGATGGAGCTGTGGAATACCAAAGGGCAATAAACGCTAGTGGAAGTTGTGTACAGACCACCAAACAGTAGTAATGAGGTTGGGGATGGCATCAAGCAGGAAACTAGTGATGCGTGCAATAAAGCTACAGCAGTTATCATGGGTGACTTTAATCTACATATAGATTGGGCTAACTAAATTGGTAGCAATATGGCGAAGGAGGATTTCCTGGAGTGTATAAGTGATGGTCTTCCAGACCAATATGTCAAGGAACCAACGAGAGAGCTGGCCATCCTAAACTGTGTCTTGTGTAATGAGAGAGGATTAATTAGCAATCTTGTTGTGTAAGACCCCTTTGGAAAGAGTGACCATAATATGGTAGAATTCTTCATTAAGATGGAGAGTGACACAGTTAATTCAAAGGCTCAGGTCCAGGACTTAAGGAAAGGTAACTCCGATAGTATGAGACGTGAATTGGCTAGGATAGACTGGCGAATGATACTTAAAGGGCTGTCGGTGGATAGATAATGGCAGGCATTTAAAGATCACATGGATGAACTTCAACAATTGTACATCCCTGTCTGGCGTAAAAATAAAACAGGGAAGGTGGCTCAACCGTGGTTTACAAGGGAAATGAGTGATAGTGTTAAATCCAAGGAAGAGGCATATAAATTCGCCAGCAAAATCAGCAAACCTGAGGACTGGGAGAAGTTTAGAATTCAGCAGAAGAGGACAAACGGTTTAATTAGGAGGGGGAAAATAGAGTATGAGAGTAAGCTTGCAGGGAACATAAAAACTGACTGCAAAAGCTTCTATAAATATGTGAAGAGAAAAAGATTAGTGAAGACAAATGTAGGTCCCTTGCAGTCAGAATCAGGTGAATTTATAACGGGGAACGAAGAAATAGCAGACCAATTGAGCAAATACTTTGGTTCTGCTTCACGAAGGAAGACACAAATAACCTTCTGGAAATACTAGGGGACCGAGGGTCTAGCGAGAAGGAGGAACTGAAGGAAATTCTTATTAGCCAAGAAATTGTGTTCGGGAAATTGATGGGATTGAATGCCGATAAATCGCCAGGGTCTGATAGTCTGTATCCCAGAGTACTTAAGGATGTGGCCCTAGAAATAGTGGATGCATTGGTGGTCATTTTCCAACTTGCATGGAATCAGGATCAGTTCCTATGGATTGGAGGGTAGCTAATGTAACACCACTTTTTAAAAAAGGAGGGAGAGAGAAAACAGGGAATTATGGACCGGTTAGCCTGACATCGGTAATGGGGAAAATGTTGGAATCAATTATTAAAGATGTAATAGCAGCGCATTTGGAAAACAGTGACAGGATCAGTCCAAGTCAGCATGGATTTATGAAGGGGAAATCAGGGACAAATCTTCTAGAATTTTTTGAGGATGTAACTAGTACAGTGGACAATGGTGTACCAGTGGATATGGTGTATTTGGACTTTCAAAAGGCTTTTGACAAGGTCCCACACAAGAGATTAGTGCGCAATATTAAAGCACATGGTATTGGGGGTAATTTATTGATGTGGATAGAGAATTGGTTGGCAAACAGGAAACAAAGAGTAGAATTAAACGGGTCCTTTTCAGAGTTGCAGGCAGTGACTAGTGGGGTTCTGCAAGATTCAGTGCTAGGACCTCAGCTATTTACAATATACATTAATGATTTAGACAAAGGACTCGAATGTAATATCTCCAAGTTTGCAGATGCCACTAAGTTGGGAGGCAGTCTGAGCTGTGAAGAGGATCTAAAAGGCTGCAGGATGACTTGGACAGGTTAGGTGAGTGGGCAAATGCATGGCAGATGCAGTATAATATCGATAAATGTGAGGTTATCCACTTTGGTGGCAAAAACAGGAAGGCAGAATATTATCTGAATGGTGACAGATTAGGAAATGGCAAGGTGCAACGAGACCTGGGTGTCATGGTACATCAGTCATTGAAAGTTGGCATACAGATACAGCAGGCAGTGAAGAAGGCAAATGGCATGTTGGCCTTCATAGCAAGAGGATTTGAGTATAGGAGCAAGGAATTCTTACTGCAGTTGTACAGGGCCTTGGTGAGGCCACACCTTGAATATTGTGTACAGTTTTGGTCTCCTGATCTGAGGAAGGACATTCTTGCTATTGAGGGAATGCAGTGAAGGTTCACCAGATTGATTCCCGGGATGGCAGGACTGACATATGAAGAAAGACTGGATCGACTAGACTTATATTCACTGGAATTTAGAAGAATGAGAGGGGATCTCATAGAAACATATAAAATTCTGATGGGATTGGACAGGTTAGATGCAGGAAGAATGTTCCCGATGTTGGAGAAGTTCAGAACCAGTGGTCACAGTCTAAGGATAAGGGGTAAGCCATTTAGGACCGAGATGAGGAGAAATTTCTTCACTCAGAGAATTGTGAACCTGTGGAATTCTCTACCACAGAAAGTTGTTGAGGCCAGTTCATTAGATATATTCAAAAGGGAGTTAGATGTGGCCCTCACAGCTAAAGAGATCAATGGGTATGGAGAGAAAGCAGGAATTTGGTACTGAAGTTGCATGATCAGCCATGATCATATTGAATGGTGGTGCAGGCTCGAAGGGCCGAATGGCCTACTTCTGCACCTATTTTCTACGTTTCTATGTTTCTATAATATAATCGGGCAGAGTCAACATGGATTTATTAAAGGAAGATTGTATTTGAAAAATCTGTTTGAGTTTTTTGTGGTTGTAACTAGCAGGGTAGATAATGGGGAACCAGTGGATGTGGTGTATTTGGATTTTCCAAAAACATTTGATAGGTGTCACACACGGTTATTACACAAAATTAGGGATCATGGGATTGGGGGTACTATGTTAGCATTGATTGATGATTGACTAATGGACAGAAAACAGAGGGTCGGAATAAATGGGTCATTTTCGGGTTGGCAGGCCGTAACTAGTGGGGTATCGCAAGGATCAGTGCTTAGGCCTCAGCTATTTACAATTTGTATCAATGATCTAGACAAGGGAACCGAGTGTAATGTATCCAAGTTTGCTGAAGATATAAAGTTAGATGGGAAAGTAAGTTGTGAGGAGAACGCAAAGAGACTGCAAAGGGATATAGACAGATTACGTGAGATGGTGGCAGATGGAATATAATGTGAAGAAAAATGAAATTATCCACTTTGTAGAAAAATCGAAAAGCAGAATATTTTTTTAATCTGCAATTTTTTTTAAAGCTAGTATCAGCAATGGTGACCATGACAAACTATTGGATTGTCGTAAAATCCCATCTGGTTCATTAATGTCCTTTAGTGAAGGAAATCTTACCTGGTCTGGCCTATATGTGACTCCAGACTCACAACAATATGGTTGACTCTTAATTGAAATGGCCTAGCAAGCCACTCAGTTGTACACGACAGCTACAAAACACAATAATAAGCATAAAACCGGACAGACCATCTGACATTGACCTAGGCATTGGCTTCAGACATGACAACAGCACACCCAGCCCAGTCGACCCTGTAAAGTCCTCCTCACTAACATCTGGGGACTTGTGCCAGAATTTGACATGCTGTCCCACAGACTAGTCAAGCAACAACCTGACACAGTCATACTCACAGAATAAAATCTATCAGCCAACATCCCAGACTCCTCCATCATCATCACTGGGTATGTCTTGTCACCCCAGCAGATCAGACCCATCAGAGTTGGCAGCACAGCGGTATATAGTCGGGAGATAGTGGCCTTGGGCGTCCTCAAAATTGACTCCAGACTCCATGAAGTTTCATGGCTTCGGGTCAAGCATGGGCAAGGAAACTGGCTGCTGATTACCACCTACCGCCCTCCCTCAGCTGATGAATCAGTACTCCTCCATGTTGAACACCACTTGCAAGAAGCGCTGAGGGTAGCAAGGGCACAGAATGTACTCTGTGTGGTGGACCTCAATGTCCATCACCAAGAGTGGCTTGGTAGCACCACCTGAAAGATATAACTGCAAGACTGGGCCTTATGTTTCTTTCTTATTTCTTATGTTTCTAAGGTAGGTGGTGAGAGAACCAACATGAGGTAAAAACCTACTTGACCTCGTCCTCACCAATCTACCTGTCACAGATGCATCTGTCCATGACAGTATTGGTAGCAGTGACCACTGCACAGTCCTTGTAGAGATGAAGTCCCATCTTCACACAGAGGATACCCTCCATCTTGTTGTGTGCCACTACCACCGTGCTAAATGGGATAGATTCAGGACAGATCTAGCAGTTCAAAACTGGGTATCCATGAGGTGCTGTAGGCCATCAGCAGCAGCAGAATTGTATACCACCACAATTTGTAACCTCATGGCCAGCATATCCCTCACTTGACCATTACCATCATACAAGGGAACCAACTCTGGTTCAATGAGGAATGTAGAAGAGCATGCCAGGAGCAGCATGAGGCATACCTAAAAATGAGGTGTTAACCCGGGGAATTTGCAACACAGGACTATATGTATGCTAAACAGCGGAAGCAGAATGCTATAGATGGAGCAGAGCAATCCCACAACCAACGAATCAGATTAAAGCTCTGCAGTCCTGCCACATCCAGTCGTGAATGGTGGTGGACCATTAAACAACTAACAGGAGAAGGAAGCTCCATGAATATTCCCATCCTCAATGATGGCGGAGCCCAACACGAGTACAAAAGACAATCGGTCTCCTCCTAAGATCCCCATCAGCACAGAAGCCAGTCTTCAGCCAATTCTATTCATTCCATGTGATATCAAGAAATGGCTGAGCATACTAGATACAGCATCCCAGCAGTCATGCTGAAGACTTGTGCTCCAGAACAAGCCGCGCCTCTCGCCAAACTGTTCCAGTACAGCTACAACAGTGATGTCTACTGGACATTGTGGAAAATGGCCCAGGTATGTCCTGTCAACAAAAATCAGGACAAATCCATTCTGGCCAATTACCACCTAATCTAATCTCAAACATCAGCAAAGTGATGGAAAGTATCGTCAACAGTGCTATCAAGCGGCACTTACTCACCAATAACCAGCTCACGGATGCTTAGTTTGGGTTCCGCCAGGATCACTCAGCTCCAGACCTCATTACAGCCTTGGTCCAAACATAGACAAAAGATGAGGTGAGAGTGACTGCCCTTGACATCAAGGCAGCATTTGACCGAGTGTGGCATCAAGGAGCACCAGTAAAACTGAAGACAATGGGAATCAGGGGGAAAACTCTCCACTGGCTGGAGTCATACCTAACACAAAGGAAGATGGTTGTGGTGTTTGGTGGTCAATCATCTCAGCCACAGGATATCGCTGCAGGAATTCCTTAGGGCAGTGACTTAGGCCCAAGCTTCTTAAGCTACTTCATCAATGACCTTCCCTCCATCATAAGATCAGAAGTAGTGATATTCACTGAACATTGCACAGTGATCAGTTCCATTCACAATTCCTCACATAATGGTTCAGTCCATGCCTGCATGCAGCAAAACCTGGAAAACATTCAGGCTTGGGTTGATAAGTAGCAAGTAACATTCATGCCACACAAGTGCCAGGCAATGACTATCTCCAACAATCGAGAGTCTAACTACCTCCCCTTGACATTCAACGGCACTACCATTGCCAAATCCCCCACCATCAACATCCTAGGGGTCACTTGTTGTGTATCTGTAAAACATGCACTGCCATGTTCCGCCACCAGGGAGTGCATCCCCTGAAGTCCCAAGGGATCCCAGCATCTCTTGGGAGCACTGTATATAAGCCGGCCCCTAAGGCCTGTTCCTCACTCTGGAGTGTCTTAATAAAGACTGAGGTCACTGTTAGTTTAACCTCCCTGTGTGCAGTCTCATCTGTGTTAGGAACACAATAACTGGCGACGAGTGTACGAATCCAACGCAAAGATGCAGCAAACTTTGGGCATCCTGGAGAAGTTCTCGGAGGATAAGGACTGGGAAGCCTATGTCGAATGGCTAGACCAGTACTTTGTAGCCAACGAGCTGGACAGAGAAGGAAGCGCTGCAAAAAGGAGAGCGGTCCTCCTCACGGTCTGCGGGGCACCGACCTACAGCCTCATGAAGAATCTTCTGGCTCCGGTGAAACCCACAGATAAGTCATATGAGGAGCTATGTACACTGGTTCGGGAGCATCTTAACCTGAGGGAGAGCGTGCTGATGGCGAGGTATGGTTCTACACGTGCTAGCGATCTGAAGGTCAGGAAGTGGCGAGCTACGTCGCCGAGCTAAGGCGACTTGCAGGACAATGTGAGTTTGATGGCTACCTGAAGCAAATGCTAAGAGACTTTTTTGTACTGGGCATTGGCCACGAGACCATCATACGAAAGCTTTTGACTGTAGAGACACCGACCCTCAGTAAGGCCATTGCAATAGCACAGGCGTTTATGACCACCAGTGATAACAGCAAACAAATCTCTCAGCACACAAGTGTTAGCAATGTTCATAAATTAACTGGAACTATGTTTGCAAGCAGAAATGTACAGGGCAGAAACCATGAGTCTGCAACTGCCAACAAACCTCAGGTGACCCAGATGACTCAGAGTCTGCAACAAAGGATGAATGCAAGGCAATTCACACCTTGTTGGTGTTGTGGAGGCTTCCATTTAACCTATTCATGCCGCTTCAAAGGGTATGTTTGCAAGAGCTGTGGAACCATGGGGCACCTCCAATGAGCTTGCAGACGAGCTGCAAGCTCTGCAAAACCTGCTAACCACCACGTGGCAGAGGAAGATCGGTTCATGGTGGATCAAAGCAATTTCGAGCCTCAGAGAGAGGAGGCAGATGCTGAAGTACACGGGGTGCACACATTTTTGACGAAATGTCCACCTATAATGTTAAATGTAAAATTGAATGGCTTACCCGTATCCATGGAACTGGACACTGGCGCTAGCCAATCCATCATGAGTACATAGATGTTTGAGAGACGGTGGTGAAACAAGGCACTCAGACAGCCCTGAGCCCCATCCACACGAAACTGAGAACGTACACCAAAGAGCTCATCACTGTCCTGGGCAGCGCCATGGTCAAGGTCACCTATGAGGGCACGGTGCACGAACTGCCACTCTGGATTGTCCCGGGCGATGGCCCCACACTGCTTGGAAGGAGCTGGCTGGGCAAAATCCGCTGGAACTGGGATGACAGCGAAGCGCTATCACATGTCGATGAGGCCTCACGTACCCAGGTTCTTAACAAATTTCCTTCCGTTTTTGAGCCAGGCATTGGAAACTTTTCCGGGCCGAAGGTGCGGATCCACTTAGTCCCAGAGGCACGACCCATTCACCACAAGGCGCGAGCGGTACCTCACATGATGAGAGAGAGAGTGGAAATCGAGCTGGACAGGCTGCAACGCGAGGGCATCATCTACCCAGTGGAATTCAGCGAGTGGGCCAGCCCAATTGTTCCAGTACTCAAAAGTGATGGCACGGTCAGGATTTGCGGTGATTATAAAGTAACTATTAATCGTTTCTCGCTACAGGACCAATACCAGCTACCTAATGCAGACGACCTATTTGCGACGCTGGCAGGAGGCAGGACGTTCACCAAGCTCAACCTGACTTCGGCCTACATGATACAGGAGCTGGAGGAGTCTTTGAAGTGCCTCACCTGCATCAACACACACAAGGGATTGTTCATCTACAACAGATGCCCATTTGGAATTCGATCTTCCAGAGAAACATGGAGCGCCTTCTCAAGTTGGTACCACGCACGGTGGTTTTTCAGGATGACATATTGGTCATGGGTCGGGACACGGTCGAGCACCTACAAAACCTGGAGGAGGTCCTCCAGTAACTAGATCACGTAGGGCTGCGGCTGAAGAGGTCGAAATGCGTCTTCATGGCAACAGAAGTGGTGTTTTTGGGGAGAAAGTTCGCAGCGGACGGCATTCGGCCCACAGACGCCAAGACGGAAACTATCAGGAACGCGCCCAGGCCACAGAACGTCACGGAGCTGCGGTCGTTCCTGGGACTCCTCAACTATTTTGCTAGCTTCCTACTGGGGTTAAGCACCCTCTTACAGCCCCTACATGTGTCATTGCGTAAAGGTGAGAACTGGGTATGGGGAAAAAAACAAGTAATTGCTTTTGAGAAAGCCAGAAACATTTTATGCTCCAACAAGCTGCTTGTATTGTATAACCCATGTAAAAGACTTGTGCTAGCATGTGATGCGTCATCGTACGAAGTCGGGTATGTATTACAACAAGCTAATGTTGCGGGGAAGTTGCAACCTGTCGCCTATTGCCTCCAGGAGCTTGTCTAAGGCCAAGAGGGCCTACAGCATGATTGAGAAAGAGGCATTAGCGTGTGTGTTCAGGGTAAAAAAAAAGCATTAGTACCCGTTTGGCCTCAAATTTGAGCTGGAAACCGATCACAAGCCCCTCATATCCCTGTTCGCTGAAAACAAGGGGATCCTCTGCTGTCCCAGTAAAAAACTGTGTACTGCATGGGAACTGGGCCAGCATCCCCGTTGAAATGCAAGAGCTAATCAAGCCGTTCCAGTGGAGAAAGGACGAGCTGTCCATTCAGGCAGACTGCCTGTTGTGGGGTAACCGCGTAGTGCTACCCAAAAAGGGCAGGGAGACGTTCATCTTGGATCTCCACAGCACACACCCGGGTATAGTAATGATGAAAGCGATAGCCAGATCCCACGTGTGGTGGCCTGGTATCGACTCTGACTTAGAGTCCTGTGTACGGCAATGCAACATGTGTGCTCAGTTGAGCAACGTGCCCAGAGAGGCACCACTAAGTTTGTGGTCCTGGCCCTCCAGATCATGGTCAAGGATCCATGTCGACTATGCGGGCCCGTTTCTCGGTAAAATATTCCTGGTGGTGGTGGGTGCTTTTTCAAAATGGATTGAATGTGAAACAATGTCGGGAAGCACCGCCACTGCCACCGTTGAAAGCCTGAGGGCCATGTTTGCCACCCACGGCCTGCCTGACAAACTGGTCAGTGACAACGGGCCATGTTTCACCAGTGCCGAATTTAAAGAATTCATGACCCGCAATGGGATAGAACATGTCGCCTCGGCCCCGTTTAAACCAGCCTCCAATGGGCAGGCAGAGCTGGCAGTACAAACTATCAAACAGAGGCTTATACTAGTCACAGAAGGCTCACTCCAAACCCGCCTGTCCCGAGTACTGCTCAGCTACAGCACGAGACCCCACTCGCTCACAGGGGTGCCCCCGGCTGAGCTACTCATGAAAACGACAATTAAAACCAGACTCTCGCTGGCTCACCCCAACCTGCATGATCAGGTAGAGAGCAGGAAGCAGCAACAAAATGTGTCACAGGAAATTGATCTGAATGACCCTGTGTATGTGCTAAACTATGGACATAGTTCCAAGTGGATCGCGGGCACGGTGATAGCTAAAGAAGGGAGTAGGGTTTGTAGTCAAACTAGATAATGGACAAACTTGCAGAAAGCACCTGGACCAAACGAGGCTGCGGTTCACAGACTGCCCTGAACAACCCACAGCAGACACCACCTTTTTCGAGCCCACAACACACACCCAAAGGATCAACGACACCACCCCGGACCAGGAAACCAAACCCATCACACCCAACAGCCCAGCAAGACCAGGCTCACCCAGCAGCCCTGCAGGGCCAACAACACGCCAGCCCAGCGAGGGCACAGCCAACACACCAGAACAGACATTTGTACCGAGGCGGTCCACCAGGGAAAGAAAGGCTCCCGACTGCCTCACCTTGTAAATAAGTTTCACTTTGACTTTGTGGGGGAGTGATGTTGTGCATCTGTAAAGCATGCACCCCCATGTTCCACCACCAGGGAGTGCATCCCCTCCAGTCCCAAGGGAACCCAGCATCCCTTGGGAGCACTATATATAAGTCGGCCCCTGAGGCCTGTTCCTCACTCTGGAGTGTCTTAATAAAGACTGAGGTCACTGTTACTTTCACCTCCCTGTGTGCAGTCTCATCTGTGTTCGGAACACAATATCACCAATGATAGGAAACATAACATAAATACTGTGGCTACAAGAGCAGGTCAGAGGCTGGTTATTCTGTGGCAAGTGTCTCACCTCCTGAATCCCCAAAGCCTTTCCACCATCTACAAGGCACAAGTCAGAAGTGCAATGGAATACTCTCCATTTGCCTGGATGAGTGCAGCTTCAACAACACTCAAGAAGCTCAACACCATTCAGGGCAAAGCAGCCCATTTGATTGGCACCACATCCACCACCTTAAACATTTACTCCTGCCACCACCAGCACACCATTGCTGCAGTGTGTATCATCTACAAGATGCACTGCATCAACTTACCAAGGCTTCTTCGGCAACACCTACCAAAACACACGACCTCTACCACCTAGAAGGATAAGAGCAGCAGGCGCTTATGTTATTTCTTATGTTCTTATGGAACAACATCACCTCCAAGTTCTCCTCCAAGCTACACACCATCCTGACATGGAAATATATCGTCGTTGCTTTATCATCACTGTGTTAAAGCCTGAATCTCCTCACTAACAGCACTGTGGGAGTCATCATCATCATAGGCAGTCCCTCGGAATCAAGGAAGACTTGCTTCCACTCCTGAAGTGAATTCTTTGGTGGCTAAACTGTCCAATACGAGAGCCACAGACTTTGTCACAGGTGGGACAGATAGCTGCTGAGGGAAGGGGTAGGTAGGACTGGTTTGCTGCATGCTCTTTCTGCTGCCTGCGCTTGATTTCTGCATGCTTTCGGTGTTGAGACTCAAGGTGCTCAGCACCCTCCCGGATGCACTTCCTCCACTTAGGGCGGTCTTTGGCCAGGGACTCCCAGGTGTCAATGGGGATGTCGCACTTTATCAGGGAGGCTTTGAGGGTGTCCTTGTAACGTTTCCGCTGTCCACCTTTGGCTCATTTGACGTGAAGGAGCTCCGAGTAGAGCACTTGCTTTGGGAGTCTCGTGTCTGGCATGCAAACTATGTGGCCTGTCCAGCAAAGCTGATTGAGTGTGGACAGTGCATCAATGCTGGGGATGTTAGCCTGGATGAGGACGCTGATGTTGGTGCGTCTGTCCTCCCAGGGGATTTGTAGGATCTTGCGGAGACATTGTTCGTGACATTTTTCCAGCGACTTGAGGTGTCTACTGTACATGGTCCATGTCTCTGAGCCATACAGGAGGGAGGGTATGACTACAACCCTGTAGACCATGAGCTTGGTGGCAATTTTGAGGGCCTGGTCTTCAAACACTCATTTCTTCAGGCGACCGAAGGCTGCACTGGCGCACTGGAGGCGGTGTTGGATCTCATCGTCAATGCCAGCTCTTGTTGATAGGAGGCTCCCGAGATATGGGAAGTGGTCCACCGTGTCCAGGGCCACGCCATGGATCTTGATGACTGGGGGTCAGTGCTGTGCGGCGAGGACAGGCTGGTGGAGGACCTTTGTCTTATGGATGTTTAGCGTAAGGCCCATGCTTTCATACGCCGACTATGTCCTGGAGTTCAGCCTTTGTATGTGCGCAGATGCGTACTATGGATCAATGACAGAGGTTGGGGTGATCTTGGACCTGGCCTGGAGATGCCGCAGGTTGAACAGGTTCCCATTGGTTCTGTAGTTTAGTTCCACTCCAGCAGAGAGCTTGTTGACTGTGAGGTGGAGCATGGTGGCGAGAAAGATTGAGAAGAGGGTTGGGGCGATGACGCAGCCCTGTTTGACCACGGTCCGGACGTGGATTGGGTCTGTGGTGGATCCATTGGTAAGGATCACGGCCAGCATGTTATTGTGGAGCAGGTGGAGGATAGTGACGAACTTTTGGGGGCATTCGAAATGGAGGAGGACGCTCCATAGACCCTTGCGGTTGACTGTGTCAAAGGCACTTTGTAAGATCGAAGAAGGAGTACCTTAACCACATGGACTGCAGCAGTTCAAGAAGGTGGATCACCAGGTCAATTAGGGATGGGCAATAAATGCTGGCCTTGCCAGTGATGCCATACATCCCAGGAACATTTTTTTTTAAATGGTGAGAGATTGGGAAATGTTGGTATTCAGGGGGATCTTGTACATGAATCAGAAAAGGTTAACGTGCAGTTGCAGCAAGCAATTCGGAAAGCAAATGGTATGTTATCCTTTATTACAAAAGGATTGGAGTAAAAGAGTAAAGGGGTAGAAATTGTGCTCCCACCCCGTTTCGATTAGTTTTATCGCAGCTGGGTTCAGGTCGCCTCTTGAGCGACATTCGGCTCTTTGCTCTTTTTTTTCCTTGGCTCTGGAGGTCGCACTTAATGGGGGCGGGGACAACACTTATGGGGCAGAAACAGGATGGTGGCAACACCTGAGGTTGGGGACGATGCGGAGTGAACGCAGCGATGACATCATCACGGCGCCGCGTCACCACAGCTCTCCCCTTCACTTAAAGGGGAGAGCCTCTGCGATTTTAAAACTTCGGCCCATTGGGCCACCAGGGAAGGTTTCAACCAGGCCAGCGGCTTGGCACCCAAGAGGGGGTGCCAGGCTACCTGTTGGCGGCCCGGCCGAACCTGGGCTCATAATTGTAGGGACGACATGGAAGTCGGCCAAAAAAACAAAACATGGCGGCAGCGACAGTGCATCCTTCCCTTTAAGGGAAGCCGCACCACCGTTGCAGGAGGCCACAGCCTCACTGGACCACCGAAAAAAACAAGTTTTGGCACCGAAAACGCACCTCCTACTACAAATTCTGGACAATAGGGGTTATATTGACACATCAGACTCAGACACACGTTTTTCAGTCTCAACTATATTGTGTTTAATAAGATTAACAACACCACTCATAAACAGTACAAAACAGTACAATCCTGGCTTAGCCAATAAGCCCTGCCGTGCTAAGTTCCCACAGCTTAATAAAATGAACCCTCCTGTGAAATAAATTAACACAGCACCCCTCCCAGCACTAAACCCCTTAGGTTTGGTGGGAATTACAATGACCCCCTCACACAACGAAGTGATCTTGTGGATGTGTAGGCGCAGGCAATATGCTCATTCTGATTGCCTGTTGTCTTGCTTGCAGCTTCTTCCTGTAGGTCTCGCTCCTGGTTCCGTATCGCCGACGCAGTATCCAAGTTCCAGTTTGAGTCGAGGTCCGTGGGTGAGGGTTGAAGAGCAGCGCTCAGCTTCTGGCAGTGTTTCATTGAAATGAAGAGAGCTTCGAACATGAGCTTCAACTTCAGCTAGCCAGAGCTTCCACTTGAGCTTTTTCCTGAGCTGTTTCCTGAGCTGGAGCTGTTTGCAAAACAGCTCCTTATATCCTCAAAACCCAGCACCTTTTCTCCCACCAATACTGACCGAATTGACTCCGGTGATCTGTCTGCCCCCACACCCACCACCCCCGCCGTGGCCTGGAGTGGCTCGTAGCTTTTGAAATCTTTGTGAAAAATGATATTTGGTTTTCTCGCTCCTCAGGCCATGCACCTGGAGAGAAAATGGGTGCTGATTACTGGATGTCTGTCATTTGCTGAGTTGATGACCCCCATTAACAGGTAATGGGTTTCGATCTCAAACCGATCTTGCTTAACTGGCTTATCTCCTGGAAGACAATGACCTGGCCATTTCCTGCCTTGCACCAGTTTCGGTTGGGACTGAGTCAAGACTATGCTTTAATAATGCGAAGGCATCGTATCTCTGAGTTACTTCTCCGGGTATTGTTCCCAGTAATCACTTTAGATGGTGATGACAATCGGCCTGAGTTCCCTTCCACCCAGCCTATCAGTGTGAAATGTCCGTTTGCATATGAATGCACCTTCCTATTCCCGAAGCTACTCCCACAAGTTTGCCAAATAGTACAGTTCTTTCTTGGAGTTTTGGATTTGAGAATTCAAAGTATTGTTCATAAAAATGGCCAGAAAGCTGGTGCTAAAGAGCGGGCCGAAGATTTTCGGAGTGGGATGTCGCCGTCGGGGGGTTAGATCAATGGTGCGCAGGGTGATGACGCATTTACCATCGATCAGCAGCAGTGGACCGGTGGGGAGGATCGGGGCACCACCAGGAAAACTTGGGAGGGCAATTGGGCTAGCAGCGGCCATTCCAGAAAAAGTATTGTGTATTGTGTACAGTTTTGGTCTCCTAACTTGAGGAAGGACATTCTTGCTATTGAGGGAGTGCAGCGAAGGTTCACCAGACTGATTCCCGGGATGGCGGGACTGACCTATCAAGAAAGATTGGATCAATTGGGCTTGTATTCACTGGAGTTCAGAAGAATGAGAGGGGACCTCATAGAAACGTTTAAAATTCTGACGGGTTTAGACAGGTTAGATGCAGAAAGAATGTTCCCAATGTTGGGGAAGTCCAGAACCAGGGGTCACAGTCTGAGGATAAGGGGTAAGCCATTTAGGACCGAGATGAGGAGAAACTTCTTCACCCAGAGAGTGGTGAACCTGTGGAATTCTCTACCACAGAAAGTAGTTGAGGCCAATTCACTAAATATATTCAAAAGGGAGTTAGATGAAGTCCTTACTACTCGGGGGATCAAGGGTTATGGCGAGAAAGCAGGAAGGGGGTACTGAAGTTTCATGTTCAGCCATGAACTCATTGAATGGCGGTGCAGGCTAGAAGGGCTGAATGGCCTGCTCCTGCACCTATTTTCTATGTTTCTATGTTTCTAAGTCGGCAGCCACTCCACTCTGCAGCGAGGCCGTCTATTTGCGGTGGTAACAGGCCTTATGGAGAAGGGCAATTTTGGCCCCAAGATGTCTCACAGCAATTATATAGGGCCTTGGTGAAACCGCACCTGGAGTACTGAGTACAGTTTTGGTCTCCTTAGCTAAGGAAGGATATACTTGCCATTGAAAGAGTGCAACAAAGCTTTACCAGACTGATTCCTGGGATGGGGGGGATTGTCTGATGTGGAGAGATTGAATAGATTAGGAATATATTCTCGAGAGTTTAGAAGAATGAAAGGTGATCTCATTGAAACATATAAAATTCCCATGGTAGATGCTGAGGGGTTGTTTCCCCTGGCTGGGGAGTCTAGAACTAGGGATGGCAGTCACAGAATAACGGGTTGGCCATTTAGGACTGAGATGAGGAGAAATTTCTTCACTCAAATGGTTGTGAACCTTTGGAAATCTCTACCACAGAGTGCTGTGAAGGTTCAGTCATTGAGTATATTCAAAATAGAAATTGATAGATTTTTGGATACTAAGTGAACCAAGGGACATGGCTATAATGCAGGAAGGTTAAGGTGAGATGGATGATTACCCATGATTTTATTGAATGGCGGAGCAGGATCAAAGGGCCAAATGGCCTACTCCTGCTCCTATTTCTTATCTTCTTATGGTCTATCATCTGGAATGCACTGTCTGAAAGGATGGTTGAAACAGAGTCAATAATAAATTTCAAAAGGGAATTGAATAAAAACATAACAAGGAAAAAATTGTAGGGCTGTGGGACTAATTGGATAGCTCTTTCAAAGAGACAGCATAGGCATCATGGGCCGGATGGCATCCTTCTGCCCTGTATCATTCAATGATTCTATGAAAAGCCTTTACAGTTTAAAACATTTGCAGACCTACAATTTCATGTATTTTTTGGGATAAATTATCATAAAAATGTGTTCATTAGAAAACAATTAAAACTAGAGATAAATTTTAAGCTCACAATATTTTGGGGATTCTTGAATCCAATTGTTTGTCACATAAAGGAATAGATCAAATTTCTAGCCCCAAGTACTGTGGTAAATCATCTGTGTGTACTAAAGTACAACTGTATCTGAAGCTTATGTTAGAGATGGTGATAGCACCTGCTTGGTTCCAGCCACGCTTGTTAGTGCAGACAAGTTATAGAAGTCCTCAAAAGGGTCAATCGAATTTCACAATTCAAAAAGAACCAACATGCCTTATATAAAATGAAAGTAACACTTTCATATGAGATTATTGAGACACCCCACATACGACCAAACCATAAGCATTTGCTGACATACCACTGACATCCTGTACAATTCTAGTCTGAATCAAAAGGCTTTTGCTATCTAATGGAAAGTTTTGTTGTCTAGAACTTATTTTTTATTACTGATGTTGCTTTGGACATAGAGTACGGCCTTTCAGTGTTAGCTCTGACTGACTTTCTAAGCTACTTCCCTTCATTGGGTGAGTTTTCAAATCCTCAGCGGTGTCATTGAATAGAGTGCTAAAAAGCATGAAGAGGATAACACAAAATCATGTATGGTCACTCCCATCCACAATAGTGCATCTCCTTTTGGCTAATCGTGGAATGGACATACTCATTGACTGAACCTCCACAGCACTCTGTGGTAAAAATTTCCAAAGATTCACAACCATTTGAGTGGAGAAATTTCTCCTCATCTCAGTCCTAAATGGCCAACCTGTTATTCTGTGACTGTCATCCCTAGTTCTAGACTCCTCAGCCAGGGGAAACAACCTCTCAGCATCTACCATGCCGAATCCTGTCGGAATTTTTTTTCCTTGGTTCTGGAAGTCGCTCTTAATGGGGGCGGTGACAACACTTGAGGGGCAGAAACGGGATGGTGACAACACCTGAGGGGCGGAGGTTTGGGACGATGCGGAGTGAACGCAGCGATGACATCATCACGCCGCCGCATCATCACAGCTCTCCCCTTCACTTAAAGGGGAGAGCCTCTGCGATTTTAAAACTTCGGCCCATTGGGCCACCAGGGAAGGTTTCGACCGGGCCAGTGGCTTCGCATCCAAGAGGGCATGCCAGGCTGCCTGTTGACGGCCCGGCCGAACCTGGGCTCATAATTGTAGGGACAACATGGAAGTCGGCCAACAAAACAAAACATGGCGGCAGCGACAGTGCATCCTTCCCTTTAAGGGAAGCCGCACCACCGTTGCAGGAGGCCACAGCCTCACTGGACCACCGAAAAAAACAAGTTTTGGCACCGAAAACGCACCTCCTACTACAAATTCTGGACAATAGGGGTTATATTGACACATCAGACTCAGACACACGTTTTTCAGGCTCAACCATATTGTGTTTAATAAGATTAACAACACCACTCATAAACAGTACAAAACAGTACAATCCTGGCTTATCCAATAAGCCCTGCCGTGCTACTTTCCCAGGGCTTAATAAAATGAACCCTCCTGGGAAATAAACTAACACAGCACCCCTCCCAGCACTAAACCCCTTAGGTTTGGTGGGACTTACAATGAGCCCCTCACACAGCGAAGTGATCTTGCAAGATCAAGGCGCAGGCAATATGCTCACCCTGATTGCCCGTTGTCTTGCTTGCGGCTTCTTCCTGTACGTCTCGCCCCTGGTTCCATACCGCCGACGCAGTATCCAAGTTCCAGTTTGAGTCGAGATCCGTTGGTGACGGTTGAAGAGCTGCGCTCAGCTTCTGACAGTGTTTCATTGAAATGAAGAGAGCTTCGAACTTTGAACTTCAGCTAGCCAGAGCTTCCACTTGAACCTTTATTCTGAGCTTTTTCCTGAGCTGTTTCCTGAGCTGGAGCTGTTTGCAAAATGGTTCCTTAGATCCTCAAAACCCAGCACCTTTTCTTCCGCCAATACTGACCGAAAAGACTCCGGTGATCTGTCTGCCCTTGCCCCCACCCCCCCACCCCGTGGCCTGGAGTGGCTCGTAGCCTTTGAAATCTTTGTGAAAAATGTTATTTTGTTTTCCCATTACCAGGACTTGCATCTGGAGAGACAATGGGTGCTGATTACTGGATGTCTGTCATTTCCTGAGTTGATGACCCCCATTACCAGGTAATGGGGTTCGATCTCAAACCGATCTTGTTTAACTGGCTTATCTCCTGGAGACCATGGCCTGGCCATTTCCTGCCTGACACCAGTTTCAGTTGTGACTGAGTCGTGACTGTGCTTTAATATTGCGAAGGCATAGTGTTTCTGAGTTACTTCTCCAGGTATTGTTCCCAGTAATCACTTTAGATGGTGATGACAATCGGCCTGGGTTCACTTCCACCCAGCCTATCAGTGTGAAATGTTCATTTGCATATGAATGCACCTTCCTATTCCCTAAGCCACTCCCACAAGTTTGCCAAATAGTACAGTTCTTTCTTGGGGTTCTGGATTTGAGAATTCAAAGTATTGTTCATAAAAATGGCCAGAAAGCTGGTGCTACAGAACGGGCCGAAGATTTTCGGAGTGGGATGTCGCCATCGGGGGGTTAGATCAATGGTGCGCAGGGTGATGACGCATTTACCATGGATCAGCAGCAGTGGAGCGGTGGGGAGGATCGGGGCACCACCAGGAAAACTCGGGAGGGCAATTGGGCTAGCAGCGGCCATTTCACGAAAAGTCGGCAGCCACTTCACTCTGCAGCGAGGCCGCCTATTTGCGGTGGTAACAGGCCTTATGGAGAAGGGCAATTTTGGCCCCAAGATGTCTCACAGCAATTATATAGGGCCTTGGTGAAACCGCACCTGGAGTACTGAGTACAGTTTTGGTCTCCTTAGCGAAGGAAGGATACACTTGCCATTGAAAGAGTGCAACAAAGCTTTACCAGACTGATTCCTGGGATGGGGGGATTGTCCAATGAGAAGAGATTGAATAGATTAGGACCATATTCTCTAGAGTTTAGAAGAATGAAAGGTGATCTCATTGAAACATGTAAAATTCCCACAGGCTTTGGCATGGTAGACGCTGAGAGGTTGTTTCCCCTGGCTGGGGAGTCTTGAACTAGGAATGACAGTCACAGAATAATGGGTTGGCCATTTAGGACTGAGATGAGGAGAAATTTCTTCACTCAAATGGTTGTGAATCTTTGGAAATCTCTACCACAGAGTGCTGTGAAGGTTCAGTCATTGAGTATATTCAAAACAGAGATTGATAGATTTTTGGATACTAAGTGAACCAAGGGATATGTCAATAGTGCAGGAAGGTGGAGGTGAGGTAGACGATTACCCATGATCTTATTGAATGGCGGAGCAGGATCAAAGGGCCAAATGGTCTACTCCTGTTCCTATTTCTTATATTCTTATGGTCTATGATTTGGAATGCACTGTCTGAAAGGGTGGTTGAAACAGAGTCAATAATAAATTTCAAAAGGAAATTGGATAAATACATAACAAGGAAAAAATTGTAGGGCTGTGGGACTAATTGGATAGCTCTTTCAAAGAGACAGCATAGGCATCATGAGCCGGATGGCATCCTTCTGCCCTGTATCATTCAATGATTCTATGAAAAGCCTTTACAGTTTAAAACATTTGCAGACCTACAATTTCATGTATTTTTTTGGAAAAATTATCATAAAAATGTGTTAATTAGAAAACAATTAAAACTAGAGATAAATTTTAAGCTCACAATATTTTGGGGATTCTTGAATCCAATCCTTTGTCACATAAAGGAATAGATCAAATTTCTAGCCCCAATTACTGTAGCAAATCATATGCGTGTACTAAAGTACAATTGTATCTGAAGCTTATGTTAGAGATGGTGATAGCACCTGCTTGGTTCCAGCCATGCTTGTTAGTGCAGACAAGTTATAGAAGTCCTCAAAAGGATCAATCGAATTTCAAAATTCAAAAAGAACCAACATGCCTTATATAAAATGAAAGTAACACTTTCATATGAGATTATTGAGACACCCCACATACTACCAAACCATAAGCATTTGCTGACATACCACTGACATCCTGTACGATTCTAGTCTGAATCAAAAGGCTTTTGCTATCTAATGGAAAGTTTTGTTGTCTAGAACTTATTTTTTATTACTGATGTTGATTTGGACATAGAGTATGGGCTTTCAGTGTTAGCTCTGACTG
The DNA here is from genome assembly GCF_044704955.1 of Pristiophorus japonicus. Lineage (NCBI taxonomy): Eukaryota > Metazoa > Chordata > Chondrichthyes > Pristiophoridae > Pristiophorus > Pristiophorus japonicus. The sequence continues at coordinate 66,998,370 of NC_091979.1, forward strand.
ACTTTCTAAGCTACTTCCCTTCATTGGGTGAGTTTGCAAATCCTCAGCGGTGTCATTGAATAGAGTGCTACAAAGCATGAAGAGGATAACGCAAAATCATGTATGGTCACCCCCATCCTCAATAGTGCACCTCCTTTTGGCTAATGGTAGAATGGACATACTCATTGACTGAACCTCCACAGCACTCTGTGGTAAAGATTTCCAAAGATTCACAACCATTTGAGTAGAGAAATTTCTCCTCATCTCAGTCCTAAATGGCCAACCTGTTATTCTGTGACTGTCATCCCTAGTTCTAGACTCCTCAGCCAGGGGAAACAACCTCTCAGCATCTACCATGCCGAACCCTGTCGGAATTTTTTTTCCTTGGTTCTGGAAGTCGCTCTTAATGGGGGCGGTGACAACACTTGAGGGGCAGAAACAGGATGGTGACAACACCTGAGGGGCGGAGGTTTGGGACGATGCGGAGTGAACGCAGCGATGACGTCATCACGGCGCCACGTCACCACGGCTCTCCCCTTCACTTAAAGGGGAGAGCCTCTGCGATTTTAAAACTTCGGCCCATTGGGCCACCAGGGAAGGTTTCGACCAAGCCTGCGGCTTGGCACCCAAGAGGGCATGCCAGGCTGCCTGTTGACGGCCCGGCCGAACCTGGGCTCATAATTGTAGGGACGACATGGAAGTCGGCCAACAAAACAAAACACGGCGGCAGCGACAGTGCATCCTTCCCTTTAAGGGAAGCCGCACCACCGTTGCAGAAGGCCACAGCCTCACTGGACCACCGAAAAAAACAAGTTTTGGCACCGAAAACGCACCTCCTACTACAAATTCTGGACAATAGGGGTTATATTGACGCATCAGACTCAGACACACGTTTTTCAGGCTCAACTATATTGTGTTTAATAAGATTAACAACACCACTCATAAACAGTACAAAACAGTACAATCCTGGCTTATCCAATAAGCCCTGCCGTGCTAAGTTCCCAGGGCTTAATAAAACGAACCCTCCTGGGAAATAAACTAACACAGCACCCCTCCCAGCACTAAACCCCTTAGGTTTGGTGGGAATTACAATGAGCCCCTCACACAGCGAAGTGATCTTACGGATGTGCAAGATCTAGGCGCAGGCAATATCCTCACCCTGATTGCCCGTTGTCTTGCTTGCGGCTTCTTCCTGTACGTCTCGCTCCTGGTTCCGTACCGCCGACACAGTATCCAAGTTCCAGTTTGAGTCAAGGTACGTTGGTGATGGTTGAAGAGCAGCGCTCAGCTTCTGGCAGTGTTTCATTGAAATGAAGAGAGCTTCGAACTTGAACTTCAGCTAGCCAGAGCTTCCACTTGGGCTTTTATCTGAGCTTTTTCCTGAGCTGTTTCGTGAGCTGGAGCTGTTTGCAAAATGGCTCCTTAGATCCTCAAAACCCAGCACCTTTCCTCCCGCCAATACTGTCCGAATTGACTCCGGTGATCTGTCTGCCCGCAACCCCGCCACCTCCCACTGGCTCGTAGCCTTTGAAATCTTTGTGAAAAATGATATTTTGTTTTCCCATTCCCAGGGCTTGCATCTGGAGAGGCAATGGGTGCTGATTACTGGATGTCTGTTGTTTCCTGAGTTGATGACCCCCATTAGCAGGTAATGGGTTTCGATCTCAAACCGATCTTGCTTAACTGGCTTATCTCCTGGAAGACAATGACCTGGCCATTTCTTGCCTTGCACCAGTTTCGGTTGGGACTGAGTCGTGACTGTGCTTTAATATTGCGAAGGCATCGTGTCTCTGAGTTACTTCTCCGGGTATTGTTCCCAGTAATCATTTTAAATGGTGATGACAATCGGCCTGGGTTCCCTTCCACCCAGCCTATCAGTGTGAAATGTCCGTTTGCATATGAATGCACCTTCCTATTCCCGAAGCCACTCCCACAAGTTTGCCAAATAGTACAGTTCTTTCTTGGGGTTCTGGATTTGAGAATTCAACGTATTGTTCATACAAATGGCCAGAAAGCTGGTGCTAAAGAGTGGGCCGAAGATTTTCGGAGTGGAATGTCGCCGTCGGGTGGTTAGATCGGTGGAGCGCAGTGTGATAACACATTTACGACGGACCGGCAGCAGTGGAGCGGTGGGAAGGATCGGGGCACCACCAGGAAATCTCGGGAGGGCAATTGGGCTAGCAGCGGCCATTCCACAAAAAGTCAGCAGCAACTCCACTCTGCAGCGAGGCCATCTATTTTCGGTGGTAACTGGCCTAAGGAGGAGGGCAATTTTGGCCCCAAGATGTCTTACAGCAATTATATAAGGATTTGGTGAAACCGCACCTGGAGTACTGAGTACAGTTTTGGTCTCCTTAGCTAAGGAAGGATATACTTGCCATTGGAAGAGTGCAACAAAGCTTTACCAGACTGATTCCTGCGATGGGGGTGTATTGTATAGGGTTAATTATGATATTTCGACATTTACAGTGTGTTTCTGTTTCATACCTCGTGGAATGTTGTTGATGCAGAGAAGGAGAGAGATAGAGAGAGACCTTGAGGTGCACACCAGCTTGTTTATGGGACGGTCAGCGCCTCGAGATCTCATGTTTTGTGGAAGAACAGCTGGGGCTATACAGATTAGGAGTTGGCCATAAGCCACACGTACCCATGTTTGTTCAATAGTGTAAAGGAACGGAACTGTCCAGTAGCTCTTCAAATTTCACCTTGGATCGTGATTCGCGAGCGGTGCCGGGACCCCCAAGACTCCTGACCAGCCGTCGTTGTGGAGTTCCCGACGGGCTGAAGGCCGTGAGCTTTGTTGCATCTTATCATACTTCTCTTTTCTTCATAAACTGTATTATTATATTTCTTTTCTCTCAGTAAACGGTGTTTTATCTTTACTTCATTTGTCTTGTCTCTTATTTAACATTCATCCAGATCCCGAACCTGGGTCTATTATTATCAAACCAAAACATTTTGTCGTCACGAACAGGATCTGGTAAAATGTTTAAGAGAAAAGACAAGAAGCAGTCTCCTCCTGCAGGAGAGAAGTATAGAATACCAGGGTGGAGCACGAGGGATGAGGGTTTTGGCTCTCTTGCCAATGTGCTAGCCCGGTTTGGACCCCCGCAACATTGGGATACGCAGTTATTGGAACAGAGCAAAGATAGAGCCGTACCCCACGCGGTACTGTCTCTCCTGGAGGAAGCGGGCTTCCCACAGGAGAAAAATAGTCCCCCACAAATGGGATGGATTTTGTTGATAGCCTTAAGGGCGATGTGTTTAACTTAAGGAAAGTGAGGCAGAAAACCTACAGTTAGAAACAGCTGTTAAGGTTTTGAAAAGTCAAAACTCGACTCTGACTGAAGCAGTCCGCACTGTACAAGAACGGGGGGACAAAGTCAATGAACAATCAGAAACTTTAATTTGCCATCTGGCGACAGTACAAAATAAAAAGAAAGCCAGACAACGGAAATTACAAATAGATTGGTCAAAGGTACGTGCACTGGTATCTGGACCCACTTGGGATCCGGCTCATTGGGACTGAGACATCTGGTACTCCTCTGACTCAGAATATGAGTGGACAGATGGAGAGGGGGGGGGAACGGGAGGAAACTAAAAACCCTCCCCCATACGCTCCAGGCACGGAAGCTAGACCCCTTATGACAAATAAGACGAAACAGTAAGATGGGGAACAGCCGGTAACCACTAGTGGGGTGCATGACTTCACCACTAGTGAGTTACAAGAAATAGGGTCTCGATTTCGCCAAAAACGCGGGGAATCATTGTCAAAATGGCTAACCCGGATTTGGGACCAGGGAGCATCAGGCGTAATACTTAACCCCGAAGAGTTAACAAAAATGGGGACTATGACTACGGACTATCATATCACAGCAGTGCTATGGAATGTCCAGGGCACAGGTTCGCTATGGGACATGGTTACTATAGGGGTCCGGCAAAAATATCCCTCTGCCGTTGATTAGGAAGGGGAGGTAAAACCTTGGAATACTATGGCGGAGGAATATATCACCAACCATATGGGGAGCTCTTTACGGCAGGAATGCGGAGCAGGCTGATGAAGAGTGGCCCTCCTATGATGAGGGGTGCGCTACTCACATTATTGGGACCAGCCCAAGGGCAGCGGGTGAGGCACGCCTGCCTATTGTTAGGACAGTTGGAGGATGCAGAAGATAGCGTGTGAGAGTTGAGAATGGCTAATGTAGAGGAGGATCGGGACCAGCGACAAGGTTCGACCTCTGGGAAAGGTACAGGGTCAGGAAAGACAAAAAAAAGAATTATGCGGAGGGACATGTTCGCGGCTTTACTGAAGGCAGGGGTCTCCAAGGAAAAAATTGATGGAATCCCAACAGGAGCGATGTATTCTATGTGGAAGCAACACTGCGTCCCGGGAACAGGAAAGGGTGAAAGGAGGGAGGTAAGGGAGACTAAGTCGGATAGCGATAAGTCTGCGGATGCGGAGAAACCACCTCCCGCTAGCCTATACCCCAACGTAGAAGAGCTGTGGAAGGCTAGTAATCCCCTCGACTAGGGGTATGGCCGGGATCCGGGAGTACTCCCCGATAGAACCACATCAACCCAAGCTCCCGGGGATCTGAGGCCACACATTCCGATTACGATACATTGGCGGGGGGGGGGAACATACAAAGAGATGTGGCTTTACTAGACACAGGGGCAGAAGTTACTATTATCCATGGAAATCCTAGGAAACACACAGGGACCCATATGATGATTAATGGGTTCGGAGGGGCAGAAACGCCCGCTGTCCGAACAACTATCAGAATGGCATTGGGAAATGGGCCTCCGCGCTGGGTAATGGTCTTAATATCGGCAGTAAAGGAACATATTATCGGGATGAACCTTTTAAAGGGAACCACACACAACATCTTGTTGGGGCGATTCTCATTCGGGATACGGGCGATCACTGTGATTGCAGGGAAAGCAAAGTGGGAACCAGTCGTAATACCACGGCCATCGCGTATAGTGACTATGAAACAGTACCGAATACCTGGGGGACACAAAGAAATAGGGGAAACCATACAAAGGCGGTATCATTAGACATGCGGTGTCCCCCTACAATAGCCCTGTTTGGCCTGTGCAGAAATCCGACAAAAGTTGGAGGATGACTGTGGACTACTGACAACTGAACAAATTTGCCCCTCCCCTGGTAACAGCTGTCCCAGATATAGTAACTATAACCGAGCGGCTGTCTGAAGAAGGTGCAGAGTGGTATACGGTAATCGACCTGGCCAATGCCTTTTTCTCCATTCCAATAGCGGAAGAATCCCAGGACCAGTTTGCATTCACTTGGGAAGGGAGGCAATACACGTTTAAACGCCTACCTCAAGGTTACCTACATAGCCCTATCCTATGCCACGGATTGGTGGCCCGGGACCTGGACATGTGCACGTTGGTTCCTAATGTCTCACTGGCACACTGGCCGATATAAAAAGTTCAAACATTACAAAAACGCTCCGTCATTTACTTATAAGATACATTTCCTAATCTACCTTTAAAAAAAGTCTTTCATTTGTGTTTGCAAAGAGCAAGTGAATACATGCTGATGGCCAGACCCATCTCTGTCTCTTTAGTCAAAGCAGCTCCTTCTCTGCAGCTGGCATTGGACAGTTCGGAGTGAGACTCTATCATACTTGGAACAGGTTAGTGAGACACTACTGCTCATTCGGTGGGTTACTAGTTACCTGCACTGGGCAATTACTGATCGATGATGTATCAATAAGGGGTCCCACCGAGGCAGTGGTGTCAGAAGCCCTAGCTACTTTAGTCCAACACATGCGAGACAGGGGCTGGGAGATAAATCCGAAGAAGGTGCAGGGCCCTAGCAAGACTGTCCAGTTTCTGGGGATCCAATGGTCTCGGGGTGAGCGCATCATACCCGAGCCTGTGAAGAATACAATTCAAGAAATGGCCACCCCCACGAATAAAACTGAGACACAATGGTTTGTGGGACTACTGGGTTCCTGGAGGAGACACATACCTCACCTCACGATGTTATTAAAACCGCTGTATGCCGTAACACGAAAAAAGGCCCACGTCGAGTGGGGAAAGGAACAACAGGTAGCTTTTGATGCAGCCAAAGAAGCCGTAGCTCAAGCTTTACCCCTAGCCTCGCGAGTGCCTGGACAGCCTTTTGAGCTACAGGTATCCGTTACCAATGATACTGCAGTATGGAGTTTGTGGCTGGTTCAACATGGCACTCGTATACCGTTAGGGTTCTGGTCTCGAAAATTGACAGATGCTGCTACTTGTTACACTCCACTCGAGAAACGGTTATTAGCATATTATTGGGCCCTAACAGAAACAGAAGGACAGACAGGGGACGACAAAGTCAGTTTAAGACCAGACCTTCCCATATTATCCTGGGGTCTCTCAGAAAATGAGACACACAAGGCCGGGCGAGTGCAGCAAAGCTCCATAGTGCGCTGGAAATGGTATATTGCAGACAGAGCAAGTAAAGGAAAAGAAGGAATCACCCGACTACATGAGCATGTGGCTGAATATCCACAATCAGTTGAGAGTGAACTTACGCAGTCGTCTGTCAGTTTAACCAAAGAGTCACTGATCTCCTGGGGTGTGTCTTTTGAACAGTTAACACCTGAAGAACATAGCCATGCCTGGTTCACAGATGGCTCAGCGGTCTGGCGAAACGGCCTTTGGCGATGGCGAGCCGCTGCCTTCAATCCAAAAACCCAGACAATTGAGCATGATGAGGGCGTGGGAGGCTCCAGCCAGCTAGCAGAACTAGCAGCTGTAGTCCTTGCATTAGAAGAGGAACAACAACAAGTATACATATATACTGACTCATGGGCAGTAGCCAATGGCATGGTGAGCTGGATGGGGGGAGGCCATCTTAGACTGGGTGTTATGTAATGAGAGAGGATTAATTAGCAATCTCGTTGTGCGAGGCCCCTTGGGGAAGAGTGACCATAATATGGTGGAATTCTGCATTGGGATGGAGAATGAAACAGTTAATTCAGAGACCATGGTCCAGAACTTAAAGAAGGTTAACTTTGAAGGTATGAGGCGTGAATTGGCTGGGATGGATTGGCGAATGATACTTAAGGGGTTGACTGTGGATGGGCAATGGCAGACATTTAGAGACCGCATGGATGAACTACAACAATTGTACATTCCTGTCTGGCATAAAAATAAAAAAGGGAAGGTGGCTCAACCGTGGCTATCAAGGGAAATCAGGGATAGTATTAAAGCCAAGGAAGTGGCATACAAATTGGCCAGAAATAGCAGCGAACCTGGGGACTGGGAGAAATTTAGAACTCAGCAGAGGAGGACAAAGGGTTTGATTAGGGCAGGGAAAATGGAGTATGAGAAGAAGCTTGCAGGGAACATTAAGACGGATTGCAAAAGTTTCTATAGATATGTAAAGAGAAAAAGGTTAGTAAAGACAAACGTAGGTCCCCTGCAGTCAGAATCAGGGGAAGTCATAACGGGGAACAAAGAAATGGCGGACCAATTGAACAAGTACTTTGGTTCGGTATTCACAAAGGAGGACACGAACAACCTTCCGGTTATAAAAGGGGTCGGGGGGTCTAGTAAGGAGGAGGAACTGAGGGAAATCCTTATTAGCCGGGAAATTGTGTTGGGGAAATTGATGGGATTGAAGGCCGATAAATCCCCAGGGCCTGATGGACTGCATCCCAGAGTACTTAAGGAGGTGGCCTTGGAAATAGTGGATGCGTTGACAGTCATTTTCCAACATTCCATTGACTCTGGATCAGTTCCTATGGAGTGGAGGGTAGCCAATGTAACCCCACTTTTTAAAAAAGGAGGGAGAGAGAAAACAGGGAATTATAGACCGGTCAGCCTGACATCGGTAGTGGGTAAAATGATGGAATCAATTATTAAGGATGTCATAGCAGTGCATTTGGAAAGAGGTGACATGATAGGTCCAAGTCAGCATGGATTTGTGAAAGGGAAATCATGCTTGACAAATCTTCTGGAATTTTTTGAGGATGTTTCCAGTAGAGTGGATAAGGGAGAACCAGTTGATGTGGTATATTTGGACTTTCAGAAGGCGTTCAACAAGGTCCCACACAAGAGATTGATGTGCAAAGTTAGAGCACATGGGATTGGGGGTAGTGTACTGACATGGATTGAGAACTGGTTGTCAGACAGGAAGCAAAGAGTAGGAGTAAATGGGTACTTTTCAGAATGGCAGGCAGTGAGTAGTGGAGTACCGCAAGGTTCTGTGCTGGGGCCCCAGCTGTTTACACTGTACATTAATGATTTAGATGAGGGGATTAAATGTACTATCTCCAAATTTGCGGATGACACTAAGTTGGGTGGCAGTGTGAGCTGCGAGGAGGATGCTGTGAGGCTGCAGAGCGACTTGGATAGGTTAGGTGAGTGGGCAAATGCATGGCAGATGAAGTATAATGTGGATAAATGTGAGGTTATCCACTTTGGTGGTAAAAACAGAGAGACAGACTATTATCTGAATGGTGACAGATTAGGAAAAGGGGAGGTGCAAAGAGACCTGGGTGTCATGGTACATCAGTCATTGAAGGTTGGCATGCAGGTGCAGCAGGCGGTTAAGAAAGCAAATGGCATGTTGGCCTTCATAGCAAGGGGATTTGAGTACAGGGGCAGGGAGGTGTTGCTACAGTTGTACAGGGCATTGGTGAGGCCACACCTGGAGTATTGTGTACAGTTTTGGTCTCCTAACCTGAGGAAGGACATTCTTGCTATTGAGGGAGTGCAGCGAAGGTTCACCAGACTGATTCCCGGGATGGCGGGACTGACCTATCAAGAAAGACTGGATCAACTGGGCTTGTATTCACTGGAGTTCAGAAGAATGAGAGGGGACCTCATAGAAACATTTAAAATTCTGACGGGGTTAGACAGGTTAGATGCAGGAAGAATGTTCCCAATGTTGGGGAAGTCCAGAACCAGAGGTCACAGTCTAAGGATAAGGGGTAAGCCATTTAGGACCGAGATGCGGAGGAACTTCTTCACCCAGAGAGTGGTGAACCTGTGGAATTCTCTACCACAGAAAGTTGTTGAGGCCAATTCACTAAATATATTCAAAAAGGAGTTAGATGAGGTCCTTACTACTAGGGGGATCAAGGGGTATGGCGAGAAAGCAGGAATGGGGTACTGAAGTTGAATGTTCAGCCATGAACTCATTGAATGGCGGTGCAGGCTAGAAGGGCCGAATGGCCTACTCCTGCACCTATTTTCTATGTTTCTATGTTTCTATGAACATAACTGGTAAATAACTGGGAAAGACTTGTGGGGAAAGCACCTATGGGAACAAATATGGTCCAAAACCCAGAAGATGAAAATAACTGTATATCATGTGGACACTCACATGAAAAACACTTCAAAGACCTCTGAATATAATAACACCATTGATAATATAGCCCAGGTATGGGCTGTCAAAGAGGCAGAAGAGGAAGAATATGGCATAGGCAAGTGGGCCCACCACAAATCTGGACATTTGGGCACTGAAGGTACGATATAATGGGCACAAAATAGGGGGTTAGATTTGACTACGGAGGGTGCTAAACAGATCATAAACACCTGTGAAATTTGTCAAAAGGTGAAGCATTTTCCCCTACAACGACAACCCGGTGCCCATATTAAGAGAGGGACTCAGCTTCATCTTCATCAGTGTCAAAGCCCAGGTGATTGGCCAACTCTTCAGCGACGCAGTGAGTAAATTTTTTTCTGCACATTCGCTGAAGGTGACCTTTCGCGTTGCAGCCTTTGCAGGTATAGTCTTTGTATCGGCACTGGTGGGCCCTGTGGTTTCCACCACAGCGCCAACACAGGACTAGCCAGTTGGCCCCATGTGGCGGACTCAGGTTTGCGGGACTCGGGGCAGCATTCTTGTCTCTGAAAGTTGCCATTCTGTTCATTGCGCTCGTCAGTTTAGAGTCCTGGGTGTGGATCGTCAGTCGTTTGAAGTCGCAGACCAAGATCATTAAAGCCTGGCTCATTTTGATTGCCTTCTGCAGGGTGACTGTAGTGTCCGCAGAGAGCAGCTTATGGAGGAGGACCTGTAGCCAATTCCAATAACGAAAATGTCTCTTTGTGCTTCGGTGAGGTAGTCACCAAAATCACACGGTGCAGCCAACCTTCTTAGATCTGCAGCATACTTAGCAATTTCTTGGCCTTCGGGCTGCCGGTGAGTGTAGGTGCTTGGCTGTGAAGATGCTCTCTTTAGGTTTCAGTTGGTCTTGTATTAAAGTTACGAGCTCCGCATAGCTCTTGGTTGTGGTCTTCACTGGGGCTAGCAGGTCCCTGGCGAGGCCATCGATAGTGGGCCCACAACTGCTGAGCAGGATGGCCCTGCGCTTGTTGGCCAACGTGGCCAGTGAGTCCCTGTCCAGGTCGTTCGCGATGAAGAAATGTTCTAACCTTTCCACGAAGGCATCCCAAACTTCCCCATTGGTGAATTGTTGGAAGTTGCTTAGATGAGACATGTCATGTGTGGAATTCGTAACCTCATTGCCAGTTATTGTGTATGTAAGCACTCTGTTAATGACTTCACGAGGCAGGGGGATGGCACTTGAATTGTACAGACTGTAGTCCTTTATGGCACTTGAACTGGACAGACTGTAGTCCTAGAGTGATGACACCAAGAGATGAGCTCCCTTTTATACTTGGTTACCTGCAGTGTACAGGTGACCCTTAGGTCTCCAGCAGCATCACCCTCTGGTGTACAGGTAAGGTATATACAGCGTGAAGGTACATTCAGGTCGAGTGTTACAGTACATCAGTACATCATTGATATGCATACATAATACTCGCATTATAATCCATCTGCCAAATTTTTGCCCACTCACTTATCCTGTCTATATCCCTTTGCAGATTTTTTGTGTCCTCCTCACAATTTATTTTCTATATGTTCTCTTTTGCTTCAAGAGCACAGTTAATCTTACAAATGGTAGAAATCTCCCCAAATCTTGATTTTAGGATTCTAAGCCACTTTCACTTGTTCAGTTAAAATCATTATAGTTGCTGTAAGACACACGATATGACAACCGAAGATTATTCTGGTTATGTTTAAATCCTTATTATGCCTTCAATAATAAGGTGAAGCTTAGGTGATTTAGAGAGCATGGGAATGGAAGTAGTGTTATAAGGAAGATAAACCTTGCTGTGCTGTTTGGTTGCAGAAAACACAAGCATTCCAGATGCAAGAATGGCCGGAATATTCCAGTTGCCAAGCAGATGGGTTTGGGGGTGGTTTGACAGTAAAAATCCCAGAAATAGTGAGTGTGTCGGGAATCCGCCGTCATCCACCTTCCCGTGCATTTAATTCGGGCGGCTTTGAAGGTGCGACACGGAACTGATCGGCAGAGGCGGATGACCTCATTAAAATCATTATGTGCTTGTTGAGAGACCCATAAGAGTGATTTTAATGCCAGCTTTTGACTTTAACTGCAGGAGCACTGGATTCACAATGGTCAGGCACCTTGCCTGTGAAGGAGAGGCAGACGCTCAGTGGCCATTGGCAAGTTCATTCATTGAGAGCTGGGTAAAGCACATAAATACCCCAACATTACATCTCATTACTTGCCTCATGGAAAGGCTCTTTCTCACTCCATTTTGTCCACAGATTTGGGAGTCAGCAGATTGCAGATCATTTTTTAAACCTCGGAAAGCCACTCTTACCACATTGCTACTCACGATCACATTGAGGGATTGGCCCTCTGATCTCCACTTTTACCTGCCATTTACAACATCAGCATGAGTGCCGCTTATACTGTCTCACCTTGGTCCTCAGAATCAGATCAAGCTGAGCCCCACCACCAACAACAGCAGCCACACCTGCAGCAGCCACAACAACAGACTTCTCCTCAACGACCTGATGCACCACAGTAGAGAGAGGGGGGGCACCATAGGGCTGCAGCACACCAGAGGCGATACCCCCAACACAGGGTATACAGGCAAATGATGAGTTTCTTCTACATGACTGAGCAGCATAGCTTCCAAAAGCTCAGCCTATCGCGCCAGGTCATTGCAGACATCTGCAATTTGCTGGAACAAGACCTGCTGCCCAGAGGTCCTGCTGGACACTCATCAGTGGCTGTCAAATTCACCACTGCCCTCAACTTCTTCGCCCCAGGCTCCTTCCAGGGATCTGCAGCAAACAGTTGCAGGATCTCGCAGTCGGGCGTCCACAGATGCATCACCCAGGTGACCGATGCTATGTTTCACAAATCAGCCAATTATATCAACTTTGCCACAGATGAAGCCAGTGTTACTGAGCGGACACTCAGCTTTGCAGCTCTGGTTGACTTCCCACAGGTGCAGGGCATCATCGAATGCACATATGTGGCCATGCAGGTACCCCATCATCACCCAGAACCGCAAGGGCTTCCACTCCCTCAATGTGCAGCTCGTCTGCAACCATATGCATGCGTGTGCCTGATTCCCTCACAGTCCACCCTCCCTCAGCATTTCACACCTCCAAACAGTGTTACCGGCTGGCTGCTTGGAGACAAGGGCTATCCACTGGAGATGTGGCTCATGACACCCTTGAGGATGCCAAGTACTGAGGTCGAGGAACATTATAATGAGAGCCACATCTCCACCAGATGCGTCATAGAGAAAACAATAGGCATACTGAAGGTACGCTTCAGATGCCTTGACAGATCTGGAGGAGCCCTTCAGTACGGACCACCCAGGGTCTCCAGAATCATCGCTGTCTGCTGTGCGCTGCACAACATAGCGCAGCAGTGAGGATTGGTGCTGCAGGAGGAGCCAGGCACACGGTACACAGCCTCTTCAGAGGAAGAGGGGGAGGAGCAGGTGGAAGATGAGGAGGAGGAGGATGAGGAGGAGGATGAGGAGGAGGAGGAGGAACCTGAGGTGGTGATAGCACCAGCAGCGGTGCACATTGCTGCCCAGGAGGCCAGGGATGGCCTCATAATGGCCAGATTTACTCAACTTGCTCCAATGCAGCCATGGCTGCCACATGCTGTATTAAGTATCACCCCCCGCCCCCCACCCCCACCCCAACAACATCATGAGGCATCCCGACAATGACAAAGCCATTCCCTTCACCCAAAGCCTCAATTCTCGAGGTTAACTAATGTCTCATCATTCACTCCAAGTGACAAAGCCACTTCCAAGATTTGAGGCAGTAATGGACAAGAGCCAAAAGTGGTACAAAGAAAAACATTCATGTGTGTCATCAAAATAACTGAAACTTAACACTAAAATGTTTTCATACACCCATGTGCATATCCTTGTTCATCTGCTTCTGTGTCATTTTTATTTTCCAAGTGCTTCTACGAGGTGCAACCACTGTGGCTTCAGCAGAGTTAGAAACAGGCTGCTCACTGCTGTGACTGGTTAGACACTTTTTCTAGAGGTCCTCTGGGTTTTGGAGTCTGTGAGGGCCCCGCCAAAGTCTGCTCCTCCTGCGGCTGTGCAGGGGCAGACTTGGCCATCGGGATCTGAGGCAGCGTGTGGGACTCTGACTGAGGGGAGAAGTGGGGGGAGGAGTGGGAGTGTTTTGAGAAGAGCCCCCACTTCCATGTCCCCTCTACCATTATCCTTCTCATGGGCCACTTGCACTTCCCTGCTCGCAAGGAGCAAGCATGTGCTCATATGACTGGGGCATTTGCTGCTCCGTGCAAGTGGCCATCCTTTCCATGAACAGCACATCGCCTGCAGCATGGTGGTGCTCATGTTGGAGATGGACTCCTCCATTCTCTGAACACCTGCAGACATCGCAGCTGCAAAAGATGTGAGAGCCTCATGCAAATGTTTCTGCCCCTCCAAGAGCACCCTCTTTCTTGATGGCTCCTGTGGCTCAGCGTCTGCATGCAGCTCAGAGAGCCTGGAGCATCCTGCACCCTCCAGTGAGGAGTCTCCACTGCTGTCCCTGTCAACAACAGCTGCTCTTGCTCACTTTTGAATTCTGAGACACCAGGTGACAACTCTACTCCATGGCTCAAAGGACCCACCAAGGTTGTTGTGTACATAAATAAACAGACTAACTGAAAAACATAGAAACACAGAAAATAGGTGCAGGAGTAGGCCATTCGGCCCTTCGAGCCTGCACCGCCATTCAATGAGTTCATGGCTGAACATGCAACTTCAGTATCCCATTCCTGCTTTCTCACCATACCCCTTGATCCCCCTAGTAGTAAGGACTACATCTAACTCCTTTTTGAATATATTTAGTGAATTGGCCTCAACAACTTTCTGTGGTAGAGAATTCCACAGGTTCACCACTCTCTGGGTGAAGAAGTTTCTCCTCATCTCGGTCCTAAATGGCTTACCCCTTATCCTTAGACTGCGATCCCTGGTTCTGGACTTCCCCAACATTGGGAACATTCTTCCTGCATCTAACCTGTCTAAACCCATCAGAATTTTAAACATTTCTATGAGATCCCCTCTCATTCTTCTCAAAAAGGAGTAGTGTAACTAACTGTGTCCTTTATAGCAACTCTCAAAATGGCGTCCAAAACCAGCATGTTTACAGCAGGCGTGAATAACCCCCGCAGGGTCCTAATGCCTGTCTAGTGAGGGTTTGTGTAACAAATCAATAGAGTATGAACACAACATATTTCCCCCCTTCTGAAAAATACAGTCTATGAACAGTCAAAGTCCTTGAGATAGCCAGGCCAGTCCTGATACGCTGAGACCGGTGTGGAGCTTGCGGTGTTTGATCGAGGTTTTCGGTTGGGAAACAGAATGGTGCCTCTGTTCCATCCTATTGGTCTGTTGGCCTGTGAGTTGGGATCAATCCACGAGTGTTCCATCGAGTCCCATCATTGAGTTTGTAGGTGTGAGGGCTGAACTTGCGCCTGATATGTTTTGGAGGCGAAAGTGAAGATGCGAGCTTATGACTACGGTTTGAGCGCTTAACTCTGACCCAATCTCCGTTCTTCAGTTGGGCTTTTGAGCGCGTCGTTTGGTGTTAGTGTATGACTTCGCTTTTCGTTGGTGTTCCGAAATCTGGGGTGCGAGTGTGGTTATCTTCGCGTTAGGTTTGGCTGGGGGTTTGAGAATGTCCAGTAGTTAGCGAAGATTCCGCCCAATCATGAGCTCAGTGGGTGTCTTCCCCGTTAGCAGTGCTTTGTCGAACGGTATACACGGAGAATGGTTTGAACCGCTTTGTCGAATGTTTGGCCTGCTGCGAGGTTGGCTTTCAAACCCTCTTTGATGATGCGGTTAAATCGCTCAATTCCTCCATTGCTTTGAGGATTGTACCGAGCAGTAAGGCGATGCTTGATAGCATGACAAGTGAGGAAATTCGCAAACTGGTCAGACACAAACTGTGGTCCATTGTCAGTGATTATTGCCTCTGGGAGGCCCCACTTCGTGAACATACGCTGCAGAATAGTGACGATTGTTGATGCGGTCACTGAACTTGTTGTAGCGATTTCTGGTATTTGGAATGCAGGCCACATACTACAACAACAAAACGCTGGTGCTGTGGAGCTGCTTCAACTGGACCGAAGATATCCAACTGAGGTTGCTAGCTCGCACCCAACCTGACTCCAAGGTAACATTTCCGAACAATTAGTTGCATCATCCAATGATTTTTTTTTTTAATGATTTTTTCAAAATGCTTTTCCCCCCTCTCCTCCTCTGATGAAAACATTAACTAATTGCTCTGGTATGATTCCACGTTGTCTGTTGTCCTCCATTATTCAAGTACGAACCTTCACATAATAATAACCGCTTGGCCAAGCTATTTGGTCATGGTGGGAAGGGAACCGATTGCAGTCAAGGCCAAACCTGACTTCATCCAATATCCACACATGTATACTTTCAGCAGACATCATCAAATGGCAATTAGGAGCAGGAACCCGTGACTATTTTTTATACCTGACTTGACAGGAACTGAGACAAATACAGCAAACTCACTTAGCACCGACTGGGGCAATTGAATTTGAGATTTTCCTGGCCTCAATGACTGTGTTGCCTGCTGGATAATGTTGTTAAGTCACGAGTAGGCAGTATTTGTTTTTCTTGGTAATCCACAAGTGTCCTTTTGGTATTTGCTTTGGGTCATATTTCTCACAGATGATGTTTAATGAAAGTAAAAGGTGCAACATTATCCCATTCCCCTTATATTTAAAGATGTTTGAACTGTTGTAGAATTGTCCATATTTCAGTTTGACAATGTGGAGTTACAGCAGGAGCATATGGGACCCATAAACCACTGATGGCATAAACCATTGTTGGTATTTTAGACTTCTGATAGTCAATCTGGTTTGAATTATAATCAAATGTAAAGCTTAGGAAGGAAATTAACATGTTGAGATCTGGAAAACTTGTTCAGCTTTGTAGAACTGGAATTTTCTTCAGAAATGATATTCTGGAAAACTAAATGCTGATCAGTAAATCAAACAAATTAAATTTTTTATTTTTATGTCTATTGCTGTGTTAAAACATATACATTTTCCAAATCATGATACTATTTGAAGAAGAGCAGGAGAGTTGTCCTGGCCAATATTTATCCCTCAACCAACAGAAGAATATAAGGGGTTGGAAATTCGGTTCCGGCCATTTTGCGGTGTTATTCCTGGTGGGGCGATAAGTATAGCGCCCTCTAAAGGTTTATGCCTCTGACCGGGAATTTTGTTTAAAATGCAGCAAGAGCGCAATAGGGCGCTAAATCAGGCGTTCCACAACTGTGCTCGGGCACTGCAACCGAAAACTGCAGCGGTAAAATGCGAAGCGAAATGTGAATGCTCCGAGGCTCTCGATCAATGCCGGGCGCAGCTGAATCTTAAAGGCGCGATACTATAAGGATGTGCATGCACAGTTCCAACTGTGCACTTTGGGCTGAGCGGGAAAATGGAGGAGCAGGAAGGGCACCATTGCGCACACTGCTTCCCAGCCACGGCCGTTGAGGCATTGATAGAGGTTGTTGAAAAGAGGTGGCATGGCCTGCAGCTTCCTGGGGTTATCGAAGGCTTCGGAGGGAGGTGGCACAGGACTTCTCTGCTAGAGACATGGTGTTGCGAACTGCGACACAATGTCGTAAGAAGTTTAACGATCTCCCGGGGTATTAATGCACCAATGCCATGATTTCAAACTCACTGTCTCACACAAAGTACAGTCATTGCAGTACCTGCCCCTTCCCTACGTGTTCCAGGCCATGGTGTTGGTTGGTCAAGCCACCTGAAATGTGAAGGCTCAGTTCACCAGCCATGCCCTGCGCATGTGTCGCGTACCCTCGTGTTTCCTACTCAGTCTCACCCCTCCTCGCATACCCTTTCACTCTTGATATGCTTTTGCAAAACGTCACTCTGAACCGCAATCCTAGGTGTCTCTCATCTCACACAACCCTTCCCACATGCTCTGTGCACAGCCATGCAGGTTATTATGGACAGCTTTACACTTCCAGACACTAGGAGCTAGTCGACTATGACAGGCACATGTGATACACGATGAGCTGCACACTCACTCACAACTTTTTTTTTCTTGTTGCAGGCGAAATTGGCGCATAGTCGCCGGGAGCAGCAGCACACCGGAGGTGGCGAGCCTGATCTGCAGGACCTCACTCAGGTCGAGGAACGAGTGTCTGCCTTCCTGGGCACACCAATCGGTGCTGTGGCGGGCGGCAAGGCAGAGCCCCCTATGGGTAGTGACAGTATGTGAATGGCTTTTGCGACTTCTGTGAGTTCCGTGATCCCTGATATCAATTGGCCTACCCCCTTTACATATAAATGTCCAATGTCACCTTCCTCTTATCTCCCTGCCCCCTCCCCTGCTACTAATCACACGTCTGTTGCTTTGTGCTTACAGATGATCAGCCAGAAGCGCGGCAGCCTGCCCATGATGCATCTATATCGGCCAAGGGGGGAGATGACGAGGGAGGGGTCAACAGTCTGATCACTGAGCAGGACACTCCGTCAGTCCCACTGAGTGGGGTCATCACATCGGTGGAGGAGTCTGAATTCATGGGGTTTGAGGAGTCTGAGGCTCGTGGCCTATAGCAACGCAGAGCAGAAGGGGGAGCTCGGAGGCCAGCTCCCCGGAGGGTGAGTTGGCCCAGGAGTCCCGCTGAGAGACAATCAGATGCAGTCCTGGACTTGGAGGCTATGTCCAGGGAGACCATGCAAATGCACCGCGAGCTCATGAGTGCATTGGAGAAGGTCCCGCTCTGAGCATGGGGGAGGCTGCCTCAAGCATTGACCGTGTCTCTCAGGTGTCCAATGAGTCCATCCATGCCCGCTTACAGAGGGAGTTGGGCCTAACGGGCGATAGTGGAGTCCCAGAGAGGATAGCACGTGCCATGGTTGACATGGCAGCAGCTATCGTATCACTGGCCCAAGACACGTAAGGACTTTGTGATGTGATGCTGTCAGTGATTGCTGGCATGAACTCGCAGATTGCTGCGTTTGAGGTTCAGTGCGATCTGCGTCAGTCACAGAGTGATGCCATGCACACACTGACTGCTGCCATCCTCTCTGTGTTCCCCACAGTCCAATGGGGAACTGACGGTGCCGAAGCAGGCCAGCGGTGGTGCTCACACATCTTGCTCCAGATGCTGATGCTCCACCCCGGGTAAGTGGCAGTGGGCCACTGGAAATGGAAGGTGCTGTCCTTCCTCAAGATGGAAACATTCCTGCTCCCACCGCTACCACTCCGCCTTCGTACCTGCCATGGTCTATACCCGAGCTAGCCCAGTCTGTGGAGTCCGCAGCCAGACCTTCCAGGCCCAGAGCTGGTCCAGGCATCCTGCTATACCGCCTGTACTGTCTGCTCCCCGCATGCAGCAGTCATAAGAACATAAGAACATAAGAATCAAGCGTCTGCTTGATTGCACTATTCCTATCCAGATGCCCCGCTATTTCTTCCTTAATGATAGCTTCAAGCATTTTCCCCACTACAGATGTTAAACTAACCGGCCTATAGTTACCTGCCTT
Organism: Pristiophorus japonicus; assembly: GCF_044704955.1. NCBI lineage: Eukaryota > Metazoa > Chordata > Chondrichthyes > Pristiophoridae > Pristiophorus > Pristiophorus japonicus. The sequence continues at coordinate 67,017,239 of NC_091979.1, forward strand.
TTGTCTGCCCCCTTTTTTAAACAGAGGCGTTACATTAGCTGCTTTCCAATCCGATGGTACCTCCCCAGATTCCAGAGAATTTTGGTAGATTATAACGAATGCATCTGCTATAACTTCCGCCATCTCTTTTAATACCCTGGGATGCATTTCATCAGGACCAGGGGACTCATCCACCTTGAGTCCCATTAGCCTGTCCAGCACTACCTCCCTAGTGATAGTGATTGTCTCAAGGTCCTCCCTTCCCACATTCCTGTGACCAGCAATTTTTGGCATGGTTTTTGTGTCTTCCACTGTGAAGACCGAAGCAAAATAATTGTTTAAGGTCTCAGCCATTTCCACATTTCCCATTATTAAATACCCCTTCTCATCTTCTAAGGGACCAACATTTACTTTAGTCACTCTTTTCCGTTTTATATATCGGTAAAGCTTTTACTATCTGTTTTTATGTTTTGCACAAGTTTACTTTCTTAATCTATCTTTCCTTTCTTTATTGCTTTCTTAGTCATTCTTTGCTTTCGTTTAAAATTTTCCCAATCTTCTAGTTTCCCACTAACCTTGGCCACCTTATACATATTGGTTTTTAATTTGATACTCTCCTTTATTTCCTTGGTTATCCACGGCTGGTTATCCCTTCTCTTACCGCCCTTCTTTTTCACTGGAATATATTTTTGTTGAGCACTATGAAAGAGCTCCTTAAAATTTCTCCACTGTTCCTCAATTGTGCCACCGTTTAGTCTGTGTTTCCAGTCTACTTTAGCCAACTCTGCCCTCATCCCACTGTAGTCCCCTTTGTTTAAGCATAGTACGCTCGTTTGAGTCCTCAAGCAGCCTTGCTGTAGACACTGAGGTCACATTGAGGAAGAGCACAAGGCATGATGGGGGCGGGGTAAAGGTAAGGGGTGGCAAATGTGACCTGAATTCTGAGTGAGGAATTTGCCCACCATGGAAAGGTTCTAATGATGTTGTTGCAGTGTTTGATGCAACCTATTGTTTAGAGTGTGTATGCCTAATATGCCATATGGATGCTGCTGTGGGATGACTAATGGACATTGTTTAACGTTAATGTATTTGATGCTCTTTTAACGGGATGTTTTGTTCTGTTTTGTTACTTGCTGGGGAGGGGTTTGGTTGTGGTGTTTGAGGCGACTATGTTGGCATCGTCAATAAAATTTTACTTTGCCCGTTTTGTATTGGCACCTTGTGTCTGATTATGGACTTTAACGGAGATGTGCCATTATGGTGGCACATTGTGTGGCCAGTATTCGCTGCATCCCTCAGCTTCCTCCATTCAAAAGACCCGATGCATTATGAGCCGCTGACGTGTGGCTTTTACACCAGCAGCATTGCCACGCTGCCTCCAACGTCACTGCTGCTCCTCCTGGTGTGGCTGGCCATTCGGTGCCTCACCAGGCTCCTGTTCCTCATTCTCCTCCTGATGTGAAGCTGTAGGTCTGCCTGCAGGAGATGGCATATCGCTCTCAGCACTTCCTCTTGGAAGCGCATCCTTTTCACACACTGCTCCTCAGAGAGGTGGAGGTATGAATGTTGCTGTCTGCAAACTTGCGGGTTAAGGCCTCCTGTCCAGATGTCTGCGGCCTCTTCTCATTCATGGTCCTGTATGGCCAACAGCCCTTGTATCTTCATGCCGCTGAACCAGAGCATGGAGTAGGCATCGCTGGCGAACTAGTAATGCACCATTATATTATTTGGCTAAGCTGGCAGATCATTCTTCCGAATTAAACCCAAAGGTTCACGCAGTGTGCTGTGCGGAAACATTGTGCTCAATGTGGCCTACGATTTATGATCCTTCTCCCTCCCTTTAAATAGGCTGCAGATTGCGGCAACGGACCGTGGAATCACGTGGTTTCTCTGGCGTGAGTAGGGACGGACGCTAAATGAGGCAGATGCACCTAATTTTGTGAGCGAGCCATTAGCGGGACGTTGCACGACGACTGACGTCATGATCTGAATGAACATACCGACTGAGGCGGCAATGTTTGGAGCTGCTGCAAAACACCCACCAAATCTCCCGGCGGTGCGCTGTAGCTGCAGCGCCGAGCGGTAAGCAATTCGACACGCATTACTGCCCCTCCGGGATGCTAACAAAGGCTCTACAAAACCGAATTTCCAGCCCTGAGCCTCCACAGCCCTCTGGAGTAGAGAATTCCAAAGATTCACCACCCTCTGAGTGAAAAAGTTTCTCCTTATCTCAGTCCTAAATGGCCGACCCTTTATTCTGAGACTGTGACCCCTGGTTCTAGACTCCCCAGCCAGAGGAAACATCTTCACCTGCATTTACCATGTCAAGCCCGAAAATGTTTTTGCATGTTTCAATGAGATCACCTCTCATTCATCTAAACTCTAGAGAATATAGGCCTAGTCTCGTCAATCTCTCCTCATCGGACAATCCCCCCATCCCAGGAATCAGTCTGGTAAACCTTTGTTGCACTCCTTCAATGGCAAGTATATCTTTTCTTAGGTAAGGAGACTAGAACTGTACACAATACTCCAGGTGCGGTCTCACCAGGGCCTTATATAATTGCAGTATTTACTCTTATACTCAAATCCTCTTGTAATAAAGGCCAACATACCATTTTCTTTCTTAATTGCTTGCTGTACCTGCATGTTAACTTTCAGTGATTTGTGTACAAGGACACCCAGGTCCCTCCGAACACCAACATTTCTCAATCTTTCACCATTTAAAAAATACTTTGCTTTTCTATTTTTCTGACCGAGGGGGATAACTTCGCATTTCTCCATATTATGGGCCCAAGTTTCAAGCCGCGCCTAGAACGGCGCAGTCCCGACCTGGACGCCCGTTTTTCACGCCACAAAGTGTGCCTAAAAAAAACTTCCAGATTCTCCAGCTCCCTGCAGGTCGTTTGCAGTTCGGCGCAGCGCAGCACGAGCTGTAGGGGGCGGAGCCAGGTCCCTGCACTGAAAACAATGCCGGGACCTCTGCACATGCGCGCTACAGTGGGCGCGCATGTGCAGTAGCTCCAGGTGCCCAAAACTGTGTGGGAGGGGCCGAAGCACGCAGCCCCTAGCCTTGGCCGAATGGCCTCACTGGGGCTGCGGGAATAAGGCTCCTCCCACGGCCAGCTCCTGCTTCCTCCCGACCCGACTCGACTCCCGCTTCCCGCACCCCGCCTCCGGACCGGACCCGACACCGACCCGACTCCCGCTTCCCTCGCCCCCCCCCCGCCCCTGGACCAGACCGGACCCTGACCCCCCGGACTGGACCCTACCCGACTCCTGCTTCCCCCCCCTCCCCGCCCCCCGCCTCCGGACCGGACCCGACCCGACACCGACACCGACCCGACTCCCTCTTCACCCACCCCCCCCGATTGGACCCGACCTGACCTCCCTCTCCCTCCCTCCCCCCGACCCGAACTGAACTGACCTCCCTCCCACCACCCCCTGACCCGACCCGCGTCCCCCTGACCCGACCCGCGCTCCCCCCGACCCGACCCGCGATCCCGACCCCGACCCGCGCTCCAATATAAAGCCACAGTTATGTCCATTCCACGATTAGCCAAAAGGAGATGCACTATTGAGGATGGGAGTGACCATACATGATTTTGCGTTATCCTCTTCATGCTTTGTAGCACTCTATTCAACGACACTGCTGAGGATTTGCAAACTCACCTAATGAAGGGAAGTAGCTTAGAAAGTCAGTCAAGCTAACACTGAAAGGCCGCACTCTATGTCCAAAGCAACATCAGCAATAGAAAATAAGTTCTAGACAACAAAACTTTCCATTAGATTTCAAAAGCCTTTGCATTCAGACGAGAATTGTACAGGATGTCAGTGCTATGTCAGCAAATGTTTGTGGTTTGGTAGTATGTGGGGTGTCTCAATAATCTCATATGAAAGAGTTACTTTCATTTTGTATAAGGCATGTTGGTTCTTTTTGAATTTTGAAATTCGATTGATCCTTTTGAGGACTTCTATAACTTGTCTGCACTAACAAGCATGGCTGGAACCAAGCAGGTGCTATCACCATCTCTAACATAAGCTTCAGATACAATTGCTCTTTATTACACACAGATGATTTGCTACAGTACTTGGGGCTAGAAATTTGATCTATTTCTTTATGTGACAAAGGATTGGATTCAAGAATCCCCAAAATATTGTGAGCTTAAAATTGTTCTCGAGTTTTAATTGTTTTCTAATGAACACATTTTTATGATAATTTTTCCAAACAAATACATGAAATTGTAGGTCTGCAGATGTTTTAACCTGTAAAGGCTTTTCATAGAATCATTGAATGATACAGGGCAGAAGGATGCCATCCGGCTCATGATGCCTATGCTGTCTCTTTGAAAGAGCTATCCAATTAGTCCCACAGCCCTACAATTTTTTCCTTGTTATGTATTTATCCAATTTCCTTTTGAAATTTATTATTGACTTCAACCATCCTTTCAGACAGTGCATTCCAAATCATAGACCATAAGAACATAAGAAATAGGAGCAGGAGTAGGCCATTTGGCCCTTAGATCCTGCTCCACCATTCAATAAGATCATGGGTAATCGACTACCTCAGCACCACCTTCTTGCATTATCCCCGTATCCCTTGGTTCACTTAGTATCCAAAAATCTATCTGTCATGTATTCAACCAGCATTGTAATCCATGTATAATCTGACCTAAGTTGTACACTGTGAGAACAATGACCACTAGGTGGTGAACTTGTGGGAAACACTGCTAACCTGGACTTTCAGGTATAAAAGGGGAAGCTCCACCCACTTCCATCACTTGAGTGCTAAGGAATAAAGGACAGGTCACAGACTGACCTTATCTTAAGCATGGGCCTCATGTGCATTTATACTGTAGAGTAAGGACGTATCAATGGCGACAAGAAACTGGGATTTAAACCACGCGCGCATGACCACTAGCAGAACAGACGAGAGGTACTGCGTTAAGGAATGGTTGGGACAGAGATTCAACATTGTTAAAGCAGCACATAGTTCTCCAGGCAGACAAGGGCAATCGGGCTTGCCCCAACATGTAGTCGAACCCAGAGGGGGAGTTCGACAGAGACAATGGCAAGCTGAACGGCGATTCACGCCATTGCAAGGGACAATGCGGCCAGTAATGGGGCCATCAACACCTGTTAATGGCGCACTCAAGGACAGTCACAGGGGCTGTCAGGGACGATCGACTGGCAAGGGACCTTTTATTTCCAACAACAGCTCATGTTGGAGGTGTGGAGGCACACACTCAGCCGGAGTTTGCAGAGATGAGCAAAATACCTGCAGAAATTGCAGAAATGAACGCCGGGGGAAATCGCTGGAAGTTGAAGTTCAGCGAGTTCATGTGGAGCACATATACAGTTCATACACCAGGACGCCACTGATAATGATGAAAGTGCTCCTCAATGGCATCCCAGTATCAATGGAGCTAGACACGGGGGCCAGCCAGTCCCTGATGGGTATCAAACAGTTCGAAAAGTTGTGGGCGTCCAAGGCCAGGAAGCCAAAATTATCGCCAATTGACGCACAGCTACGGATTTACACAAAGGAGATCATTCCGGTGCTAGGCAGCGCCACGGTAGTCGTGATCCACAAAGATTCGGAGAACAGGTTGCCACTCTGGGTTGTCCTAGGGGACGGTCCCGCACTACTGGGGAGGAGTTGGCTTGCTGTCATGAACTAGAAATGGGGCGATGTCAATGCAATTTCCTCTGTGGAGCGAGTATCATGCTCACAGATCCTGGACAAATTTGACTCATTATTTCAACCCGGCATTGGCACTTTCATGGGGGCCAAGATAGTGATTCACATAAACCCGGATGCCAGGCCAGTACACCACAAGGCCAGAGCGGTGCCGTTCGTGATGCGGGAAAAGATAGAAGGCGACTTGGACCGCCTGCTGAGGGAAGGCATCATCTCGCCAGTTGAATTCAGTGACTGGGCGAGCCCGATTGTGCCGGTGCTCAAGGCGGATGGGTCGGTCAGGATATGTGGTGATTACAAGGCCACCATCAATCGGGTGTCATTCCAAGACCAGTACCCGCTACCGAGAGCGGAGGACCTCTTTGCGACGCTATCCGGTGGCAAACCTTTTTCAAAATTGGACCTGACCTCAGCTTACATGACCCAGGAGCTGGCGAGTGAGTCGAAGAAGCTGACCACCATCATGACACACAAGGGGTTGTTTGAGTACAACAGATGTCTGTTCGGAATTCGCTCGGCCGCCGCGATCTTTCAATGAAATATGGAAAGCCTCCTCAAGTTGATTCCAGGGACGGTGGTTTTTCATGACGACATCCTCATCACGGGTTATGATACTGAAGAACACCTCCACAACCTGGAGGAGGTGCTATGCAGACTGGACCGGGTAGGGCTGCGACTGAAAAAGGCGAAGTGCGTCTTCCTAGCTCCAGAGGTAGAATTCCTGGGGATGAAGGTAGCAGCAGACTGGATCAGCCCTACTACGTCCAAGACGGAAGCGATACAGAGAGCACCCAGACCCCGTAACACGATGGAGTTGCGTTCATTCCTGGGGCTTCTGAAATATTTTGGTAACTTTTTTCCCAAATTGAGCATGCTGCTAGAGCCGCTACATGTGCTCCTATGCAAAGGTCGCGAATGGGACTGGGGGGACAGCCAGGAAAGGGCTTTTAATAGAGCATGCAATTTGTTATGTTCCAACAATCTGTTAACGCGATATGACCCATGTAAGAAACTTGTGTTAACGTGTGATGCGTCGTCCTATGGTGTCGGGTGTGTGTTGCAGCATGTCAATGCCAAGGGTCAGTTACAGCCGGTAGCTTATGCCTCCAGAAGTCTGTCCCAAGCAGAAAGGGGCTACGGGATGGTAGAAAAGGAAGCGCTCGCATGTGTATATGCGGTAAAGAAAATGCACCAGTACCTGTTTGGCAGGAAATTTGAGCTGGAGACAGATCACAAACTCCTAACATCCCTTTTGGCCGACAACAATGCCATAAATGCAAATGCATCGGCCCGCATACAGAGGTGGGCACTCACGTTAGCTGCCTATGACTATACAATTTGGCACAGACCGGGCACCGAAAACTGCACCGATGCACTCAGCAGGCTCCCACTAGCCACCACTGAGGGGGCTACCGAGCATGCTGCTGAGATGGTCATGGCTGTTGAAGCTTTCGGAAGCGAAGGCTCACCCGTGACAGCCCGTCAGATTAAAGTCTGGACAAATAGAGACCCGCTATTGTCTCTCGTCAAGAAATGTGTCCTGAATGGGGACTGGGCAGCCACGTACAGGGCATGCCCTGAGGAATTTAAACCATTTCATAGGCGCAGGGATGAACTCTCGATTCAGGCCGATTGCCTACTGTGGGGAAACCGCCTAGTCATGCCCCAGATGGGCAGAGAGGTGTTCATCAGAGAACTTCACAATGAGCACCTGGGCATTGTCATGATGAAGGCAATTGCCAGGTCACATGTTTGGTGGCCGGGGATAGATGCAGATCTGGAACTTTGAGTTCGCAGGTGCAACACGTGTGCCCAGCTGGGCAATGCACCCAGGGAAGCCCCCCTTAGCCCCTGTCCATGGACCGCCAAGCCTTGGTCACGCATCCATGTGGACTACGCAGGTCCTTTCATGGGTAAAATGTTTTTGGTTGTAGTAGACGCCTACTCCAAATGGATCGAGTGTGACATTTTAAATTCAAGCACATCCTCTGCCACGGTAGAAAGTCTATGGGCAATGTTTGCTGGCCACGGTCTATCGGACATCTTGGTCAGCGACAATGGTCCGTGCTTCACAAGCACTGAATTCCAGGATTTCATGGCAGGCAATGGAATCAACCATGTTAGAACGGCACCGTTCAAGCCGGCCTCAAACGGCCAGGCAGAACGAGCAGTGCAGATAATCAAACAGGGGATGCTCAGAATCCAAGGGGGTTCCCTACAAAGCCGCTTCTCACGCTTCCTGTTGGCCTACAGATCCCGACCACACTCACTGACAGGGATTCCACCCGCAGAGATGCTAATGAAAAGGACGCTCAAAACCAGGTTATCCCTTATACACCCCACCATGAAAGAAATTGTCAAGAGCAGGCGCCAGTCACAATATGACTACCATGACAGGAATGCGAGGGCGTGATGTATTGATGTTAATGACCCTGTTTTTGTCCTTAATTATGCTGCAGGGCCCAAATGGCTCGCAGGCACTGTGATTGCCAAAGAGGGAAATAGGATTCTGGTAGTTAAATTTAACAATGGACAAATCTGCCGCAAACACGTGGATCAAACAAAAAGGAGGTTCAGCAACCCCATAGAAGAAGTAGAGGAAGAACACGATATAGAGTTCACTTCACCACAGGTGACCGAACACCGGAACCAAAGGGAGGAGAGTCCAGTCACTGTGGGCAGTCCGGATAGGCCTGAGGCACCGCAAACAGCAGACACTCAGGCCAGCGCCCAACAACCGGAGCCCCAGCTCAGGCGCTCTACAAGAGAGCGTAAACCACCAGAGAGACTCAACCTGTGATCCCCATAAGACTTTGGGGGGGAGGTGATGTAATGTATTCAACAAGCATTGTAACCCATGTATAATCTGACCTAAGTTGTACACTTGTGAGAACAATGACCACTCGGTGGTGAACTTGTGGGAGACACTCCTAACCTAGACCTTCAGATATAAAAGGGGAAGCTCCACCCACTTCTATCACTTGAGTGCTAAGGAATAAAGGACAGGTCACCGACTGACCTTCTCTCAAGCATGGGCCTCGTGTGCATTTATACTGTATAGTAAGGACATATCACTATCAATCTCTGTTTTGAATATACTCAATGACTCAACCTCCAAAGATTCAGAACCATTTGAGTGATTCCTAAATGGCTAACCCATTATTCTGTCTCTGTCATCCCTAGTTCTAGACTCCCCAGCCAGGGGAAACAGCCTCTCAGCATCTACTCTGCCAAACCTTGTAAGAATTCTATATGTTTCAATGAGATCACCTCTCATTCTCCTAAACTCCAGAGAATATAGTCCTATTCTATTCAATCTCTCCTCATCGGACAATCCCAGGAATCAGTCTGGTAAACCTTTGTTGCACTCCTTCAATGGCAAGTATATCCTTTCTTAAGTAAGGAGACCAGAACTGTACACAATACTCCAGGTGCGGTCTCACCAGGGCCCTATATAATTGCAGTAAGATGTATTTACTCTTATACTCAAATCCTCTTGTAATAAAGGCCAACATACCATTTTCTTTCTTAATTGCTTGCTGTACCTGCATGTTAACTTTCAGTGATTTGTGTACAAGGACACCCAGGTCCCTCCGAACACCAACATTTCCCAATCTTTCACCATTTAAAAAATAGTCTGCTTTTCTATTTTTCTGACCGAAGGGGATAACTTCGCATTTCTCCACATTATATTCCATTTGCCATGTTCTTGCCCACTCACAAAGCCTGTCTGTATCCCCTTGAAGCCTCTTTGCATTCTCCTCACAACTTACATTCCCACCTAGCTTTGTATCATCAGCAAACTTAGATATATTGCATTTGGTACACCACCAAAAACAGATTATCTACTTATTTACATCATGACTGTTTATGGGGCGTGCTGTGTGTTTCTCTACATTACAACCGTGACTACACTTTAAAAGTAATTCATTGGTTGTGAAGGGCTATATAAATGCAAGTACTTTCTTTTATTGAACTGGAATTGGCTCCACAGTTGATGTTCCATTCAGGTGCTTCTCCAATATAAAGCCACAGTTATGTCCATTCCACGATTAGCCAAAAGGAGGTGCACTATTGAGGATGGGAGTGACCATACATAATTTTGCATTATCCTCTTCATGCTTTGTAGCACTCTATTCAACGACACCGCTGAGGATTTGCAAACTCACCCAATGAAGGGAAGTACCTTAGAAAGTCAGTCAGAGCTAACACTGAAAGGCCGTACTCTATGTCCAAAGCAACATCAGTAATAAAAAATAAGTTCTAGACAACAAAACTTTCCATTAGACATCAAAAGTCCTTGGATTCAGCCTAGAATCATACATGATGTCAGTGGTATGTCAGCAAATGTTTGTGGTTTGGTAGTATGTGGGGTGTCTCAATAATCTCATATGAAAGAGTTACTTTCATTTTATATAAGGCATGTTGGTTCTTTTTGAATTTTGAAATTCAATTGATCCTTTTGAGGACTTCTATAACTTGTCTGCACTAACAAGCATGGCTGGAACCAAGCAGGTGCTATCACCATCTCTAACATAAGCTTCAGATACAATTGCACTTTAGTACACACATATGATTTGCTACAGTAATTGGAGCTAGAAATTTGATCTATTCCTTTAGAAATATAGAAACATAGAAAATAGGTGCAGGAGTAGGCCATTTGGCCCTTCGAGCCTGCACCGCCATTCAATTAGTTCATGGCTGAACATGCAACTTCAGTACCCCATTCCTGCTTTCTCGCCATACCCCTTGATCCCCCTCATAGTAAGGACTACATCTAACTCCTTTTTGAATATATTTAGTGAATTGGCCTCAACAACTTTCTGTGCTAGAGAATTCCACAGGTTCACCACTCTATGGGTGAAGAAGTTTCTCCTCATCTCGGTCCTAAATGGTTTACCCCTTATCCTTAGACTGTGACCCCTGGTTCTGGACTTCCCCAACATTGGGAACATTCTTCCTGCAACTAACCTGTCTAAACCCATCAGAATTTTAAACGTTTCTATGAGATCCCCTCTCATTCTTCTGAACTCCAGTGAATACAAGCCCAGTTGATCCAGTCTTTCTTGATATGTCAGTCCCACCATCCCGGGAATCAGTCTGGTGAACCTTCACTGCACTCCCTCAATAGCAAGAATGTCCTTCCTCAAGTTAGGAGACCAAAATACAATCCACCCTTGATATTTTTACATTCTAAGTAATATAATCAAGTTGAAGGCATCAGTTACACGTTGCGTATGCGCAGGCAATGCCCGCAATCTACACCAAAGAATACACACAAGCAGTAATATTCGTAATAACACGACGAGTAAAACAACGATAGGACGTATTAACAGCTTCAAAGCGACGGATGTTTTTGGGGACCACCCGTAAAAGATGTCCCACCAATGGTGTACCGTAAGGTCAGTGACCGTTGTTGCAAGTCTGACCAAGGCGCCTTCACTGTAATTCATAGCAACTTGCAGAGTATGAAGAGTACGACCTAATTTGCTCAATTTGTCAGTGACCTTTTGATTATCTTTTAGAAATTGAGCTAAACGAGTTAGGTCTACAGTGGGAGGAAGGTTAGTAATGCCTAAGACGGTGCGATGGCGCACAACATTTTTCCATCGTCCCAATCAATATGACCGTTAGAATGAAGGTAATATATGGTATACACATCTTTAAAGCAAGCATTTAGAGGAGGATCTCTACGGGCGCCTTCAAGATAAATGGGATAGACACTAGTAATACAAACATGATTCTGTCCGATTTCATGTAAAATTGTATCATTGTATGGTACAAGTGTCCAAATACATGTTCCCGCTGTATGCTGTAGGGAGCATGGTTCAAACACAGGTGTGTGCAAAGGACACAGCATACCGAAAGGCCATATTTGACAATCTTGAGCTTGGTGAGTTCTATTGCTAGCATCAATCCATCCACCCTTGAACTTGGGTACCCACAGATTTTGGCCATACAGGTGAGGAAACACTACAAACTGGCACCAAATGTTGTTTTTTGTGATATTGACTATTCTCATAGTAAAGTTACATCCCTAGTCATCACAATGTGTATGTTGCATATCAGGTTTTACCCCTAGATTTCTATTGCCGAAGTGGAATATTTTGCTCCAACTATTTGCATACCCTGACATGGCAATATGTTCTAACTCGGCCCTTAATAGTTGCCGGGTTACTTCTTCAAACATGCATTATTGCTGATGACCTAATTCTTGTTGTCGCCCGGTGACACTCCCTATCTCTTGAGTAGTTTTATCTATGTGTTCCCACCGCATTACGTCCAACAGCCAACTAGAAAACATCTGTTCTGTGAGACCTCTGTCCCATGCATTTTGCAATCGAATTGCATCTCCAGTGAGTCTCCCTACCTTTTGTATTTTGTTTTGTAAGATCTCGATATCCATAGAGTTTAATGCTCCTATTCCTATTCCTATGCCTCTTAATATTGTGGCTAATATATCACGCCTTTGTCTCACTGATGTTTTCAGATTTGCTTTAATTGTTGTTATATTACAAGTGTCAGGCGGCTTGTCCGCATACCGGACTTATAGTGTGAGATTTAATATGGGTGGGGATGTAAGCACAGGTGTACATGTAGAGTGTAGTCGTTGCAAATGATCCATGGGGCTCTTAGAATGCTTAACTACACGCATTGACCAAAAGTGGCCCATAATCCCCCTACCAGTGATTACGGAGGCATTTGTACATCCATACCATAGAGGCACATTTAACTTAATTTCGTCTGACATAGTGTCATTGCTTGATGTAACGCTGCGGGCCCAACTCCTTAACCACGTGATGTTGTACAATAACCACACATTGGAGTGCACATTGCATATCATTGTCATATCTTTTTGCCACTTGATTGATAACGTGATGTTGGCCTCCGTGTTTACTGTTAATAGCACCTGTCCTGGGCCTCCCCAGTACCCGCATGCATCACAAGTGACGCACCAGTGTCCTATAGTGCAGGCTTGCCCGGAAGGACAGGTAAAATTGTCTTGCGTACGATCAGTGTTAGCTAACCGCCACCCTATACGGCCATCCCATTCTGTGTTTGAGGATGGAAGCAGCACAGTCACAGATAGCGAGACACAGAGACTTGCCAGCATGAGTTGGTAAGTCGCCATTTTGGGCAGAATTCCTGTGGGAGGAAGCATAAGTATATTAATTCAGCCCCGTTTAGTCAATTTACCCTTGTCAACACAGAGAGGAATATCTTGACCAGTCAGGAGCACCCAATAAGTGTTTCCTTCTCCTTTTGCTAAGATTTCCCCTGCTTGTAAGGATTTCTGGGGGTACTGCACCCACACTTTTCCTCCTTCACCAACTGTGTCCTGAGTCTGATTTTCCTTTTCAATAGTAGGGACACTAACTTTGCCTAACATGTGGTTTATGGGAGTTTCCCCCCGCAATGGTTGGTGATTCAGATTGCACACTGCTTGTGGTAAGACCTTTAACCACCCTTGTGTTGGAGTGGATTTTCGGACATAGCAAAGCAGGCTGGGGTAAGCCACCACTAAATGAACTTTGTACCAAGAAGCCTATCTGCTGTCCCTGATATGAACTCTGCAGCAACAAGTGACTCCTGGCCAGGTGCAGACCACTGTTTCATAGAAAGCTTTGCAACAGAATAACTAACCATAAAAGAAGATACAGAGGAAGGGCCCCCAAACTCGCGCCATGCTATCAGGTTTCACTAGGACTAAAAAGTTGTATGTAAATGAATTGCGTTGCCATATGGATTGATTGGTTGTATGTAAATGAATTGCGTTGCCAAATGGATTGATCGGTTGTATGTAAATGAATTTAAATGATTGTATTCCGCCCCCTGTAAACTGCTTATAACCCCGCGGCACAAGGCACTCGGGGGAAGGTGTTCGCAGATCGCGGGATCTCAACTCTTCTCCCAGAGCTCTGTTAGCAATAACGTTATCTCTCTTACTTTACTAGAGTCTATCTGAATTTATTTTCACTAACACTTGCAATGTGTTAGTGAGAGTTAATATTTTAATCTGTTGTTTAAGTGGTCCATTCATGCGTTCTATTAACCCTGCAACTTGCGGATAGTAAGGTATGTGAAACATCCAATAGATCCCGTTGTCTACCACCCACTGTTGCACTGTTTGACCTGTGAAGTGCAACCCATTATCAGACTGTACTTCTGCTGGCTCACCGTAGTATGTGATTAAATTCTCCAGTCCTTTAATCGTACTTTGTTGATTCGCTTTAGTCACTGGATAAGCTATCAAAAGTCCAGAATAGGTATCAACAGCAGTGAGCAAATATTGGAACCGTTGTTGCAATGGTAAAGGTCCTATATAATCAACTTGCCATATTTGTGCTCAGCCCCTGGAAGAAGAATACGGAATATATACCTGCTCCACCAAGAATTCCCCGTGAAAGATGGAAGTGGACATCAACGGGGTTCCAGTTTCGATGGAGATCGACACAGGGGCGAGCCAGTCGTTGATGAGCCAGATGACCTTCGAAAAACTTTGGAACAATCCCGCCGAACGACCAAAACTGTCTCCAATCCAGGCAAAGCTGCTCACCTACACAAAAGGCACCATCCCAGTCGTTGGCAGCGTGGACGTCCAGGTGTCCCATGGTGGCGCGATGTACAAGCTTCCCTTGTGGATCATTGCCAGCAATGGTCCAATGCTGCTGGGAAGAAGTTGGATGAAGCAGGTCCAAATCGGTCGGAGCGACGATGGCCCCGAGCCCCGGCAACCGACATCCTACGCGGCCCCAAACGTGGATCCATCGCAGCGCCTAGAAATCCTACCGTCCAGCTCAACTGCATGGCAACGACGCAGACTGCACAACACTGTGGCGAGATCATCCAACCCGAACGTCCAGACCTCACCTTCCGGGCCGTGGCAGGACTCTGAGGGAAGAAGATCGGTGAAAAAGGTGGATTTCCAATGTCCGTGGCCGAACCTGGGAAGAAAAGGATCAACACAGTCTACCTCGAGAAGAGCGAGAAGATGGTGGCCACACCACGAGGCGAAGAACCTGGAATCAAAATGGCCGCGACCAGACCACGAGGGGCAGCGTTGGAGGAGCAACACGTGGCACTGAGCGACGAACCGGATTGGAAGGCCCTCTTAAAGGAGACCGGCAACCCAAGGCAATTAAAGGGACAGTTCCACTCTAGGCACAGCGATGTCAAGGACATTAAAGTTAAAAGTGCAGTAAGCGAATTCAGATATGCAAATATAATGTTCAATGGTGATGCCGGATTAACTAATGGAAAAAATGTAATGCATGCTTTTAAAAGTGATGTAAGCAACAAGTTTCTCTGTCAAATGATGATGCTAGAAATGCTAATATGATAAATGTAACCCGGTATGGAGACACCGATGCACAAAAAGTGTTGTAAGTGCAAAATGTGATAATGTGAAGAGAGATAACAGTGCAGAATCGATTATTTGCGATCGGAGCCAATGTGTCATGCATGTAAAAAGTAAACTGTTAAATGACACCGGGTTCTACAGGTACAATGTCAATGCCAGAGGAAACCCCCCGTGGGAGACCCCCAGGTCCAGCAGGCTACCTGATCATGTAGCCTGGGCTTTTGGGACAAATGTGATGCCCCAGGAAGGGCTCACACATACCCAGTGGGAGCAGACCCACTGCAGGGACAGCGGTCAATGGGCAGCACAACCACCACCACTGGCAACCTGCCCCAGACCGGCCCTACACCCCCTGGCTACCAGGGCCAGCACCGTGAGCGAGAGGCCAATACACTCCAGCTTTCCCGGTGGACCCTGAGATGACTAGACTTCCACCACCAATGGAGGACAAGGAGCCCACACAGCCCTGTGGCCCTGCCCACCACCAACTTACCCATTCTACAGTGTATGTACCTTACTCATTGCACTGGCTCCACCACTGAGGAATCCTCCAACAGTGACACCCACATGGTCTTTGTGTAAGGGGGGGGGGAATGGATGAGGGCAGCCTCAAGCACAGGGATCACACCTGGCACCCACACAACCCTCACCACAACCTCCCACAGCCCACTATTGATCACCTTCCCATGTCATGGCAATAAGGACTTGGGAAAGACTTAGGGGGGGAGTGTTGTTGTGTATGCATGTCAATGATGTACTAATGTACTGTAACACGAGACCTGAATGTACCTTCACACTATATATACCTTACCTGTACACCAGAGGGTGCTGCTGCTGGAGATCTAAGGGTCACCTGTACACTGCAGGTAACCAAGTATAAAAGGGAGCTCACTCTAGGAGCTGAAATAAAGGACTAC
The DNA here is from genome assembly GCF_044704955.1 of Pristiophorus japonicus. Lineage (NCBI taxonomy): Eukaryota > Metazoa > Chordata > Chondrichthyes > Pristiophoridae > Pristiophorus > Pristiophorus japonicus. The sequence continues at coordinate 67,033,194 of NC_091979.1, forward strand.
AGTCTGTACAGTTCAAGTGCCATACTGCTGCCTTGTGGAGTCATTAACAGAGTGCTTACATACACAATAGTGAAGTTATCCACTTTAGCAGAAAAAAATAGAAAAGTAAATTATAATTTAAATGGAGAAAAATTGCAAAGTGCTGCAGTACAGAGGGACCTGGAGGTCCTTGAGCATGAAACACAAAAAGTTAGTATGCAGGTACAGCAAGTAATTAGGAAGGCAAATGGAATGTTGGCCTTTGTTGCAAGGGGGATAGAATATAAAAGTAGAAAAATCCTGCAACAACTGTACAGGGTATTGTTGAGGCCATACCTAGAGTTCTGCATACAGTTTTGGTCTCCGTATTTAAGGAAGGCTATACTTGCATTGGAGGCTGTTCAGAGAAGGTTCACTGGGTTGATTCCAGAGATTGAGGGTTGACTTATGAAGATAGGTTAAGTAGATTGGGCCTATATACGCATTGGAGTTCAGAAGAATGAGAGGTGATCTTATTGAAATATATAAGATAATGAGGGGGCTCAACAAGGTGGACACAGAGAGGATATTTCCAATCATAGGCCAAACTAAAACATAGTCTCAGAATATGAGGCCGCCCATTTAAAACTGAAATGAGGAGGAATTTTTTCACTCAGAGGATTGTAAATCTGTAAAATTATCTGCCCCAGAGAACTGTGGAGGCTGGGTCATAGAATATATTTAAGGTGGAGATAGACAGATTTTTGAGCAATAAGGGAGTAGTAAAGGGTTATGGGGAGTGGGCAGGGAAGTGGAGCTGAGTCCATGATCAGATCAGCCATGATCTTATTAAATGGTGGAGCAGGCTCGAGGGGCCAGGTGACCTACTCCTGCTCCTAGATCTTATGTTCTTATATTCTTAAACTGTGCCAGAAATCACCATTAACACCTAGAAGGACGAATGAATCTATAGCCCCGACTTTAACTCGGGTGTGAGCCGGGTGGACGGAGGGGGTCGGGGGGCAGATGGAACGCCATCACGATGGTGTCAACAGTTGTACATACCTGTCTGGTGTAAAAATAAAACGGGGAAGGTGGCTTAACCATGGATTAAAGGGAAATTAGGGATAGTGTTAAATCCAAGGAAGAGGCATATAAAGTGGCCAAAAAAAGCAGCAAACCTGAGGACTGGGAGAAATTTATAATTCAGCATAGGAGGACAAAGGGTTTAATTAGGAGGGGGAAAATAGAGTATGAGAGTAAGCTTGCAGGGAACATAAAAACTGACTGCAAAAGATTCTACCGATACATGAAGAGAAAAAGATTAGTGAAGACTAATAATGTAGGTCCCTTGCAGTCAGAATCAGGTGAAGTAATAATGGAGAACAAAGAAATGGCAGACCAATTGAACAAATACTTTGGTTCTGTTTTCACTAAGGAAGACACAAATAATCTTCCGGAAATACTAGGGGAACGAGGGTCTAGCGAGAAGGAGGAACTAAAGGAAATCCTTATTAGTCAGCAAATTTCATTAGGGAAATTGATGGGATTGAAAGCCGGTAAATCCCTAGGATCTGATAGTCTGTATCCCAGAGTACTTAAGGAAGTGGCCCTAGAAATAGTGAATGCATTGGTGGTCATTTTCCAACATTCTATAGACTCTGAATCAATTCCTATGGATTGGGGGGTAGCTAATGTAACCCCACTTTTTTAAAAAGGGGGAGAGAGAAAACAGGGAATTATAGACCAGTCAGCCTGACATCGGTGGTGGGGAAAATGTTGGAATCAATTATTAAAGATGAAATAGCAGCGCATTTGGAAAGCAGTGACAGGATCGATACAAGTCAGCATGGATTTATGAAAGGGAAATCATGCTTAACAAATCTTCTAGAATTTTTTGATGATGTAACTAGTAGAGTGGACAAGGGGGAGCCAATGGATGTGGTGTATTTAGACTTTCAAAAGGCTTTTGACAAGGTCCCGCACAAGAGATTAGTGTGCAAAATTAAAGCACATGGTATTGGGGGTAATGTACTGACGTGGATAGAGAACTGGTTGGAAGACAGGAAGCAGAGTGTAGGAATAAATGGGTCCTTTTCAGAATGGCAGGCAGTGACTAGTGGGGTACTGCAAGGTTCAGTGCTGGGACCCCAGCTATTTACAATATACATTAATGATTTAGATGAAGGAATTGAATGCAATATCACCAAGTTTGCAGATGACACTAAGCTGGGTGGCAGTGTGAGCTGTGAGGAGGATGCTAAGAGGCTGCAGGGTGACTTGGACAGGTTAGGTGAGTGGGCAAATACATGGCAGATGCGGTATAATGTGGATAAATGTGAGGTTATCCACTTTGGAGGGCTGTTTATTATCTGAATAGTGACAGATTGGTAAAGGGGGAGGTGCAATGAGACCTGGATGTCATGGTACATCAGTCATTGAAAGTTGGCATACAGGTGCAGCAGGTGGTGAAGAAGGCAAATGGCATGTTGGCCTTCATAGCTAGGGGATTTGAGTATAGGAGCAGGGAGGTCTTACTACAGTTGTACAAGGCCATGGTAAGGCCACACCTTGAATATTGTGTATAGTTTTGGTCTCCTAATTTGAGGAAGAATATTCTTGCTATTGAGGGAATGCAGCGAAGGTTCACCAGACTGATCCCGGGATGACAGGACTGACATATGAAGAAATATTGGATCGACTAGGCTTGTATTCAATGGAATTTAGAAGAATGAGAGGGGATCTCATAGAAACATATAACATTCTTACGGAATTGGACAGGTTAGGTGCAGGAAGAATGTTCCCGATGTTGGGGAAGTCCAGAACCAGGGCACACAGTCTAAGGATAAGGGGTAAGCCATTTAGGACCGAGATGAGGAGTAACTTCTTCACTAAGAGAGTTGTTAACCCTGTGGAATTCTCTACCGCAGAAAGTTGTTGGGGCCAGTTCGTTAGATATATTCAAAAGGGAGTTAGATATGGCCCTTATGGCTAAAAGGATCAAGAGGTATGGAGAGAAAACAGGAAAGGGATACTGAGGTGAATGATCAGCCATGATCTTATTGAATGGTGGTGCAGGCTCAAAGGACCGAATGGCCTACTCCTGCATCTATTTTCTGTGTTTCTATATTTCTAAGAAGCTCCGAGCATCATTTTGCCCAGGCAGGACATGAACCTCGGAGAAGGAAGGCTGGTGGCGTACCCAAACAGGATGTCCGATATTACTTGTATTTCTTCATTCAACTCAGCAAGCATAGCAATTTCTTCCTGCATTCTGAAGACTGTCACCTGATCATTTATAGCTTTACTCCCCCATCCTATCTCTTCTACCTTTCCTCTTTCTTCTCGGGCCTTCTGAACACCGAGGCTCCTCATAAGAGGACAATTCCTCTGAGGATGCACCACCTCTCCCAAACGCCAGCTCAGCCACTAGCACTTCACGAGGGCTAGATAGTGAGCTAGAGGGTTCTGCACTTGGTGAAACACCCAGCACCAGTGGGCAGCATCAGCCATGGGTGGCAAGGACAGACCAGGAGAGACTTCGCTGGAGGACAAAGATGAGGACTTAAGGGGCCCCCAGCCTGAGAAGAAAATTGTTGGTCTCACACAAACAGCTGGAGGAGGTATTGGAAGGCATGCCAAGGAGTCTCACTGCTATCCTGAGTGTGTCAAGTCGTATCCATGATATCATCTGTGGGTTTGCGTTAAAGTGCAGTTGGGGCTGGTATGATGTCATCACAATTTGACCAGTTAATTCTGACCCCACTTGCCTGGGCCAGGCACCTGACACAGCCAAAAACTGTGGAGTTAAAATATTGGTGGGCTGGAACAGTGCAGGAAGAGTGTTCAGATCCACCAGACATGATTTTAACCCTCCACCCGTCCCATTCCCACGAGACAGGCGCAGTTAAAATTAACACTTCTGTTTCTAAAATATAAATATGTTTGCTATTGTAGATTGTTTAAAATTATATTCTGCAAAAACATAATGCTAAATACTTGCGAACACAGTACTGACAAAATATTAATGTACTGAAGAAACATATTTCTATTTGGAAGATACTGAAGGAAATAAACATTTTTTATCTTTAATTCAATAGTGCTTTATCATATTAATGCATCTGCTTAGCCACTCAGCCAGTGTATGTAAATGGTTACAGATGAGTATGTGACTGGAATATGCAATAACGGAAATAGGTGTTAAAATGGTTGTTTACTATCTTGCAAAGGTAGACCTAAACAAATCAAGAATAATGTATTATTTATATGTCACCACAATTTGACCTTTTAATTCTGACCCCACTTGCCTGGGGCAGGTGCACTGCCTTGGACGCCATTTTATTTTATTTGACGGCCGGCTGCCAGGTCGACCCGACAATGGTGCCCATGAGTTCGGCCGGGCTACCAACAGGCAGCCCGCCACCTCCTCTAGGGTGCCAGGTCCTAACTAAACCCCATGCAGAGTTCGCAGCAGCCCTTCCCGTTAACTGAAGGGGAGGGACGTTGTGACGTGCTGATGACATCAATGACGCGCTGGTGACTGGGAGGGGCGGCCAACCAGACCGAAGGCCACTTCCGGCCCTCACCCGCCCGAAACACCGCCCCGCTGGAAAAAACATTCCTAAGACCTGAATTTCTGTCGGATCTCCACCCCATGGATTGGGGCGGAGAAAAAGTTTTAAAAACGTAAGTGCACCCCGTTTAGGGCAGGGTTCAACTTCGGCCCCAAAAGTTCTTTCACCATCGTAACATGGGGTGGGAATTCGCTACCGGCCATTTTGAGGCATTAATCCAAGTGGAGCGGTAATTATCGAACCTTGAGAAAGTTTACGCCTCCCACCGAGAAATTTGCTGGAAGAGAACCAAGAGCTGAAGAGGGGGCTAAATCAGTCATTACACACTTGTCCTGGGGGGCGGGGGGGGGGGGGCGCTAAAGAAAATACAGCTGCTAAATTTTGCCGAACCATTGCGCATGCTCCAAAGTCTGATTCACATCTCGGGAAAAGCCGAGTCTTAACGGCACGGCAAGGTAAGTATGTGCATGCACAGCTCCACCTCCTCACTGCCCTGAGAGCGGGAAAATGGAGGAGCAGGGAGGAAGGCAGAGAGCGCACCATTTCTTGGCCATGGCCCTTGAGGCTTTGCTTGAGGCTGTTGATAGGTTCAACAATGTGTTACACCCTGGAGGGGGACGAAGGCCAAGGGTCTTCCGGAGGCTGTGGAGGGAGATGGCCCAGCACGTCTTTGCCTGCGACACGGTGGTCAGGACAGCGACACAATGTGGCAAAAAATTCAACGACCTCACTGGAATCGTCAGGGTGAGTACTCTTTACATTAACCTTGCAATGCGTTCATGTGAATCTTACACAATGTAAAGACTTTACACTGCCCTCCCCTTCACTATGTGTACTAGGCCATGCTTCTTGTTGCTGGAGCCACCCTAAAAGCCCTCTATCGCCTCACCAGATATGCCCCGCCCATCCAAGCGCCTCTCACCTTCTAGCTCCCGACTCAGCTTGAGGACACCCACCAAGAACTTTTAACTCTCCATATGTGGTCACAGGCCTTCATCCTCATACTTACTTGTAACCCTTTGTCCCCAAACCCCACCTTTGACACATCCACTGTGCGCTGCCACGCAGGCTGTGATGCAGAGAGGCACATCTTACGACATTAGTAGCGAGTCACTTACTGTAGACACATGTGGCACACGAGGAGCTACAGGCCCACTGACAACGTCTTGTTTTGGTCATTGCAGGCCAAACTCATCCACAATAGGTAAGAGCAGCAGCGGACAGGAGGAGGGGAGCCTGAGCTCCAGGACCTCACCAACGTTGAGGAGCGAGTGTCCGCCCTCATGAACGCACCAGTCGCGGCAGGAGCGGCGGATGGGGCAGAACCCCCACTCAACAATAACGGTTTATGAATGAGATACAGGTTGAGCATCCGAAATCCAGAGTTCCGAAATTCGGAATGTTCTGGAATCCGAACACCGGGCCGATCCGTGGCGGAGTCGTCCGGAAACCAGAAAATGTTCCGAAATCCGAGCTTACCGGCTCTCGGCGGCTGGACCTCACCCCGGCCCTCGCCCCGGCCCGACCTCATCCCGGCCCTCGCCCCGGCCCGACCTCATCCCGGCCCTTGCCCCGGCCCGACCTCACCCCGGCCCTCGCCCCGGCCCGACCTCACCCCGGCCCTCGCTCCGGCCCGACCTCACCTCGACCTCACCCCGGCCCGACCTCACCCCAGCCCTCGCTCCGGCCCGACCTCACCCCGGCCCACGCCCCGGCCCGACCTCACCTCGACCTCACCCCGGCCCTCGCCCCGGCCCGACCTCACCCCGGCCCGACCTCACCCCGGTTCTCGCCCCGGCCCAACCTCACCTCGACCTCACCCGGCCTGACATCGCCCCGGACCAACCTCACCTCGACCTCACCCCGGCCCTCGCCCCGGCCCGACCTCACCCCGGCCCGACCTCACCCCGGTCCTTGCCCCGGCCCAACCTCACCTCGACCTCACCCCGGCCCTCGCCCCGGCCCAACCTCACCTCGACCTCACCCCGGCCCTCACCCCGGCCCGACCTCACCTCGACCTCACCTGGCCTGACATCGCCCCGGACCAACCTCACCTCGACCTCACCCCGGCCCTCGCCCTGGCCCGACCTCACCCCGGCCCTCGCCCTGGCCCGACCTCACCCCGGTCCTCGCCCCGGCCCAACCTCACCTCGACCTCACCCTGGCCCTCGCCCCGGCCCGACCTCACCTCGACCTCACCCCGGCCCTCGCCCCGGCCCGACCTCACCTCGACCTCACCCCGGCCCTCACCCCGGCCCGACCTCACCTCGACCTCACCCCGGCCCTCGCCCCGGCCCAACCTCACCTCGACCTCACCCCGGTCCTCGCCCCGGCCCAACCTCATCTCGACCTCACCCGGCCTGACATCGCCCCGGACCAACCTCACCTCGACCTCACCCCGGCCCTCGCCCCAGCCCAACCTCACCTCGACCTCACTCCGGCCCTCGCCCCGGCCCAACCTCACCTCGACCTCACCTCGACCTCACCCCGGCCCTCGCCCCGGACCAACCTCACCTCGACCTCACCCCGGCCCTCGCCCTGGCCCGACCTCACCCCGGCCCGACCTCACCCCGGTCCTTGCCCCGGCCCAACCTCACCTCGACCTCACCCTGGCCCTCGCCCCGGCCCGACCTCACCTCGACCTCACCCCGGCCCTCGCCCCGGCCCGACCTCACCTCGACCTCACCCCGGCCCTCACCCCGGCCCGACCTCACCTCGACCTCACCCCGGCCCTCGCCCCGGCCCAACCTCACCTCGACCTCACCCCGGTCCTCGCCCCGGCCCAACCTCATCTCGACCTCACCCGGCCTGACATCGCCCCGGACCAACCTCACCTCGACCTCACCCCGGCCCTCGCCCCAGCCCAACCTCACCTCGACCTCACTCCGGCCCTCGCCCCGGCCCAACCTCACCTCGACCTCACCTCGACCTCACCCCGGCCCTCGCCCCGGACCAACCTCACCTCGACCTCACTCCGGCCCTCGCCCCGGCCCAACCTCACCTCGACCTCACCTCGACCTCACCCCGGCCCTCACCCTGGCCCGACCTCACCTCGACCTCACCCCGGCCCTCGCCCCGGCCCAACCTCACCTCGACCTCACCCCGGCCCTCACCCTGGCCCGACCTCACCTCGACCTCACCCCGGCCCTCGCCCCGGCCCAACCTCACCTCGACCTCACCCCGGCCCTCGCCCCGGCCCAACCTCACCTCGACCTCACCCCGGCCCTCGTCCCGGCCCAACCTCACCTCGACCTCACCCCGGCCCTCGCCCCGGCTCGACCTCACCTCGACCTCACCCCCGGCCCTCACCCCGGCCCAACCTCATCTCGACCTCACCCCGGCCCTCGCCCCGGCCCGACCTCACCCCGGCCCGACCTCACCCCGGCCCGACCTCACCCGGGTCCGATCTCACCCTGGCCCTCACCCCGGCCCGACCTCACCCCGGCCCGATCTCACCCCGGCCCGACCTCACCCGGGTCCGATCTCACCCTGGCCCTCACCCCGGCCCGACCTCACCCCGGCCCGACCTCACCCGGGTCCGATCTCACCCTGGCCCTCACCCCACACCGACCTCACCCCGGCCCGAGCTCACCCCGCCCCGACCTCACCCGGGCCCGACCTCACCCCGCCCCGACCTCACCCCACACCGACCTCACTCCGGCCCGACCTCACCTCGACCTCACCCCGGCCCGACCTCACCCCGGTCCTCGCCCCGGCCCAACCTCACCTCGACCTCACCTGGCCTGACATTGCCCCGGACCAACCTCACCTCGACCTCACCCCTGCCCTCGCCCCGGCCCGACCTCACCCCGGCCCGACCTCACCCCGGTCCTTGCCCCGGCCCAACCTCACCTCGACCTCACCCCGGGCCTCGCCCCGGCCTAACCTCACCTCGACCTCACCCCGGCCCGACCTCACCTCGACCTCACCTGGCCTGACATCGCCCCAGACCAACCTCACCTCGACCTCACCCCATCCCTCGCCCTGGCCCGACCTCACCCCGGCCCGACCTCACCCCGGTCCTCGCCCCGGCCCAACCTCACCTCGACCTCACCCCGGCCCTCGCCCCAGCCCGACCTCACCTCGACCTCACCCCGGCCCTCGCCCCGGACCAACCTCCCCTCGACCTCACCCCGGCCCTCACCCCGGCCCGAACTCACCTCGACCTCACCCCGGCCCTCGCCCCGGCCCAACCTCACCTCGACCTCACCCCGGTCCTCGCCCCGGCCCAACCTCACCTCGACCTCACCCGGCCTGACGTCGCCCCGGACCAACCTCACCTCGACCTCACCCCGGCCCTCGCCCCAGCCCAACCTCACCTCGACCTCACCCCGGCCCTCACCCTGGCCCGACCTCACCTCGACCTCACCCCGGCCCTCGCCCCGGCCCAACCAAACCTCGACCTCACCCCGGCCCTCGCCCCGGCCCAACCTCACCTCGACCTCACCCCGGCCCTCGCCCCGGACCAACCTCACCTCGACCTCACTCCGGCCCTCGCCCCAGCCCAACCTCACCTCGACCTCACCCCGGCCCTCACCCCGGCCCGACCTCAACTCGATCTCACCCCGGCCCTCGCCCCGGTCCAACCTCACCTCGACCTCACCCCGGCCATCGCCCCGGCCCGACCTCACCTCGACCTCACCCCGGCCCTCGCCCCGGCCCGACCTCACCTCGACCTCACCCCGGCCCTCACCCCGGCCCGACCTCACCTCGACCTCACCCCGGCCCTCGCCCCGGCCCAACCTCACCTCGACCTCACCCCGGTCCTCGCCCCGGCCCAACCTCACCTCGACCTCACCCGGCCTGACATCGCCCCGGACCAACCTCATCTCGACCTCACCCCGGCCCTCGCCCCAGCCCAACCTCACCTCGACCTCACCCCGGCCCTCACCCCGGCCCGACCTCACCCCGGTCCTCGCCCCGGCCCGACCTCACCTCGACCACACCCCGGTCCTCGCCCCGGCCCAACCTCACCTCGACCTCACCCCGGCCCTCGCCCCGGACCAACCTCACCTCGACCTCACTCCGGCCCTCGCCCCGGCCCAACCTCACCTCGACCTCACCCCGGCCCTCTACCCGGCCCGACCTCACCTCGATCTCACCCTGGCCCTCGCCCCGGTCCAACCTCACCTCGACCTCACCCCGGCCCTCGCCCCGGCCCAACCTCACCTCGACCTCACCCCGGCCCTCGCGCCGGCTCGACCTCACCTCGACCTCACCCCCGGCCCTCACCCCGGCCCAACCTCACCTCGACCTCACCCCAGCCCTCGCCCCGGCCCGACCTCACCCCGGCCCGACCTCGCCCCGGTCCGACCTCACCCCGGCCCAACCTCACCCGGGTCCGATCTCACCCTGGCCCTCACCCCGGCCCAATCACCCCGGCCCGACCTCACCCCAGCCCGACCTCACCCCGACCTCACCCGGGCCCGACCTCACCCCGCCCTGACCTCACCCCACACCGATCTCACCCCGGCCCGAGCTCACCCCGCCCCGACCTCACCCGGGCCCGACCTCACCCCGCCCCGACCTCACCCCGGCCCGACCTCACCCCGCCCCGACCTCACCCCGGCCCGACCTCACCCCGCCCCGACCTCACCCCGGCCCGACCTCACCCCGCACCGACCTCACCCCGGCCCGACCTCACCCCGACCCGACCTCACCCGGGTCCGATCTCACCCTGGCCCTCACCCTGGCCCAATCACCCCGGCCCGACCTCACTCCAGCCCGACCTCACCCCGACCTCACCCGGGCCCGACCTCACCCCGCCCCGACCTCACCCCACACCGACCTCACCCCGGCCCGACCTCACCCCGCCCCGACCTCACCCCACACCGACCTCACCCCGCCCCGACCTCACCCGGGCCCGACCTCACCCCGCCCCGACCTCACCCCACACCGACCTCGCCCCGGCCCGACCTCACCCCGCCCCGACCTCACCCCGGCACTACCTCACCCCGCACCGACCTCACCCCGGCCCGACCTCACCCCGCCCCGACCTCACCCCGGCCCGAGCTCACCCCGGCCCGAGCTCACCCCGGTCCGACCTCACCCCGCCCCGACCTCACCCCGCACCGACCTCGCCCCGGCCCGACCTCACCCCGGTCCGACCTCACCCCGCACCGACCTCACCCCGCCCCGACCTCACCCCGGCCCGACCTCGCCCCGGCCCGACCTCACCCTGCCCCGACCTCACCCCGCACCGACCTCACACTGGCCCGACCTCGCCCCGGTCCGACCTCATCCCGGCCCGACCTCACCCCAACCTCACCCCAGCCCGACCGCACCCCAGCCCGACCTCACCCCGACCACGCCCCTCCCCGACCGGACCCCGGCCCGACCTCACTCCGACCTCACCACGGCCTGACCTCACCCCGGCCCGACCTCACCCTGACCTCGCCCCGCCCCGACCTCACCCCGCCCCGACCTCACCTCGACCTCACACCGGCCCGACCTCACCCCGACCTCGCCCCACCCCGACCACACCCCGCCCCGACCTCACCCCAACCTCACCCCGGCCCGACCTCACTCCGACCCGACCTCACCCCGACCCGACCTCACCCCGACCTCACCCCGGCCCGACCTCACTCCGACCTGACCTCACCCCGGCCTGACCTCACCCCGACCTGACCTCACCCCAACCTCACCCCGGCCTGACCGCACCCCAACCTCACCCCGGCCCGACCTCACTCCGACCCGACCTCACCCCGACCCGACCTCACCCCGACCTCACCCCGGCCCGACCTCACTCCGACCTGACCTCACCCCGGCCTGACCTCACCCCGACCTGACCTCACCCCGACCTCACCCCGCCCCGACCTCACCCCGGCCCGAGCTCACCCCGGCCCGAGCTCACCCCGGCCCGAGCTCACCCCGGTCCGACCTCACCCCGCCCCGACCTCACCCCGCACCGACCTCACCCCGGCCCGACCTCGCCCCGGTCCGACCTCGCCCCGGCCCGACCTCGCCCCGGCCCGACCTCGCCCCGGTCCGACCTCACCCCGGCCCGACCTCACCCTGCCCCGACCTCACCCCGCACCGACCTCACACTGGCCCGACCTCGCCCCGGTCCGACCTCACCCCAGCCCGACCGCACCCCAGCCCGACCTCACCCCGACCACGCCCCTCCCCGACCGGACCCCGGCCCGACCTCACTCCGACCTCACCACGGCCTGACTTCACCCCGGCCCGACCTCACCCTGACCTCGCCCCGCCCCGACCTCACCCCGCCCCGACCTCACCTCGACCTCACCCCGGCCCGACCTCACCCCGACCTCGCCCCACCCCGACCACACCCCGCCCCGACCTCACCCCAACCTCACCCCGGCCCGACCTCACTCCGACCCGACCTCACTCCGACCCGACCTCACCCCGACCTCACCCCGGCCCGACCTCACTCCGACCTGACCTCACCCCGGCCTGACCTCACCCCGACCTGACCTCACCCCAACCTCACCCCGGCCTGACCGCACCCCAACCTCACCCCGGCCCGACCTCACCCCAGCCCGACCTCATCCCGATCTCACCCCGGCCTGACCTCACCCCGGCCCGACCTCACCCCGGCCCGACCTCACCCCGACATCGCCCCGCCCCAACCTCACCCCAGCCCGACCTCATCCTGACCTCACCCCGGCCCGACCTCACCCTGACCTCACCCCGGCCCGACCTCACCCCGGCCCGACCTCACCCCGACATCGCCCCGCCCCAACCTCACCCCAGCCCGACCTCATCCTGACCTCACCCCGGCCTGACCTCACCCCGGCCCGACCTCACCCCGGCCCGACCTCACCCCGACATCGCCCCGCCCCAACCTCACCCCAGCCCGACCTCATCCTGACCTCACCCCGGCCCGACCTCACCCTGACCTCACCCCGGCCCGACCTCACCCCGGCCCGACCTCACCCCGACCTCACCACGGCCCGACCTCACCCCGACCTCACCCCGGCCCGACCTCTCCCCGACCTCGCCCCGGCCTGACCTCACCCCGACTCAACCCGGCCCTCACCCTGGCCAGACCTCACCCCGGCCTGACCTCACCCAGGCCCGACTTCACCCCGGACTGACCTCACCCCGGCCCGACCTCACCCCGATCTCGCCCCGGCCCCAACTCACTCCGACCTCACCCCGGCCCGACCTCACCCCGACCCGACCTCACCCCGGCCCGACCTCACCCCGACCTCACCCCGGCCCGACCTCACCCTGAACTCGCCCCGGCCCGACCTCAACCCGGCCCGACCTCACCCCGACCTTATCCCGACACGACATCACCCCGGCCCTCACCCCGGCCCGACCTCAACCCGGCCCTCACCCCGGCCCGACCTCACCTCGACCTCACCCCGGCCCGACCTCAACCCGGCCCTCACCCTGGCCCGACCTCACCCCGGCCCGACCTCACCCCGGCCCGATCTCACCCCGGCCCGACCTCACCCTGGTCTGATCTCACCCCGGCCCTCACCCCGGCCCGATCACCCCGCCCCGACCTCACCCTGGTCTGATCTCACCCCGGCCCTCACCTCGGCCCGATCACCCCGCCCCGAACTCGCCCCAGCCCGACCTCACCCCGACCTCACCCGGGACCGACCTCACCCGGGACCGACCTCACCCCGCCCCGACCTCACCCCGCCCCGGCCCTCACCCCGCACCGACCTCACCCCGGCCCGAGCTCACCCCGGCCCGAGCTCACCCCGGTCTGAGGATGTTTCCAGTAAAGTGGACAAAGGAGAACCAGTTGATGTGGTATATTTGGACTTTCAGAAGGCTTTCGACAAGGTCCCACACAAGAGATTAATGTGCAAAGTTAAAGCACATGGGATTGGGGGTAGTGTGTTGACGTGGATTGAGAACTGGTTGTCAGACAGGAAGCAAAGAGTAGGAGTAAACGGGTACTTTTACTCGCAAGGCTCTGTGCTGGGGCCCCAGCTGTTTACATTGTACATTAATGATTTAGACGAGGGGATTAAATGCAGTATCTCCAAATTTGCGGATGACACTAAGTTGGGTGGCAGTGTGAGCTGCGAGGAGGATGCTATGAGGCTGCAGAGTGACTTGGATAGGTTAGGTGAGTGGGCAAATGCATGACAGATGAAGTATAATGTGGATAAATGTGAGGTTATCCACTTTGGTGGTAAAAACAGAGAGACAGACTATTATCTGAATGGTGACAGATTAGGAAAAGGGAAGGTGCAACGAGACCTGGGTGTCATGGTACATCAGTCATTGAAGGTTGGCATGCAGGTACAGCAGGCGGTTAAGAAAGCAAATGGCATGTTGGCCTTCATAGCAAGGGGATTTGAGTACAGGGGCAGGGAGGTGTTGCTACAGTTGTACAGGGCCTTGGTGAGGCCACACCTGGAGTATTGTGTACAGTTTTGGTCTCCTAACTTGAGGAAGGACATTCTTGCTATTGAGGGAGTGCAGCGAAGGTTCACCAGACTGATTCCCGGGATGGCGGGACTGACCTATCAAGAAAGACTGGATCAACTGGGCTTGTATTCACTGGAGTTCAGAAGAATGAGAGGGGACCTCATAGAAACGTTTAAAATTCTGACGGGTTTAGACAGGTTAGATGCAGGAAGAATGTTCCCAATGTTGGGGAAGTCCAGAACCAGGGGTCACAGTCTGAGGATAAGGGGTAAGCCATTTAGGACCGAGATGAGGAGAAACTTCTTCACCCAGAGAGTGGTGAACCTGTGGAATTCTCTACCACAGAAAGTAGTTGAGGCCAATTCACTAAATATATTCAAAAGGGAGTTAGATGAAGTCCTTACTACTCGGGGGATCAAGGGTTATGGCGAGAAAGCAAGAAGGGGGTACTGAAGTTTCATGTTCAGCCATGAACTCATTGAATGGCGGTGCAGGCTAGAAGGGCTGAATGGCCTGCTCCTGCACCTATTTTCTATGTTTCTATGTTTCTATGTTTCACCCCGGCCCGATCTCACCCCGCACCGATCTCACCCCGGCCCGACCTCACCCCGGCCCGAGCTCACCCCGGTCCGACCTCACCCCGCCCCGACCTCACCCCGGCCCGACCTCACCCCGGTCCGACCTCACCCCGCCCCGTCCTCACCCCGGCCCGAGCTCACCCCGGCCCGAGCTCACCCCGGCCCGACCTCACCCCGGCCCGACCTCACCCCGCACCGACCTCACCCCGGCCCGATCTCACCCCGGTCCGACCTCACCCCGCCCCGTCCTCACCCCGGCCCGAGCTCACCCCGGTCCGACCTCACCCCGCACCGACCTCACCCCGGCCCGACCTCACCCCGCACCGACCTCACCCCGGCCCGATCTCACCCCGGTCCGACCTCACCCCGCACCGACCTCACCCCGGCCCGAGCTCACCCCGGCCCGAGCTCACCCCGGCCCGACCTCACCCCGGCCCGACCTCACCCCGGCCCGACCTCACCCCGCACCGACCTCACCCCGGCCCGACCTCACCCCGGCCCGAGCTCACCCCGGTCCGACCTCACCCCGCCCCGACCTCACCCCGCCCCGACCTCACCTCGACCTCACACCGGCCCGACCTCACCCCGACCTCGCCCCACCCCGACCACACCCCGCCCCGACCTCACCCCAACCTCACCCCGGCCCGACCTCACTCCGACCCGACCTCACCCCGACCCGACCTCACCCCGACCTCACCCCGGCCCGACCTCACTCCGACCTGACCTCACCCCGGCCTGACCTCACCCCGACCTGACCTCACCCCAACCTCACCCCGGCCTGACCGCACCCCAACCTCACCCCGGCCCGACCTCACTCCGACCCGACCTCACCCCGACCCGACCTCACCCCGACCTCACCCCGGCCCGACCTCACTCCGACCTGACCTCACCCCGGCCTGACCTCACCCCGACCTGACCTCACCCCGACCTCACCCCGCCCCGACCTCACCCCGGCCCGAGCTCACCCCGGCCCGAGCTCACCCCGGCCCGAGCTCACCCCGGTCCGACCTCACCCCGCCCCGACCTCACCCCGCACCGACCTCACCCCGGCCCGACCTCGCCCCGGTCCGACCTCGCCCCGGCCCGACCTCGCCCCGGCCCGACCTCGCCCCGGTCCGACCTCACCCCGGCCCGACCTCACCCTGCCCCGACCTCACCCCGCACCGACCTCACACTGGCCCGACCTCGCCCCGGTCCGACCTCACCCCAGCCCGACCGCACCCCAGCCCGACCTCACCCCGACCACGCCCCTCCCCGACCGGACCCCGGCCCGACCTCACTCCGACCTCACCACGGCCTGACTTCACCCCGGCCCGACCTCACCCTGACCTCGCCCCGCCCCGACCTCACCCCGCCCCGACCTCACCTCGACCTCACCCCGGCCCGACCTCACCCCGACCTCGCCCCACCCCGACCACACCCCGCCCCGACCTCACCCCAACCTCACCCCGGCCCGACCTCACTCCGACCCGACCTCACTCCGACCCGACCTCACCCCGACCTCACCCCGGCCCGACCTCACTCCGACCTGACCTCACCCCGGCCTGACCTCACCCCGACCTGACCTCACCCCAACCTCACCCCGGCCTGACCGCACCCCAACCTCACCCCGGCCCGACCTCACCCCAGCCCGACCTCATCCCGATCTCACCCCGGCCTGACCTCACCCCGGCCCGACCTCACCCCGGCCCGACCTCACCCCGACATCGCCCCGCCCCAACCTCACCCCAGCCCGACCTCATCCTGACCTCACCCCGGCCCGACCTCACCCTGACCTCACCCCGGCCCGACCTCACCCCGGCCCGACCTCACCCCGACATCGCCCCGCCCCAACCTCACCCCAGCCCGACCTCATCCTGACCTCACCCCGGCCTGACCTCACCCCGGCCCGACCTCACCCCGGCCCGACCTCACCCCGACATCGCCCCGCCCCAACCTCACCCCAGCCCGACCTCATCCTGACCTCACCCCGGCCCGACCTCACCCTGACCTCACCCCGGCCCGACCTCACCCCGGCCCGACCTCACCCCGACCTCACCACGGCCCGACCTCACCCCGACCTCACCCCGGCCCGACCTCTCCCCGACCTCGCCCCGGCCTGACCTCACCCCGACTCAACCCGGCCCTCACCCTGGCCAGACCTCACCCCGGCCTGACCTCACCCAGGCCCGACTTCACCCCGGACTGACCTCACCCCGGCCCGACCTCACCCCGATCTCGCCCCGGCCCCAACTCACTCCGACCTCACCCCGGCCCGACCTCACCCCGACCCGACCTCACCCCGGCCCGACCTCACCCCGACCTCACCCCGGCCCGACCTCACCCTGAACTCGCCCCGGCCCGACCTCAACCCGGCCCGACCTCACCCCGACCTTATCCCGACACGACATCACCCCGGCCCTCACCCCGGCCCGACCTCAACCCGGCCCTCACCCCGGCCCGACCTCACCTCGACCTCACCCCGGCCCGACCTCAACCCGGCCCTCACCCTGGCCCGACCTCACCCCGGCCCGACCTCACCCCGGCCCGATCTCACCCCGGCCCGACCTCACCCTGGTCTGATCTCACCCCGGCCCTCACCCCGGCCCGATCACCCCGCCCCGACCTCACCCTGGTCTGATCTCACCCCGGCCCTCACCTCGGCCCGATCACCCCGCCCCGAACTCGCCCCAGCCCGACCTCACCCCGACCTCACCCGGGACCGACCTCACCCGGGACCGACCTCACCCCGCCCCGACCTCACCCCGCCCCGGCCCTCACCCCGCACCGACCTCACCCCGGCCCGAGCTCACCCCGGCCCGAGCTCACCCCGGTCTGAGGATGTTTCCAGTAAAGTGGACAAAGGAGAACCAGTTGATGTGGTATATTTGGACTTTCAGAAGGCTTTCGACAAGGTCCCACACAAGAGATTAATGTGCAAAGTTAAAGCACATGGGATTGGGGGTAGTGTGTTGACGTGGATTGAGAACTGGTTGTCAGACAGGAAGCAAAGAGTAGGAGTAAACGGGTACTTTTACTCGCAAGGCTCTGTGCTGGGGCCCCAGCTGTTTACATTGTACATTAATGATTTAGACGAGGGGATTAAATGCAGTATCTCCAAATTTGCGGATGACACTAAGTTGGGTGGCAGTGTGAGCTGCGAGGAGGATGCTATGAGGCTGCAGAGTGACTTGGATAGGTTAGGTGAGTGGGCAAATGCATGACAGATGAAGTATAATGTGGATAAATGTGAGGTTATCCACTTTGGTGGTAAAAACAGAGAGACAGACTATTATCTGAATGGTGACAGATTAGGAAAAGGGAAGGTGCAACGAGACCTGGGTGTCATGGTACATCAGTCATTGAAGGTTGGCATGCAGGTACAGCAGGCGGTTAAGAAAGCAAATGGCATGTTGGCCTTCATAGCAAGGGGATTTGAGTACAGGGGCAGGGAGGTGTTGCTACAGTTGTACAGGGCCTTGGTGAGGCCACACCTGGAGTATTGTGTACAGTTTTGGTCTCCTAACTTGAGGAAGGACATTCTTGCTATTGAGGGAGTGCAGCGAAGGTTCACCAGACTGATTCCCGGGATGGCGGGACTGACCTATCAAGAAAGACTGGATCAACTGGGCTTGTATTCACTGGAGTTCAGAAGAATGAGAGGGGACCTCATAGAAACGTTTAAAATTCTGACGGGTTTAGACAGGTTAGATGCAGGAAGAATGTTCCCAATGTTGGGGAAGTCCAGAACCAGGGGTCACAGTCTGAGGATAAGGGGTAAGCCATTTAGGACCGAGATGAGGAGAAACTTCTTCACCCAGAGAGTGGTGAACCTGTGGAATTCTCTACCACAGAAAGTAGTTGAGGCCAATTCACTAAATATATTCAAAAGGGAGTTAGATGAAGTCCTTACTACTCGGGGGATCAAGGGTTATGGCGAGAAAGCAAGAAGGGGGTACTGAAGTTTCATGTTCAGCCATGAACTCATTGAATGGCGGTGCAGGCTAGAAGGGCTGAATGGCCTGCTCCTGCACCTATTTTCTATGTTTCTATGTTTCTATGTTTCACCCCGGCCCGATCTCACCCCGCACCGATCTCACCCCGGCCCGACCTCACCCCGGCCCGAGCTCACCCCGGTCCGACCTCACCCCGCCCCGACCTCACCCCGGCCCGACCTCACCCCGGTCCGACCTCACCCCGCCCCGTCCTCACCCCGGCCCGAGCTCACCCCGGCCCGAGCTCACCCCGGCCCGACCTCACCCCGGCCCGACCTCACCCCGCACCGACCTCACCCCGGCCCGATCTCACCCCGGTCCGACCTCACCCCGCCCCGTCCTCACCCCGGCCCGAGCTCACCCCGGTCCGACCTCACCCCGCACCGACCTCACCCCGGCCCGACCTCACCCCGCACCGACCTCACCCCGGCCCGATCTCACCCCGGTCCGACCTCACCCCGCACCGACCTCACCCCGGCCCGAGCTCACCCCGGCCCGAGCTCACCCCGGCCCGACCTCACCCCGGCCCGACCTCACCCCGGCCCGAGCTCACCCCGGTCCGACCTCACCCCGCCCCGACCTCACCCCGCACCGACCTCACCCCGGCCCGACCTCACCCCGCACCGACCTCACCCCGGCCCGAGCTCACCCCGGTCCGACCTCACCCCGCCCCGACCTCACCCCGGCCCGACCTCACCCCGGCCCGAGCTCACCCCGGTCCGACCTCACCCCGGCCCGACCTCACCCCGCCCCGACCTCACCCCGCTCCGACCTCACCCCGCCCCGACCTCACCCCACACCGACCTCACCCCGGCCCGAGCTCACCCCGGTCCGACCTCACCCCGGCCCGACCTCACCCCGGCCCGAGCTCACCCCGGCCTGACCTCACCCCACCCCGACCTCACCCCGGCCCGACATCACCCGGCCCCGACCTCACCCCAGCCCGACCTCGCCCTGGTCCGATCTCACCCCGACCTCATCCCGGCCCGACATCACCCCGCCCCGACCTCACCCCGACCTGACCTCACCCCGGCCCGGCCTCGCCCCGGTCCGACCTCACCCCGGCCCGACATCACCCTGCCCCGACCTCACCCCGCACCGACCTCATCCCGGCCCGACCTCGCCCCGGTCCGACCTCACCCCGGCCCAACCTCACCGCGGCCCGACCTCACCCCAACCTCACTCCGGCCCGACCTCACCCCGCCCCGACCTCACCCCGGCCCGACCTCACCCCGACCTCACCCCGGCCCGACCGCACCCCGGCCCGACCTCACCCCGACCACGCCCCGCCCCGACCGGACCCCGGCCCGACCTCACTCCGACCTCACCACGGCCTGACCTCACCCCGGCCCGACCTCACCCCAACCTCGCCCTGCCCCGACCTCACCCTGGCTCGACCTCACCCTAAACTCGCCCCGCCCCGACCTCACCCCGCCCCGACCTCACCCCGACCTCACCCCGGCCCGTCCTCACCCCAACCTCGCCCCGCCCCTACCACACCCCACCCCGACCTCACCCCGACCTCACCCCGGCCCGACCTCACCCCGGCCCGACCTCACCCCGGCCTGACCTCACCATGACCTGACCTCACCCCAACCTCACCCCGGCCCGACCACACTCCGACCCGACCTCACCCCGGCCCGACCTCACCCCGGCCCAACCTCACTCCGACCCGACCTCACCCCGGCCTGACCTCACCCCGACTTGACCTCACCCCAACCTCACCCCGGCCTGACCTCACCCCGACCTCATCCCGGCCCAACCTCACTCCGACCTGACCTCACCCCGGCCTGACCTCACCCCGACTTGACCTCACCCCAACCTCACCCCAGCCTGACCTCACCCCGACCTCAACCCGGCCCGACCTCACCCTGAACTCACCCCGGCCCGACCTCACCCCGGCCCGACCTCACCCTGACCTCGCCCCGG
Source organism: Pristiophorus japonicus (assembly GCF_044704955.1). Lineage (NCBI taxonomy): Eukaryota > Metazoa > Chordata > Chondrichthyes > Pristiophoridae > Pristiophorus > Pristiophorus japonicus. Next base: position 67,053,567 of record NC_091979.1, read on the forward strand.
CCCGACCTCACCCCGGCCCGACCTCACCCCGACCCGACCTCAACCCGGCCCGACCTCACCCCAACCTCACCACGGCCCGACCTCACCCCGGCCCGACTTCACCCCAGATTGACCTCACCCCGGCCCGACCTCACCCCGCCCCGACCTCACCCCGCCCCGACCTCATCCCGACCTCACCCCAGCCCGACCTCACCCCAGCCCGACCTCACCCCGATCTCGCCCCGCCCCGACTTCACCCCGGCCCGACCTCACCCCGACCTCGCCCCACCCCGACCTCACCCCGGCCCGACCTCACCCCGACTTCACCCCGGCCCGACCTCACCCTGACCTCACCCCGGCCCGACCTCACCCCGACCTCACCCCGGCCCGACCTCACCCCGACCTCACCCCGCCCCGACCTCACCCCGATCTCGCCCCGCCCCGACTTCACCCCGGCCCGACCTCACCCCGACCTCGCCCCACCCCGACCTCACCCCGCCCCGACCTCACCCCGACCCGACCTCACCCCGACCCCGCCCCGCCCCGACCTCACCCCGGCCCGACCTCACCCTGACCTCGCCGCGGCCCGACCTCACCCCGCCCCGACCTCACCCCGACCCGACCTCAACCCGGCCCGACCTCACCCCGACCTCACCCCGGCCCGTCCTCACCCCGGCCCGACCTCACCCCGACCTCACCCCGGCCCGACCTCACCCCGGCCCGACCTCACCCCGGCCTGACCTCACCACGACCTGACCTCACCCCAACCTCACCCCGGCCCGACCACACTCCGACCCGACCTCACCCCGGCCCGACCTCACCCCGGCCCAACCTCACTCCGACCTGACCTCACCCCGGCCTGACCTCACCCCGACTTGACCTCACCCCAACCTCACCCCAGCCTGACCTCACCCCGACCTCAACCCGGCCCGACCTCACCCTGAACTCACCCCGGCCCGACCTCACCCCGGCCCGACCTCACCCTGACCTCGCCCCGGCCCGACCTCACCCCGGCCCGACCTCACCCCGACCCGACCTCAACCCGGCCCGACCTCACCCCGACCTCACCACGGCCCGACCTCAACCCGGCCCGACTTCACCCCAGACTGACCTCACCCCGGCCCGACCTCACCCCGCCCCGACCTCACCCCGCCCCGACCTCACCCCGACCTCGCCCCGCCCCGACCTCACCCCGGCCCGACCTCACCCCGACCTCGCCCCACCCCGACCTCACCCCGCCCCGACCTCACCCCGACTTCACCCCGGCCCGACCTCACCCTGACCTCACCCTGGCCCGACCTCACCCCGGCCCGACCTCACCGCGACCTCACCACGGCCCGACCTCACCCCGACCTCACCCCGGCCCGACCTCACCCCGGCCCGACCTACCCCGACCTCACCCCGGCCCGACCTCACCCCGGCCCGACCTACCCCGACCTCACCCCGGCCCGACTTCACCCCAGACTGACCTCACCCCGGCCCAACCTCATTCCGACCCGACCTCACCCCGACCCGACCTCACCCCGACCTCACCCCGGCCCGACCTCACTCCGAACCGACCTCACCCCGGCCCGACCTCACCCCGACTTGACCTCACCCCAACCTCACCCCGGCCTGACCTCACCCCAACCTCACCCAGGCCCGACCTCACCCCGACCCGACCTCACCCCGACCTCACCCCGGCCCGACCTCACTCCGACCCGACCTCACCCCGGCCTGACCTCACCCCGAGTTGACCTCACCCCAACCTCACCCCGGCCTGACCTCACCCCAACCTCACCCAGGACCGACCTCACCCCGACCTCACCCCGGCTTGACCTCACTCCGACCCGACCTCACCCCGACCTCGCCCCGTCCCGACCTCACACCGGTCTGACCTCACCCTGACCTCACCCCGGCCTGACCTCACCCCGACCTCACCCCGGCCCGACCTCACCCCGGCCTAACCTCACCCCAACATCACCCCGGCCCGACCTCACCCCGACCTCACCCACCCCGGTCCGACCTCACCCCGACCTCACCCCGGCCCGACCTCACCCCGACCTCACCCCGGCCCGACCTCACCCAGACCTCACCCCGGCCCGACTTCACCCCAGACTGACCTCACCCCGGCCCAACCTCACCCCGCCCCGACCTCACCCCGCCCCGATCTCATCCCGACCTCACCCCAGCCCGACCTCACCCCACAACGACCTCACCCTGACCTCGCCCCGCCCTGACCACACCCGCGCCGACCTCACCCCGACTTCACCCCAGCCCGACCTCACCCCGGCCCGACCTCACCCCGGCCCGACCTCACCACGACCTGACCTTACCCCAACCTCACCCCGGCCCGACCTCACTCCGACCCGACCTCACCCCGACCCGACCTCACCCCGACCTCACCCTGGCTTGACCTCACTCCGACCCGACCTCACCCGGACCTCGCCCCGTCCCGACCTCACCCCGGTCTGACCTCACCCTGACCTCACCCCGGCCTGACCTCACCCCGACCTCACCCCGGCCCGACCTCACCCCGGCCTGACCTCACCCCGACCTCACCCACCTCGGTCCGACCTCACCCCGACCTCACCCCGGCCCGACCTCACCCCGACCTCACCCTGGCTTGACCTCACTCCGACCCGACCTCACCCGGACCTCGCCCCGTCCCGACCTCACCCCGGTCTGACCTCACCCTGACCTCACCCCGGCCTGACCTCACCCCGACCTCACCCCGGCCCGACCTCACCCCGGCCTGACCTCACCCCGACCTCACCCACCTCGGTCCGACCTCACCCCGACCTCACCCCGACCCGACCTCACCCCGACCTCACCCTGGCTTGACCTCACTCCGACCCGACCTCACCCGGACCTCGCCCCGTCCCGACCTCACCCCGGTCTGACCTCACCCTGACCTCACCCCGGCCTGACCTCACCCCGACCTCACCCCGGCCCGACCTCACCCCGGCCTGACCTCACCCCGACCTCACCCACCTCGGTCCGACCTCACCCCGACCTCACCCCGGCCCGACCTCACCCCGACCTCACCCCGCCCCGACCTCACCCCGACCTCACCCCAGCCCGACCTCACCCCAGCCCGACCTCACCCCGGCCCTCACACCGGCCCGACCTCACCCCGGCCCGACCTCACCCCGGCCCGACCTCACTCCGACCCGGCCTCACCCCGACCCGACCTCACCCCGACCTCACCCCGGCCCGACCTCACTCCGACCCGACCTCACCCCGGCCCGACCTCACCCCGACTTGACCTCACCCCAACCTCAACCCGGCCTGACCTCACCCCAACCTCACCCAGGCCCAACCTCACCCCGACCCGACCTCACCCCGACCTCACCCCGGTCCGACCTCACTCCGACCCGACCTCACCCCGGCTTGACCTCACCCCGACTTGACCTCACCCCAACCTCACCCCGGGCTGACCTCACCCCAACCTCACCCAGGCCCGACCTCACCCCGACCTCACCCCGGCTTGACCTCACTCCGACCCGACCTCACCCCGACCTCGCCCCGTCCCGACCTCACCCCGGTCTGACCTCACCCTGACCTCACCCCGGCCTGACCTCATCCCGACCCCACCCCAGCCCAACCTCACCCCGGCCTGACCTCACCCCAACCTCACCTCGGCCCGACCTCACCCACCCCGGCCCGACCTCACCCCGACCTCACCCCGGCCCGACCTCACCCAGACCTCACCCCGGCCCGACCTCACCCCGACCTCGCCCCGCCCTGACCACACCCGCGCCGACCTCACCCCAACTTCACCCCAGCCCGACCTCACCCCGGCCCGACCTCACCCCGGCCCTCACCCCGGCCCGACCTCACCCCGGCCCGACCTCACCCCGGCCTGACCTCACCACGACCTGACCTTACCCCAACCTCACTCCGGCCCGACCTCACTCCGACCCGACCTCACCCCGACCCGACCTCACCCCGACCTCACCCCGGCCCAACCTCACTCCGACCCGACCTCACCCCGGCCTGACCTCACCCCAACCTGACCTCACCCCAACCTCACCCCGGCCTGACCTCACCCCAACATCACCCCGGCCTGACCTCACCACGACCTGACCTTACCCCAACCTCACTCCGGCCCGACCTCACTCCGACCCGACCTCACCCCGACCCGACCTCACCCCGACCTCACCCCGGCCCAACCTCACTCCGACCCGACCTCACCCCGGCCTGACCTCACCCCAACCTGACCTCACCCCAACCTCACCCCGGCCTGACCTCACCCCAACATCACCCCGGCCCGACCTCACCCCGACCTCACCCCGGCCCGACCTCACCCTGAACTCACCCCGGCCCGACCTCACCCCGGCCCGACCTCACCCCGACCTCGCCCCGGCCCGACCTCACCCCGGCTCGACCTCACCCCGACCCGACCTCACCCCGGCCCGACCTCACCCCGACCTCACCACGGCCCGACCTCACCCCGGCCCGACCTCACCCCGACCTCGCCCCGCCCCGACCTCACCCCGGCCCGACCTTACCCCGACCTCGCCCCGCCCCGACCTCACCCCGCCCCGACCTCACCCCGACCTCACCCCGGCCCGACCTCACCCCACCCCGACCTCACCCCGACCTCACCCCGGCCCGACCTCACCCCGACCTCACCCCGGCCCGACCTCACCCCGGCCCGACCTCACCCCGACCTCACCCCGGCCCGAACTCACCCCGCTAGACCTCACCCCGACCTCACCCCGGCCCGACCTCACCCCGACCTCACCCCGGCCTGACCTCACCCCGGCCCGACTTCACCCCAGACTGACCTCACCCTGGCCCGACCTCACCCCAGCCCGACTTCGCCCTGGCCCTCAACGGCCCAACATCGCCTCCTCCCCTTACCTCAACCGCCCGACCCCACCTACCTCAGCCCAGGCAAAGACATACCAAAATATGGAAATACATGGAATCCGGAACGGCCTCAGTCCTGGGGTTTCCGGATTTTGTCACACCTGTATCCGTTTTCTGTGGGAGCCCTGACCCTTGAGTCCACATGCCTTACAATAACGATGCCCCCTTTTTCTTGCCATCTTGCCCCCTCTCCAACTGCTACCCACACTTGTGTTGCTTTGTGCTTACAGATGACGAGCCAGATAAGCCGCAGCCTTTCACGTCACACGAAGGGGAGGATGAGGAGGACATGGAGACGAGTGTGGCCACAGAGCAGGAGCCATCCTCAGTGCCAGCGAGTGGGGAGACCAGCTCAGTGAAGGACACCACCACGTTCCTGTGGTTCGCAGATCCGGACACTCCTGGCCCCAGTGGCCTGCAGCAACTCGCAATGCGAGGGGAAACTCGGGGGCCAGCTCAGAGACAGGCAGATGAGGACGTGGATTTGGAGGCGATGTCCAGGGAGTCCATGCAGATGCACCGTGACCTTATGGGTGCATTGGAGAGGGTGCCGCAGAGCGTGGCTGCACTTGCTGTGAGTGTGGCGGAGGCTGCCTCAAGAATTGCCCATGCCTCTCAGCAGTCTACTGAGCCCGTCCTTGCCCAGCTAAACCAGAAAGCGGTCTCAACGAGCATCAGTGTGGTCACAGAGGTGATGGCGCGTGCCATGGTTGACGTGGCAGCAGCCATGACATCACAAGCCGAAGCCACGTAAGGTCTTCGTAATGTCATGCACACATTGGTTGCTGGCATGCAATCTCAGGCTGCAGGTTTCAAGCGCAGACTGTGCTTATGCAGTCTTTGAGTGATGCCATGCAAGCAGTGACTGTTGCCATTCTCTCTGTTATCCCCACACGGACGGGGAACAGACGGTGCCGCAGCAGGTCAGCAATCTGCGATTGCATTTATTGCTCCTGATGCTTTGGCTCCACCCCGGAAGCGTGGCAGTGTGCCGCTGGAAATTGAACATAAGAACATAAGAAATAGGAACAGGAGTAGGCCATACAGCACTTCGAGCCTGCTCCGCCATTCAATAAGATCATGGCTGATCCGATCATGGACTCATCTCCACTTCCCCGCCCGCCCCCCATCACCCCTTACCCCATTATCGTTTAAGAAACTGTCTATTTCTGTCTTAAATTTATTCAATGTCCCAGCTTCCACAGCTCTCTGAGGCAAGAAATTCCATAGATTTACAACCCTCTGGGAGAAGAAATTTCTCCTCATCTCTGTTTTAAATGAGCGGCCCCTTATTCTGAGATCATGCCCTCTAGTTCTAGTCTCCCCCATCAGCAGAAACATCCTCTCTGCATCCACCTTGTCAAGCCCCCTCATAATCTTATACGTTTCTATAAGATCACCTCTCATTCTTCTGAATTCCAATGAGTAGAGGCCCAACCTACTCAATCTTTCCTCATAAGTCAACCCCCTCATCCTCAGGATCAACCTAGTGAACCTTCTCTGAACTGCCTCCACAGCAAGTATACCCTTTCGTAAATACGGAAACCAAAACTGCACGCAGTATTCCAGGTGTGGCCTCACCAATACCGTGTATAGCTGTAGCAAAACTTCCCTGCTTTTATACTCCATCCCCTTTGCAATTAAGGCCAAGATACCATTGGCCTTCCTGATCACTTGCTGTACCTGCATACTATCCTTTTGTGTTTCATGCACAAGTACCCGCAGGTCCCGCTGTACTGCGACACTTTGCAATCTTTCTCCATTTAAATAATAATTTGCTCTTTGATTTTTTTTCTGCCAAAGTGCATGACCTCACTTTTTCAACATTATACTCCATCTGCCAATTGAAGGTATTGTCCTTCTTCACAATGACAGCATTCTGGTTTCCCTCACTGCCATTCCGCCTCTGCACTCGACACGGCCTGCACACCAGCCATCTCACACTGCTGCCGCCCATCCTGAGACAGTGCAGTCAGCAGTCGGGCATTCCATGACTATAGCTGGTCCAGGGCGTCATCGTATGCCAGCTGTCCTGTCTCCCTCAGACATAGAGCAGCCCTCAAGCGGCCTTGCTGTAGGCACTGAGGCCACATTGAGAAGGAGCAATCAGCGTGGGAGGGGTGGGAAATGCCATCACAAGACACACTGAAGAAATGTGTCCCCATAGGGCGTTTGTACATATGTTCTGGATGATAATGATGTTTTGTGGTCTTTGAAGGGGCGACAGCTCCACTTTTTATTATTTGCGGGTGTGGGGTTTTTGGAGTTGTTTGAGGGATGTTAATAAATACAATGTTACTGTTACCATCTCCTTCAGCCTCTGGTGTATGACTGTGGACTTGTGACAGAAATGTGGCATTATCATGGCACAATGTGCGGTCATTATTAACTGCATCCATCAGCTCCCTCCATTTAAGCAAACTGCTGCCTTATGAGCCACTGCCAAATAGCCCTGGCACCACCAACATTGGCACGCTGCCTCCGCTGTGGCTGTTGCTGATCCTCGTCGTCCTACTGGATATTCGGGGCGTCGCCAGGCTCCTGTTCCTCTTCCTCCTCCTCATTCCCCTCCTCCTCTTCCTCCTGAGGTGGACCTGCAATCCCCACTGACAAGGCCTGGGCTTTCATGATGGCCAAGTTGTGCAGCATGCGGCACGCCGCAATGAATAGTGAGGCCTGGTGAGGGGAATATTGAAGGCTGCCTCCAGAGCAGTCCAGGCATCGGAATCGCTGCTTCAGCACCCCTATTGTCTGCTCTATGATGTTGCGGATGGCAGCATGACTCTCATTGTAGCTTTCCTCCGATTCTGTGGTGGGGTTGCGGAGGGTGGCCAGGCCGTATCCCTTGTCCCCGAGCAGCCAGCCTCGGCCTTCCCATGGTGACTGAAACAGTCGAGGCACAGTGCTCTCCCGTAGAATAAACGCATTATGTGGGCTTCCAGGATAGCGAGCATTGACTGTGAGGATACGCTGCATGTAGTCGCACACCAGCTGCACATTTAGGGAGTGGTATCCCTTTCTGTTTCTGAAGACCTCTGCATTTTGGAATGGTGCGCGCAAGGCCACGTGCATGCAGTCAACGGCTCCTTGAAATCTCGGGAAGCCCGCTATCGTGGCAAACCCACATGCGTGCTCATTCTGTTTCTCCACAGTCATTGGGAAGTTAATGAAGTCCATTCTGCATGTGTAGAGAATCTGTGTAATGTCGTGGATGCAGCGATGTGCTGCGAATTGTGAAACGCTGCATATGTCCACTGATGCAGCCTGGAAGGAGCCGGAGGCACAGAAGGTGAGTGTCACCGTGACCTTCACTGCGATGGGCAGTGCTGATGTGAGGCTGCAGGTCTGCCTGCAGGAGATGGCATATCTCGGTCAGGACCTCCTTTTGGAGCGCAGCCAGGTCCAGGTCTGAGCCGCCACCGGTAAACCCATGGGGGGAAAGGCCTCCTGCCCCGACGTCTAAGGGCTCTCCTCCTTCGGCCGGCGACATGGCCAACAGCTCTTCTCTCTTGACGCGCCTTACTAGAGCATGTACAATGCAACGCTGGCGACATAGTAATGCACCCATTAAAGTTTTCAAAATGACTTTTTCTCAAGGTGTACTGTTATGTCTGTCTGCCACTGCAAACTCGGAGGCTCATGCACCGTGCTCTGTGTAATCGTTGCACTGACTGTGACCTCCGAGGGAAGTGCTTCCTCATCATTTTAAGTGACCACCAGTTAACGACTGTGGAAGGTTGTACTGACTGTTATTTCCGACGTGTTTGGTGGTGATCGCTTAATGAGGCGGCTGCACCTAATTTAGCGAGCAGTGTGCAAGCGTGGGTGTTGCACCAGGACAGACATCATGATCGGAGTGATAGTCAGCAGCCAGACGCTAGCATTTTGCGCCCCCAGTAAACCTCAATTAGATTTTATGGCGGGGCGCTAAAAGCTGCATGCCCAGTCGGTAAGCTATTACGCGCACATTAAAGCCCCTTCTGACCGCTAACTGAGGTGCTAACTGAGGACTATCGAATTTCCACCCCATTGAGTTATGATGACTGAATAAACCAAATTATTTTTTAAAATTCCATTGGTTTGTAAGGCTCGCAAAGATATTTGGCTCAGGGCACAGGAAGATGCCAGGGTCTGGAGAAGCACAGGAAAAGGCGACAGCCAACTTCGTTTTGAATCGATGAAGGATATTGATACTGGACATTGGAATGTTTTAAAGCTTTTCTGATTGATTTTGAAAAGGCATTCATGTAAATATGTGTCTTGGAATCCTCGATTGATTTCGATGGGAGCAATTAGCATATGGACAATGCTCTAGGTTTCACTCAAACAACGGGGTCAGATTATCTTCATGGCCTGAATCAGAAAAACATTTATCTGCGAGCCGACGACCAAACACACCCATCAACAGTAAGAGGAAACCACATTAAATGTGTATTTCAGGAAGCGGGAAACAAAGATGAGGAGTCATCTTCAATCTCGCAGACTCGGCATATCTCCGGTGGTTAAATTACCGGTTGATGATGTGTGAATGTCAGCCATTCAGAAACCCAGCAACTGAAATGATGGTTGGAAGAGGGCTTTGTGACAAAAAGACTTTAAGACGGAAGGACATGGACAGGGAATCACATAGGGTGACACTCTCTCGCTCTCGAGGCCTGCGGTAGTCAGGTGAAGCCGGACGGAGACTGGTCATTCCCAGCTCTAGGGCCGACAATCCAAATCGGTGACGACCAGCCCGATTGGATGATTGTATGTTTCAACCAAATCTCCGTGGGGTTTTGTCTGTGTTTTGTTGGTTTTAATAAACTAATAGTTTTGGGTTGAGCTTAAACCGTTGTGTCATGTATATTTTATTCCTGTAAATTCCAGAGTCAAAGAACTGTAGTAAGGACAAGGAAAGCAAAAACCTTACAGGTTTAAGGTATTTTCTGGAATGTTTACTGATGTTTTAGGAATTAGGTTTGGGGATTACATAGAAACATAGAAAATAGGTGCAGGAGCAGGCCATTCAGCCCTTCTAGCCTGCATCGCCATTCAATGAGTTCATGGCTGAACATGAAACTTCAGTACCCACTTCCTGCTTTCTCGCCATACCCCTTGATACCCCGAGTAGTAAGGACTTCATCTAACTCCCTTTTGAATATATTTAGTAAATTGGCCTCAACTACTTTCTGTGGTAGAGAATTCCACAGGTTCACCACTCTCTGGGTGAAGAAGTTTCTCCTCATCTCGGTCATAAATGGCTTACCCCTTATCCTCAGACTGTGACCCCTGGTTCTGGACTTCCCCAACATTGGGAACATTCTTCCTGCATCTAACCTGTCTAAACCCGTCAGAATTTTAAACGTTTCTATGAGGTCCCCTCTCATTCTTCTGAACTCCAGTGAATACAAGCTCAGTTGATCCAGTCTTTCTTGATAGGTCAGTCCCACCATCCCGGGAATCAGTCTGGTGAATCTTCGCTGCACTCCCTCAATAGCATGAATGTCCTTCCTCAAGTTAGGAGACCAAAACTGTACACAATACTCCAGGTGTGGCCTCACCAAGGCCCTGTACAACTGTAGCAACACCTCCCTGCCCCGTACTCAAATCCCCTCGCTATGAAGGCCAACATGCCTATTGCTTTCTTAACCGCCTGCTGTACCTGCATGCCAACCTTCAATGACTGATGTACCATGACACCCAGGTCTCGTTGCACCTTCCCTTTTTCTAATCTGTCACCATTCAGATAATAGTCTGTCTCTCTGTTTTTACCACCAAAGTGGATAACCTCACATTTATCCACTTTGTACTTCATCTGCCATGCATTTGCCCACTCACCTAACCTATCCAAGTCACTCTGCAGCCTCATAGCATCCTCCTCGCAGCTCACACTGCCACCCAACTTAGTGTCATCCGCAAATTTGGAGATACTACATTTAATCCCCTCGTCTAAATCATTAATGTACAATGTAAACAGCTGGGGCCCCAGCACAGAACCTTGCGGTACCCCACTAGTCACTGCCTGCCATTCTGAAAAGTACCCATTTACTCCTACTCTTTGCTTCCTGTCTGACAACCAGTTCTCAATCCACGTCAACACACTACCCCCAATCCCATGTGCTTTAACTTTGCACATTAATCTCTTGTGTGGGACCTTGTCGAAAGCCTTCTGAAAGTCCAAATATACCACATCAACTGGTTCTCCTTTGTCCACTTTACTGGAAACATCCTCAAAAAATTCCAGAAGATTTGTCAAGCATGATTTCCCCTTCACAAATCCATGCTGGCTTGGACCTATCATGTCACCATTTTCCAAATGCGCTGCTATGACATCCTTATTAATTGATTCCATCACTTTACCCACTACTGAGGTCAGGCTGACCGGTCTATAATTCCCTGTTTTCTCTCTCCCTCCTTTTTTTAAAAGTGGGGTTACATTGGCTACCCTTCACTCGATAGGAACTGATCCAGAGTCAATGGAATGTTGGAAAATGACTGGCAATGCATCTGCTATTTCCAAGGCCACCTCCTTAAGTACTCTGGGATACAGTCCATCAGGCTCTGGGGATTTATCGGCCTTCAATCCCATCAATTTCCCCAACACAATTTCCCGACTAATAAAGATTTCCCTCAATTCCTCCTCCTTACTAAACCCTCTGACCCCTTTTATATCTGGAAGGTTGTTTGTGTCCTTCTTAGTGAATACCGAACCAAAGTACTTGTTCAATTGGTCTACCATTTCTTTGTTCCCCGTTATGACTTCCCCTGATTCTGACTGCAGGGGACCTCCATTTGTCTTTACTAACCTTTTTCTCTTTACATACCTATAGAAACTTTTGCAATCCGTCTTAATGTTCCCTGCAAGCTTCTTCTCGTACTCCATTTTCCCTGCTCTAATCAAACCCTTTGTCCTCCTCTGCTGAGTTCTAAATTTCTCCCAGTCCCCGGGTTCACTGCTATTTCTGGCCAATTTGTATGCCACTTCCTTGGCTTTAATACTATCCCTGATTTCCCTTGATAGCCACGGTTGAGCCACCTTCCCTTTTTTATTTTTACGCCAGACAGGAATGTACAATTGTTGTAATTCATCCATGCGGTCTCTAAATGTCTGCCATTGCCCATCCACAGTCAACCCCTTAAGTATCATTCGCCAATCTATCCTAGCCAATTCACGCCTCATACCTTCAAAGTTACCCTTCTTTAAGTTCTGGACCATGGTCTCTGAATTAACTGTTTCATTCTCCATCCTAATGCAGAATTCCACCATATTATGGTCACTCTTCCCCAAGGGGCCTCGCACAATGAGATTGCTAATTAATCCTCTCTCATTACACAACACCCAGTCTAAGATGGCCTCCCCCCTAGTTGGTTCCTCGACATATTGGTCTAGAAAACCATCCCTTATGCACTCCAGGAAATCCTCCTCCACCGTATTGCTTCCAGTTTGGTTCGCCCAATCTATGTGCATATTAAAGTCACCCATTATAACTGCTGCACCTTTATTGCATGCAACCCTAATTTCCTGTTTGATGCCCTCCCCAACATCACTACTACTGTTTGGAGGTCTGTACACAACTCCCACTAACGTTTTTTGCCCTTTGGTGTTCTGCAGCTCTACCCATATAGATTCCATATCATCCAAGCTAATGTCCTTCCTAGCTATTGCATTAATCTCCTCTTTAACCAGCAATGCATTTACTTTGTGAAAACTGCAAATTAGTGGCCTTGGTTATATCATTCTCTGTTAACCTGCTGTAAGTGAGCCTCCTTCCTCTAAGTCCAATCATTTGAAGCATTTGTCTTTCTTTCACCATACTCTCTCCCAATGGCAGTAATATCCCTCCGTTCAGTCTCTAACCATTAGCAATCTTTTACTCAAATAGTGTATTTACATGTTCAGTTCACGATTCCTCATAATCACTAAGCTGTCCTTGCTGCACATTTTTTTATTGCCCACACTTTTATTTGAACCACTTTCCATTAAAGAGTGCCAGAGGAAAATCTTCTCATTTTCAGAAAAAAATATTAAATCTCTTAACTATACCCCAACCTGCCCACTTCTGGGTTTAACGGAGGAGGGACAGGGGCAGGCAGCCAACCAGCTCCCAGGAGGCGGATTGGTCAATGAAATATTATAATGAGGCTGGGAGCCTCACATTTAACCTCCCTCACAGATTTAACCCTGGCCAACCGGGTTTCCCGGGCCTCGGGAAACCCGGCAGCTCAAGGGACAGCTTTGGGGAAAAGGTAAGTGCCCCTCACAGCACTGCTTGTGGGTCAGGAGCAGTAGGAGTGCTTCCACTCAGCCCGACTGGAAGCGAAGTCTGTCACTCAATCTGTCTTTCAGGCACGTTGCATGTGGAGAAACCATGATTTCCCGAAACTCCTCCCCGCTCCCTCCTCCCACCTCCGCTCAGAAAGCCCGCCCCTGTCAACAACGGGGCCCTAGTGTGACATCAGCACTTACAGGGCTACATGACATACATGACACAACTAAAGGATGCGGCCACTTAAAGGGAAACAATTTTGTCTCTTTGATCTACAGAAGCTTTTGAAATTTTTATTATGTTTTTACTTTTGTGCTGGAAACTGACAGTTCTTTTTTTAAGGTTTTGTTGTGAGATAAGAGGAAATCCACGGACAAAGGTGGTCATAGAAACTGCATTCTGCTCCACTCGGGTGCATCAAAGAGGTCTTTGAAAGTGTCACTTTTTTAAGTCATTAAATCAATTATCTTTTGTGTGCAATTGCAATTTTGTGCCAGTAGTGAACACTGGGAGTAAAATAATACTTCAGCTTAACGATCTGATTTTGGTCTACTACTTTCTGGTATATTTTCCCTCATTTTTTACCCTCGTCTTCTGCGTGCAGTCCTCTAGTGTACAAACGGGGCACACATACCGTGTTTTAATTTTTTTTCTCTGCCCCATTCAGCTCTTTAATTTTTTTGTGTGTTGGTGCAGTGTTCCGGGCGGCTGCAGGGTGGAAGTGCCGTTGGGTCGGGTTGGCCGCTGCTCCAGGTCATCAGTGCTGGTTTCCATACCGTTGCCGCCTCTTTAAGGCGGTAAAAAAAATAGGGGAAATTTCAGCCCCTTGGTCTCCAAGGATATACTTGCCTTAGATGGAGAGCAACAAAGGTTAACTAGATTCATCCCTGGGATGAAAGCGCTGTCCTACGGAGAGAGATTGAGTAGAATGGGTCTATATACGCTGGCGTTTAGAAGAATGAAAGGTGATCTCATTAAAATGTATATATTCTTATAGGGCTTGACAGGGTGGATGCTGAGAGGCTGTATCCCCTGCCTGGAGAGTCTAAAGACAGTCTCAGGGTAAGGAGGTCGACCATTTAGGACTGAGAGGAAGAGAAATTTCTTCACTCAGAGCATTCTGAAACCTTGGAATTCTCTATCCTAGAGGACCGTGGATGCTCAGTCAAAGAGCATATTCAAGACTGAGAGCGCTAGATTTTTGGGCATTAAGGGAATAAAGAGATCTTGGAGCCAAATTTGGTCAAGGCCTCCGCCTGTCCAAGTGCCACCCAAAGTGCCGCCGATGGCCGGCGAGGTACTGGACGGTACTTTGGGTGGGATATTCATCACCGGGGTCCCTCGAAGGTCGGCGGGCGTCCAATGAACAGCGTACGCCGCCAATCTGGGTGACAGCGGGCGGGAAGTCTCATTCTCGGCAGCAGAGGTGCTTGCTGTCCAAGTGCCACCGAGGATGGAGTCGGTCCCACAGAGCGTCGAACATCTGAAAAAAAAATCAGGAAAAAAATTTTTCAACTATCGGAAGACCTTCAGGGGACGCCATCCAGGTAAGTCGCTGTGGAAAAAAAAAAATGTTCACTAACCTTTTTTTCAGGATCTTCATACTTCATACCAGCCTCCAGCCAGCGTCCACCCCTGTTCTGGCGCCGACTCCCGCCGACTCCCACCCACATGAATATGGGAGCTCGGCGGGCGGGAGGTCAGTTGCGCCACTCGGCCGTCCGCTGACGTCAGCGGGCGGTTCCCGGCAGCTCTCCCCTCCCGCCCGCGTCGAAGGTGGCACTGGGCAGATCTTGCAGAGGAATGACGGTGGCAGTGGGCGGCAGTCGGCGGCAGTGGGCATTGAGTTGATCAAGTTCGGCTCCATCGGAATAGGGCGGGATAATGGAGTTGATGTAGAAGTATAGCCATGATCTTATTGAATGGCAGAGCAAACTCAAATGGCTGTATGGCCTACTCCTGCTCCTATTTCTTATCATCTTATAGAAACATATGTTGTTATTCAACTGGCCATTTTTCTTGAGCGAGCCTGAGCAATGCTGAAATGATATTTAATCAACCAGGAGTACCAGCCAAGCAGAACCTAGTCCTCACTTGACATTCACATATGCACATACATATGCATGCACACACACATTTTCCAGCAAGGCTCACGAGGTCCTTCCTCCTCCAATCCCAAAATCTGTGATGTCAATTGTTGCACATCCTACCACTGCACCAGCTAAAATTAGGTAACAGCACAGAGCTGGTACACTCCTGAGCTGGAATATTTCAATGCAATACCTGACAATACATTTATCTGTTGAGGCATCAGGACAGCTGATTTGGTCAAATATTGTATGTCACACATTTATGAAAATGACCTAAGAATGGATATAATTATCCATTGCAAGTAAGGGAAGCATGTTTTCTTTATAATAAGACAGCAAGCACTCTCTGTTACGAATGTGTTTTTTGCATTGTATTTCACTAAAATGTTTGAAATGAAATCAAAATCATTGCAATTTTAATCTTTGCTGTTGCTGCCCATCTCACCCGCTGTGCTCTATGTCTTCTCTGATGATTTAAAATGAATTAATTCGGGGAAAAACTTTAAAAAAAAATGAAAACAGTTAGAAATCGCCACTGCAGCTGTACACCAGAAGGCTGTCAAATGTTCATCTCACAGCTGCAACGTCTCCGTTTACGAGCCTCCCGCTGCAGATTTCTTCTGGCCCATGCCAGCCCGGTGTCATTAAATCCTTTCAACAGCCACAATTCAGTTACAGTATACAGATATATCATCTTTGTCACATGCTCCACTGTTCAGACAGTCATTACAGAACTGATGTGGATGGTTCTTTACCCATCATACAATGTACGTGATGGGCTTTATGCCACAACTATAAGATCATTTTCAGTGCAAGTGCCAGTTCATAAAATCTTACACTAAAGCTGCAAAGCAAATAAATAAACACATTTTTGAAACTGTTTGTGTCAATCACAGCTAACAGGATAATGGTATGGTAGACGGCCGTTCTGTGTTGCTGAGATACTTATGCTATAATTAAGCATGCCCTACTATTGAGTCAATTATCTCAATGCCTCTTTGAGTTTATCGTATAATGTTAACATTATAACAGATTAAATATCAATGTAAACACACAAGGAAAGCTGTGGAATTTAGATAGTTTCTAAAGATAGAAGTTACCAGTAATTTGGAGAAGAATATTTATTTATGTTGATTCACCAGTTTATGAAGTTAATTGATGTAAGTATGATATGCTATTACTAGTTTCGTTCTCATCCAGGCTAACATCCCCAGCATTGAAGCACTGACCACACTCGATCAGCTCCGCTGGGCAGGCCACATAGTTCGCGTACCAGACTCAAGACTCCCAAAGCAAGTGCTCTACTCGGAGCTCCTTCACGGCAAACGAGCCAAAGGTGGGCAGCGGAAACGCTACAAGGACATCTTCAAAGCCTCCCTGATAAAGTGCGACATCCCCACTGACACCTGGGAGTCCCTGGCCCAAGACTACCCTAAGTGGAGGAAGTGCATCCGAGAGGGCGCTGAGCACCTCGAGTCTCAACGCCGAGAGCATGCAGAAATCAAGCGCAGGCAGCGGAAAGAACGCGCGGCAAACCAATCCCACCCATACCTTCCTTCAACCCACCTGTGACAGAGTCTGTGGCTTTCGTATTGTACTGTTCAGGTACCAAAGAACTCATTTCAGGAGCAGAAGCAAGTCTTCCTCAATTCCGAGGGACTGCCTATGATGATGACTAGTTTCAGTTACAGATGTAATGATCTAGGGGTCTATTTAACTCCCAGTGAATTTCAGGCGGTCGGGGGCTCGAAGGCCCAGATTTCGGATTTTAGGCCCGGGGTATTTCAACTCCTGGGCCTCATCTGCATGCCACCAGTCAGCTGTCCGCCTGAAATGAATGGAAAACAGCAGCTGGCCGGTAGGCGGGAGTGGAGGTTTGGCCAGTCATGGGCCACCAGTTGGCACCAGGAACACTTGCCGGAAAGCAGGTATGTCACAGGGGCCGGGGAGGGGGCTTCGAGTTGCGAATTTCATGAGGGTCTTACAGAAGGGAAGGGGCGGATCCGGGACAAGGGAGGCCACAACGTTCTTGTGGAACCATTGGTATGTGCAAGTGAACTTGTGTTCCCTTTCGACCTGTTTTACAACAGCTGGAAGGTGGCTTGTTCAACTGTGAAGATTATTTTGTTTTGAGGGAATGGTGTCGGGATCAATATGTTGCTGCAGAGGGCTCTCTTCCATGAATTCCATTCCCTATTTCCCCTCATCTCCTCATGGTTATCACTGAGCACTGGCTGCTACAAACTCTGAACTTGCCACCAATTCCATTCTACCCTCCAGCCCCAGTCATTGTCTCAAGGTGAACCACACTGTTCACGAACTTGCCATTACATTCAACCCTAAACTGAGCTAACTGCCTATTTCCTCAACATCTCCTCCAGACCTTGCACCAAGAGATTGCAAGAACTCTTGGTCACTAAGGGAGCACCTCATAGGGTTAGGAGACTTTCTTTAAAGAAAAGCACTGTGGGTTGAGAAATGAATGGAAGACATTTATTATGTTTGGCATTAAATTCATCACTTTTATCACATTTGGCATTTAGGTCTGCAGTGTGGTTTCATAGCATTGCTATAAAAGTTGTCTCAATGGTTTCAATGTTCTTTTATGCAGGATTAAGGGAGTCTTCCTCGTCTGATGAGGACTGCTGATGATGCTCCTCCTCCTCCCAATGTAGGTCGCTCTGCAATACAACATTGTTTAATACGCAGCAGACCATGACAATGTATGATATGTTATCTGTCATAAGAACATAAGAAATAGGAGCAGGAGTAGGCCATTCGACTCCTCGAGCCTGATCCACCATTTAGTGAGATCATGGCTGATCATCTACCTCAACTCCACTTTTCTGCACTATACTCATATCCCTTGATCCCCTTAATATTCAAAAATCTATCAATCTCTGTCTTGAATATACTCAACGACTGAGCCTCCACAGTCCTCTCGGGTGGAGAATTCCAAAGGTCCATCACCAATGTCCTTATACACTACCATAAAGTCACACGAGGCACATTCTGCAGACAAGGCCACTCTGTGACCTGAATCTTTATTCACAGGACCAAGAAGTGATGACCCTGCGTGGGACCTCCCTTTATATACCTGGATGACCAGGTGAGGAGTGTCTCCCATAAGTTCACCCCCTGTGGTCAAGGTGTGCATTTCTTAGGTGTATACAGTATGCAGTGTTGTTTTGAAGGTTACAGTTACATGAAGGTTACATACATGACATCACCTCCCCCCAATGTCTTATGGGGTCAAAGATTAAGTCTTTCAGGCGGTCGACGCTCTCTCGTGGAGCGCCGCAGTTGGGGCTCTGGTTGTTGAGCCTTGGCATGCATCTCTGTCACCTGTGGTGGCCGCAGGGACTGTGCATGCTGCTGAATGTTCTTGTTGCTTGTTCACTGGCGGTGGTGTGGGCAACATCTCATGATCTTCCTCAGGTTCCTCAGTGTCTATGCTGAACCTTTTTTTTACTTGGTCCAGATGCTTGCAGCATATCTGTCCATTGTTAAGTTTGACCACTATGACCCTATTCCCCTCTTTGCCAATTACAGTACCCTCAAACCACTTGGGCCCCAAAGCGTGATTAAGAACAAATAAAGGGTCATCGATTTCTATACATCTCCCCTTTGAGTTACGGTCATGGCACTTATTTTGGGACTGGCGCTTGCCCTCAACAATGTCTGACAGGACAGGATGAATGAGGGACAGCCGAGTTTTAAGTGTACGTTTCATGAGTGGTTCCGCAGGCGGGACTCCCGTGAGCGAATGCGGTCGGGTCCTATAGGCCAGCAGGAGGCGCGATAGGCGGCATTGAAGGGAGGGTCCTTGAATCCGGAGCATGCCCTGTTTTATGATTGGGACCGCACGTTCCGTCTGGCCATTGGAAGCCGGCTTGAACGGTGTCGTCCTGACATGTTTGATGCCATTACCCAACATGAACTCCCGGAATTCATAGGTAGTGAAACACGGGCTGTTGTCGCTAACTAGGATGTCCGGCAAGCTGTGGGTTGCAAAGACCGTACGCAGACTCGCCACAGTGGTGGATGTCATGCACGAATTCAATATGATGCACTCAATCCATTTCGAGTAGGCATCAACAACAATAAGGAACATTTTTCCCATGAACGGGCCCGCGTAGTCTACGTGAATACGTGACCATGGCCTGGTGGGCCAGGGCCACAGGCTGAGTGGGGCCTCCCTGGGGGCATTGCCCAGCTGGGCACACGTCGTGCACCTGCGAACACAGTGTTCCAGGTCTGAGTCAATTCCCGGCCACCATATATGTGACCGGGCAATGGCCTTCATTAGCACGATGCCTGGGTGTTCGCTGTGGAGTTCCCTGATGAATGCTTCCCTTCCGTTCTAGGGCATGACTGCCCGGTTGCCCCATAGTAGGCAGTTGGCTTGGATGGAGAGCTCATCCATCCGTCTGTGAAACGGTCTGACCTCCTCGGGACACGCTCTGTGTGCAGGCGCCCAATCCCCACACATTTCTTAATCAAGGATAGGAGGGGATCTCTGTTGTTCCAGATTTTGATCTGGCGGGTTGTGATGAGGTAGCCTGCGCTGTCAAAGGCTTCAACGGCCATGACCATTTCAGCGCTTTGCTCCACTGCCCCCTCAGTGGTGGCCAGTGGAAGCCTGCTGAGCGTATCAGCGCAATTTTCGGTACCTGGCCGGTGCCGTATGGTGTAGTCATACGCAGCCAGTGTGAGAGCCCATCGCTGTATGAGAGTTGACGCATTGGCATTGACAGCTTTGCTGTCTGACAACAGGGACGTTAACCGTTTGTGGTCCGTTTCTAACTCAAACCTTCTGCCAAAAAGGTACTGGTGCATCTTTTTCATCCCGTAGACACATGCTTGTGCTTTCTTTTCAACCATCCCATATCCCCGTTCTGCTTGGGAGAGCGACCTGGAGACATAAGCCACAGGTTGGAGTTGGCCCTAATCATTACTCTGCTGCAACACGCACCCAACCCATCACATGTCAAAACTAATTTCTTACAGGGGTTGTACAGAGTCAACAGCTTATTAGAACAAAGCAGGTTCCAAGCCCGATTGAAAGCCCGTTACTGACAGTCCCCCCAAAACCAATCACAACCCTTATGCAGGAGCACATGTAGCGGCTCCAACAATGTGCTTAAGTTCGGCAGAAAGTTCCCAAAATAGTTCAAGAATCCCAGAAATGAACACAACTCTGACATGTTGCCGGGCCTGGGCGCACAATGAATCGCCTCCGTTTTGGATTCGGTAGGCCGGATCCCGTCTACGGCAACCCTCCTGCCCAAAAACTCGACCTCTGGGGCCAAAAACACACACTTGGACTTCTTTAGTCGCAGGCCTACCTGGTCCAGTTGGCGTAGCACCTTCTCCAGGTTGTGGAGGTGTCTCGACCCGTGATAAGGATGTCGTCCTGAAATCCGATCGTTCCAGGATGGATTTGAGCAGGCTTTCCATGTTCCTTTGAAAGATAGCGGCCGCTGATCGAATGCCAAATGGACACCTGTTGTCGACAAACAGCCCCTTGTGCGTGGTGATGGTGGTCAGTAGCTTGGATTCTTCGGCCAGTTCCTGGGTCATGTAGACTGAAGTAAGGTCCAACTTGGTGAACAGCTTGCCGCCTGTTAGCGTGGCAAAAAGATCCTCCACTCTCGGAAGCGGGTATTGGTCTTGTAGTGACACTCGGTTGATAGTGGCCTTGTAGTCGCCACAGATCCTGACTGAGCCATCCGTTTTTAGGACAGGGACAATGGGGCTTGCCCAGTCGCTGAATTCAACGGGCGAAATTATGCCCTCTCTTAGCAACCTGTCCAACTCACTCTCAATTGTCTCCCGCATCACATACGGCACAGCTCTGGCTTTGTGGTCCACTGGTCTGGCGTCCGGGGTGATGCGTATCCTTACTTTGGTGCCTTTGAAAGTCCCGACACCAGGTTGAAATAGGGACTCAAATTTCTGTAGGACCTGTGAGCATGAACTTCGCTCCACAGATGAAATGGCATGCACATCCCGCCATTTCCAGTTCATCTCGGCTAGCCAGCTCCTCCCCAAAAGCGCGGGACCATTTCCCGGGACAATCCAGAGTGGCAGCCGGTTCTCTGATCCATTATGTGTGACCACCAACATTGCACTGCCTAGCACTGGGATGATCTCTTTGGTGTACGTCCATAATTGTGTGTCAATGCGTTCTAGTTTGGATCTGCTAGCTCTGAGTGGCCATAGTTTCTCGAATTGTTGGACACTCATACGTGACTGGCTGGCCCGTGTCCAGCTTCATGCGTACCAAGATGCCATTTAATGGGACTTTCATCATCATAGGTGGTGTTTTGGTATATGAGCTGTGGATGTTTGCCACATGAACCCGCTGAACTTCAGGGTCCATTGCTTTGTCCCAAGCATCAACCTGCCTTGCAGACCCCTCTTCTGGTTCATCTGCCTGGTAAATTAGCCTCGCTGCGGGCTTCCTGCACATTCTGGCTGAATGTCCACTGAAGTTACAATTTCTACAGATAAATTGTTGAAACCCACAGGTTTTTGCAGCATGTCTGCCCCCGCACCTCCAACATGAGCTGCAATTATTGTGAACAAAAGGGCTGTTACCAGGCATTCCTCTCTGATTGTCTCTTTGATTACTCTTGAGCACTCTGTTAATGGGTGTCAATGGCCCCATCCCGGGATGCATTGTCCACCGTGATGGCGTAAATGTCCGTTTAATCTGCCATTGTCTCTGTTGAGGACCCACTCTTGAGTCTGTTGCTGCCTGGGTGGTGTCGAATTGCCCTTGCCTGCCCGCGGGGTTCTGAGTCACGTTTACAGTGTTAACTCCCTGATCCATCGCCACATTGGAAGCAGAGTTGCGCGCGTATATTATCTTGGTTTCCTCCTCCCCCGCCATGAAGGTTTGAGCCATCAACGCCGCCGCTTCCAAGGTCAAGTCCTTGGTCTCAATTAGCTTTCTGAAAATCCCGGCATGACCAATGCCCTCAATAAAGAAATCCCTTAACAGCTCTCCCCTGCAGGAGTCTGTGAACTTACAGAGGCTGGCCAAGTGCCGAAGGTCCGCAACGAAGTCAGGTATGCTCTGTCCTTCCCAACGTCGGTGTGTATAGAATCGGTGTCGGGCCATGTGTATACTGCTCGCCGGTTTGAGGTGCTCACCGATCAGTTTGCTGAGCTCCTCAAAGGTTTTGTCCGCCGGCTTCTTGGGTGCGAGCAGGTCTTTCATTAGCGCGTACGTCTTAGGTCCACAGCTGGTCAGTAGATGCGCCCTTCGCTTGTCAGCCGCTGCCTCTTCCAGCCAGTCCTTCGTGACAAAGCTCTGCTGGAGCCTCTCAACGAAATCGTCCCAGTCCTCACCAACACAGTACCGTTCCTATGTGCTACCGGTGGCCATTCTCGTGAGTCGTTGATTCCCGTTTCTCGTCGCCAAATGTAATGTCCTTACACACTACCATAAATTCACACTCTGCAGACAAGGTCACTCTGTGACCTGAACCTTTATCTACAGGACCAAGAAGTGATGATCCTGCGTGGGACCTCCCTTTATATACCTGAATGACCAGGTGAGGAGTGTCAAGGTGTGCATTTCTTAGGTGTATACAGTATGCAGTGTTGTTATGAAGGTTAAAGTTACATGAAGGTTACATACATGACACTCTGAATGAAGAAGTTTCTCCATATCTCAGTCCTAAATGGTCAACCCCTTATTCTGAGACTCTGACCGCTGGTTCTAAACTTCCCAGCCAGGGGAAACATTTTCCCTGCATCTACCCTGTCCAAGCCCTGTATGAATTTTGTATGTTTCAATGAGATCGCCTCTCATTCTTCTAAACTCTCGAGAATATAGGCCTAGTTTACTCAATCTCTCCTCATAGGACAATTCCCCCATCCCAGGAATCAGTTTGGTGAACCTTCATTGCACTCCCTCTATGGCAAGTATATTCTTCCTTAGGTAAGGAGAACAAAATTGTATACAATACTCCCGGTGCAGCCTCACCAGAGCCCTATATGATTGTAGTAAGATTGCAGTATGGGGATATGGGGATAGTAAGAATATAAATTACTCTTGTACTCAAATCCTCTTGTTGTAAAGGTAACATAGCATTTGCTTTTCAAATTGATTGCTGTACCTGCATGTTAACTTTCAGTCATTCGTGTACAAGGACACCCAGGTCCCTCTGAACACCAACATTTCCCAATCTCTCACCATTTAAAAAATACTTTGCTTTTCTATTTTTCCTACCAAAGTGATAACTTCTCATTTCTCCACATTATATTCCATTTGCCATAGTACAGGAAAAGCCCTTACACCTATCATGTACTCTATAAGGATCCTGGTTGTGCCCTGGCTTCAACCATATCTGTGCTGCCCCCGCATAGTGGGGTTTCAAAGGGCTGTCATCAGCCAGGTCTGCATAGGTATCACTTGTCCCCCAGCAACCATGTTCCTCACAAGGTCGAATAGCAGGGGATGGTAAAGTGTCTGGGTATAAAAACAATATGGTAGCTCCCTGTTCTGATAGAGACTACCGTGTAAAATTCCACCCTTGAACAATGATCATGGAAGAGAACAATCTGTACAGTCAAAACGCCTGCCAGATTACCATGGCACTAATGTCAGAATCATTGCCAAACCTTAATGGTTTTAAGGCACGATCAACATCTTTCGCAGTTAGTGAATCAGACTAATTGCTCTGAGCTTCAGCTACTATAATCAAGTGGCTGCTCTCAAGTTTTAGGTGATTGATAGTTTTGCACTTTAAGCAGAATTTTCTCTTTCTCTTGCCTTTAAGGGTGCTGCACGAATTACTTTGCACATTTTGAAACCCAGTTCGAGTAAGCACAAAGTGGAAGCACAAAGCTGTCCACAAAATGGTACTCTTGTTCAAAGGAAAAATGAAGCTAAGGATGTAGTGCCAATAAAATTTATGTATTGTGAGATATCTAAAATAGTTGGTTTTATGCAGATTTTGGTCTTCACGGACAATTGTAAAATTGATTCCACTTTACTTAATAGGATAACATTTGTAAAGATATATGAGTATATAAAATAAAAATGTGAAGGAAAATGATTCCATAATGTTAAATGATATACAATACTGAACAGTTCGAATCCATACAGAGAAAGAATCAGTGAACAAATGGCACAGACTATCTTCCAAACAGCGGTAACAAGTGTCATCTAGTGGATTATGACAAAAGTGCAGGCTGAAAACATGCAACATGCCAGTTTCAAAGTGAAATCCTTTATTCCAGTACATTTCACTGTAGCATTATCAAATTGGGGAAAATCAGACAGAATTATACCAAGAATACAAAAACTAACCATATTAAAACTACTTTCAATGTAGCTGAATTGAAGATGCACTGTAGCTATGAATTTAATTTTAATTTTGTACGTTCTTTGGACACAACGCCACAAAAATCATCATCATAGGCAGTCCTTCGGAATCAAGGAAGACTTGCTTCCAATCTAAAAATGATCCTTTAAGTGGCTGAACAGTTCAATACGAGAACCACAGTCCCTGTCACAGGTGGGACAGACAGTCGTTGAGGGAATGGGTGGGTGGGACAGGTTTGCCGTACGCTCTATCCACTGCCTGCACTTGATTTCTGCATGCCCTCGGCGATGAGACTCGAGGTGCTCAGCGCCCTCCCGGATGCACTTCGTCCACTTAGGGTGGTCTTTGGCCAGGGACTCCCAGGTGTCGGTGGGGATGTTGCATTTTATCAGGGAGGCTTTGAGGGTGTCCTTGTAACGTTTCCTCTGCCCACCTTTGACTCATTTGCCGTGAAGGAGTTCCAAGTAGAGCGCTTGCTTTGGGAGTCTCATGTCTGGCATGCGAACAATGTGGCCTGCCCAGCGGAGCTGATCAAGTGTGGTCAGTGCTTCAATGCTGGGATGTTGGTCTGGTCGAGGACGCTAACGTTGGTGCGTCTGTCCTCCCAGGGGATTTGTAGGATCTTGTGGAGACATCGTTGGTGGTATTTCTCCAGTGACTTGAGGAGTCTACTGTACATGGTCCATGTCTCTGAGCCATACAGGAGGGTGGGTATTACTACAGCCCTGTAAACCATGAGCTTGGTGACAGATTTGAGGGCCTGGTCTTCAAACACTCTTTTCCTCAGGCGGCCGAAGGCTGCACTGGCGCCCTGGAGGCGGTGTTGGATCTCGTCGTCAATGTCTATTCTTGTTGATAAGAGGCTCCCGAGGTATGGGAAATAGTCCACGTTGTCCAGATCTTGAATCTTGGATCTTGATGACTGGGGGGCAGTGCTGTGCGACGAGGACAGGCTGGTGGAGGACCTTTGTCTTCAGTTGTTTAGCGTAAGGCCCATGCTTTCGTATGCCTCAGTAAATACGTTGACTATGTCCTGGAGTTCAGCCTATGTATCTGCGCAGGCGCAGGCATCGTCCGCGTACTGTAGCTCGACGACAGAGGTTGGGATGACCTTGGACCTGGCCTGGAGACGGCGCAGGTTGAACTGGTTCCCACTGGTTCTGTAGTTTAGTTCCACTCCAGCAGGGAGCTTGTTGACTGTGAGGTGGAGCATGGCAGCGAGGAAGATTGAGAAGAGGGTTGGGGTGATGATGCAGCCCTGTTTGACCCTCGTCCGGACATGGATTGGGTCTGTAATGGATCCGTTGGTAAGGATCACAAGTTAAAAGTTACAAGTTGCAAAACTACAAGTAGAAAATATAAAACTCTATCGGTTATGAATAGACTCCACCTCTGAAAGTAACTTCCCAATAGGTTCCTTATTCTGAAATATATAAATGGTGTTAGAACACACCGGACTAGAAATTTGGTGCAATTGCACCTCCCGTTAGTGCCCCTGGGGGGGCGCTAACAGGACGCAAATGCCTTACTACTCGGGTGCAACACTGACAACTCCCGCCATATTGGGCAGGAGTTTAATGGCGGCGCTACAACATTGTGATCCGATCTCCTGCGCCCGGAGATCATGACATCTTCACTGTGTGCATCGCCCCGTTCGTGCCCCGGCCCTGAAATTGGCTTTTGCCCCCTGAAGCTGCGCTAGGCAATTAGATTACCTAACATATTCGTCACATATTGAATGGACGGCTGCTACCGGGGTGAAAATTAATGGCGAGGTGGCCGATGACAAAAGAAAAAAAACTTACCTTGTGGTCGCTGCTCCTGATGCGGTTTCTTCGCAGGTTGTGGCCGCGATCGCTCAGCCCGACACTCTGCTTGAGTGCCGGGCTGACCGCGTGCACCCCGCTCCCTGGTGGTCCAGGTAGATGCCTTTTTCTTTGCAGAGGCAGTAGCGTGGTCCTTCCCTTTAATTGAGAGAAGTGCCCCTCGGACGCAACCGCACTACGAGGCCAAGTGCGCGGCATTGCTGAGGCGTCCGCGCCATTACCCCCCAGGAAGGAAGTGGAGTGCTTGATTTAGAGCTCCACTTCCATCCGGGGCGGTGACCCGAATTTTGAGAGAGGGGCAAGACTTCTGTGCCTGGCGCTAATTCTCACGCCTCCCGATGGTTACCGCCCCTAAACGTTACTGAATTTCACCCCACCAAGTTCTATTTTCCCTCAAATATAGTGCGACAAAATTAGGGGCCAATAAATTGATATTCAGTGCGACTGGTGCAGCTATGTACCAGATGCCGGCAACCTGCAGTACTGATGCTTGGAACTTAGTGAAAATGGAATTCAATGATGTAACCCAGAAGTGACTTTGTACACCGAGCACCTGTTGTGCGCTTAGCTCATGAAGGCCCCAAAAAATGCACAAATTCGTGCTGGTCCCTGAAAGGCAGTTTGAGCACATGAACAGCACTCCATAGGCTCAGCACCCATATAAAATTAACATTGCTTGGGAGACCCCATCCCTCATGTTTCGTCTTTGTTAAAGTTGATTCATTTTTTGAACTTCTTGTCAGTATTTGCTGTGTTTGCTTCTTTGCTCTTTGGCTGTTTTATCAGAACCAAACTTACTGAAAGTTTCTAAAAGCTACGCCCTCATCTGTTTTCTGTGAATATTTCCCCAGGGAACTGTCACTTTATGCAACCGATATAGGAATTATGGATATTTTTCTGGCAAATCCCTCTCTATTTGTAATTCTATAGGAAGAAATGCAGGATCAGAGAAGGCCTGTTAGACAGAGGCTTTTACACCTTAGGCAATCAAGAAGCATCCGTTCTTATGTATCTCGATAAGTCTGCGGACATCTGCAAATGGAGATTACAATTCCACGAGGAGGCTGGGACAGAACTTTGCAGACTCATGCTGCCAGACCTAGAAATCATTTCTACAGTGATGGCTCTGTCAGTGGCTGTCAAGGTAACCACAACTCTGAGTCTCCGTGTTACTGGATCTTTCCAAGCAACAGCAGGAGATATCTGCTAAATTTGTCCAACCTGCGGTGCACTTTGACCATTGGATTGGATTCCCCGAAATGCAGTGCATTATTGATGGCACACAAGTGGTCATACAGGCCCCTTACACCAGATCCTGCCCCCTTCATGAACAGAAAGAGCTTCCACTCTATGAACATGCAGTTGGTCTGTGGCCATAGGTACAAAATTATGCAAAATAATTGCAGTTACATGGCAAGTGTGTTTATTTCTTCATTTTACACTATCTCAAGAGCCAAGAAGACTGGATGAATACCTGCTGGTGGACCAAGGTTATCCACTGCAGTCATGGCTGTTTACACCATTCAGATACCCAAGAGCAAGCTCTGAAGAGTCCAAGACAGTATTGGTTGAGCAGACAATCAGATCCTGAATCAAACGTTCAGATGCCTTTACTGATTAGATAGAGTGCTGCAGCTCATGTTGCCCAAAGTCTCCAAACGTATTGTTTCCTGCTGTATCCTACCTGATATTGTCCTGGAAAACAGCCTGACCATGAAGCAGGCAGGAAAATTCAGGCAGCAGCAGCTAGTGGCAGAAGTTGAGCCTGACCAGGAGTTAGAAGAATAGATTGTACAATGAACCGATCACACATCAAGAGTCATAAGGCAAGCTCTAATACATGACACACTTAGAGCACCGAAACATCAGTGGCCATTTCCCCCCCCCCCCCCGCACCCCCCCACACCCCCACCTTCCTTGCCCGGATGCTGGATGGGCAACTTGCACCCAAACAGCATTGTGACTTCCTAACCTGACCACACATGAATTCGGAGGGTCAAGTCACTTCAATAGCATGGTCTCAGCCCTCGCACAGGCCTTCTCCCTGGCAGGCCTTGCACATAGAAACAAGGATGGGAATACAGCTAGCTGTAGGCCTGGTCGACAGACTTAGGACCTTCTGTCTTCTGCTGGAAAACAGCAACCAGAATGCCTCCAGGCCCAAAGATTCCCAGGGAAGCTAAAAGAGAAAGGTAGAGCGTACTTTTTCTGCACCCAAAGCATAACACCAACTTCTTTAGGTGCCTTTCCGGCAAAACATAAATAAGAATAGGGCCAGGAAGTTGCCTTCTACCTCGCTTAAATGGGAACATTTTGCCTGCAGCTATCATAGGCATAGGCGTTCTACCGTCCTTTGGGAGAAGCCCCAGAAATCCTGTGACAACTTAAAATTGGCGGAGACGAGATGCCCCTAGTTCTTGCACTTTACGCCCAAGAAGTATTCCCTCCTGGGTGAAAACAAAATTGT
Organism: Pristiophorus japonicus; assembly: GCF_044704955.1. Taxonomy (NCBI): domain Eukaryota; kingdom Metazoa; phylum Chordata; class Chondrichthyes; family Pristiophoridae; genus Pristiophorus; species Pristiophorus japonicus. The sequence goes on from NC_091979.1 coordinate 67,082,379, forward strand.
TTCCATCATCTAAACACATGCCCAATACCTTGACAAATAAAGCATTGCTTCCACTGGCCCCAGCAGTACATCAGGACCCATGAATACAACAGCATTTTTCTTCATCTGTCTAATAACCACAGGACATATTTCAATATCAGTTATCCCAACTTTTATTAATCTTTATAGTGTGTGCCCTGGACCTTCCTCTATGTCAAAGAGTATGGTGTGTATATTGTACATCCCAACCATGCGCTCGTTCTAAGTGGTTCTCCAGTGAGAGGAGAACATTAGGTGGCTGGCTCCTGGGTGTCAGTATCTGCCTTTACCTTGGGATGGAGATGGACCTCTTTGTCCTGGTTCAGAATATGTTCAGGGATTTGTGTCAGTGCAGACTGCTAGGCAGCTAGGAAGTCGATGAAGCCCTGCATTATCTAAATCACACAGTGGTGATTACAGACAACTGCCTCATTATTTAAATCATTCTGTCATGTGTACTTGCTACAGCTTTTTCTCACTCTCTTATGGACAAGGATAACTTTGAGAGCAAC